>NC_013488.2:4590625-4736607 GCF_000004555.2 Caenorhabditis briggsae | reverse complement strand
AAAAAAAACAGGGCCCGGCCCGGCCCGGCCTGGCCGGTTGCAACTCTGCCCACATACACTATTACTTCTAAGCCTTCGGTTCTAGAAAAGGTTGCAATGTTTTTATAGAGAAAGCTAAAATTTGAGAAAGTTCGAGACATTTCCCGGCAATACGATATAAATCTAATGAGAATGTTATCATGAGTGATGAAGGAAAAGCCGAAATATTTGGAGATTGCTTCAGTGAATTTTTCAACATTGACAAAGATATCCTTCCTGCTACCGGGAATCTAACTTCTAAGTTCAGCTCACTAGCCGTTATCCACCAGTCGCCGCCTGGCAACGACACTCCGTTATGACGGTCCGACCGTTTCTTTGTTTCCTACTTTCGTGAAAATCCCAAGTCATTCGAAACTCACATAGTAACCAACACTGTCTTGCCCGTTTGAACTAGTTGCAAAGAAGACGTTCTCTCCATCTCGTGATGGTGCGGAGAGACGGTCTGGACAAGTGTTGGAGTAGTTTTGAGCAGAGGCGGCGAGAGAGTCGTCCCATTTCTAAGCGAAACGTCACTGGCAAAAATTCTAATTATATAATCTTACCAGTTTGCGCATGTTGGATGCTGATGGTTTATATGTGTCAAATGTTTCTTCACCGTCATAGGCTCCCAAAGCAATTTGAGATCTCAACTCATTGTGAATATTGAGTATGCGTTTTATACCGACTGGACCAAACTCAGCATTGGCACATCCGAAAATGACGAGAATACAGAGAGCGAATTTCATGATTTGAAATGAAATGTCTTTTGGATCAGAGTGGGTCCTTTTATCTTCAAAACTGAAAATTTTTGAAAATTTCGTTTTTTTTGTATATCACTAAAATTTCGATCCTGTGGACTATTGGAAATGGGTCATAGTAATTTTTTTTGAATACAAGGTTCTTAAGAGTTGTGCAGAAAGTTCCAGAACATTACAGAAAATTCCAAAACATTCTAGAAAATTCCAGAATATTCTACAAAGTTGATAAAACATTCTAGGAAAATCCCGAAAGTTCCAGAAAATTCCAGAACATTCTAGAAAATTCCAGAAAATTCCAGAAAATTCAGAACATTCTAGAAAGTTCCAGGAAAAAGTTCCAGAAAATCTAGAACATTCTCGAAAGTTCCAGAACATTGTAGAAAATTCCAGAAAATTTCAGAACATTCTACAAAATCCCAGAATATTCTAGAAAATTCCAAAACATTCTAGAAAATTCCAAAAATATTCAGAAAATTCCAGAAAGTTCCAGAACATTCTAGAGAATTCCAGAAAGTTCCAGAAAATTCTAGAAAGTTTCAGGAATTTTGAGAAGTTTCAAGAAATTCCAGAAAACTCCAAAACATTCTATTAGGTTGGCGGGAAAGTCTTTGTCACTTTTTCAATAGTTTATTTCTCAAAGAAAAAATAACCGAATAATTAATTATATTGTCCATCATTATCAACAACATGTCTCCAACGTTCCCTCAATTTATGGATTCCATTGCGGTAGAATCCAGCCGGGCGTGAGGCAAAGTATTGTTTGAGTGCCGCTTCGACCGCTCCACGGGAATTGAAGCTTCTTCCTTCGAAGGCACGTGTCATATCGCCAAATAACCAATAGTCGGAAGGAGCAAGATCAGGAGAATACGGGGGGTGAGGGAGAACATTCCATCCATATCCCATCAGCTCCTGCTTCACTTGTTTCGAAACATGTGGGCGAGCGTTATCATGTTGACAGTACACTTTCTTGTCTTTCAGGGCCGAACGGTCGACTGCTTTCTTGAGGTTTCGTAGTTGAGTAGTGTAGAGGTCTCCAGTTATTGTTTTGCCCTCGGGCAGAAGTTCCCAGTAGATGGGGCCGTCCACTCCCCACCACACAGAGAGCATAACTTTTTTCGGATGAAGGTCGGGTTTGGGGACATCCTGTGGGCTCTCTCCTTCTCCAACCCACTGGGATTTCCTGTGGTGATTATCGTAGAAGACCCACTTCTCATCTCCGGTTATTAGCCGGTCCAGCCATCGATCGCCCGCGTGGAGAGTGAGAAGAGTAATCGAATCGTCGACTCGGCGGTCAAGGTTGGCTTGAGTCAGGTGATGAGGTATGAATCGACCAAAAAGTTTTCTCATTCCAAGAGACTTCAAACCTTCAAGGACTGTGCTATGGTGAACTCCGAATGTGACAGCTAGTTCACGGCTAGATTGAAATGGATCCGATTGCAATGCGTGCTTCAGCTTGTCCAAATCCAACTCACGGGGTCTCCCAGAGCGATCCTTTTCATCGAGCGAGAAGTCATCTTTTTCGAAACGATGGAACCAATTGCGAATAGTATTGTAGTGAGGGGCATGTGTGTTGTACACATTCTTCAAGAAAGTTTCCGAATCCTTCATCGTGGTGTGAGATAGGAAGAGGTAAATCAAAACATGTCTGATGTGAATAGCAGTGGGAACAAACATATCGTTTCAATTACAGATGAGGAGCAGGGAAGGAGATGGGGACTTGTTTATATGGAAGGTTCTTATCACCTTGTTATTCACTAAAGTCGATATCATACACAGCCTCCATATACGAGAACAGTGATTAAACAAACAGAGTGACAAAGACTTTCCCGCCAACCTAATAGAAAGTATCAGAACATTTTAGAAAGTTCCAGAACATTCTAGAAAATTTCAGAAATTTCTAGAAAACTCCAAAAGACGCAAAACATTTATAAGAACTTTACAAAATTGTAGAATAGTCCTGGAAATTCACAAAAAATTTCAAGAATATTCCAAAAAAATTCCAGAAATATCTCAAACTTTCTCAAATTTTAGCTTTCTCTATAAAAATATTGCAACCTTTTCTAGAATCGAAAGCTTAGAAGTAATAATGTATGTGGGTAATTCAAAATTTCAGGAATTCGGAAAATCTGAGTATTTGAAAAACTCGGAAATCATCATTTCATCATTTCCGGAGCCCTCAGTAAAAACAAAAAAGGCATAACAAAGGTTTCACCCACAGCAATTTGAAACTTTGGTCTCAACAGAGATAAGAATGTTTGGCTCTCACTATTAGTTATGTTTTCGAAATGTTTCGAATATTTCCTTTGTCAAAAATGACAATAACAATGACGACAAACGAATAATAAAGGCGAGAAGCTGAAAACAATCAACCAATGAAACATGTTTTGCCATAAGACAAGTTCAAACCTTTTCATATAAAAGGACCCACTCTGATCCAAAAGACATTTCATTTCAAATCATGAAATTCGCTCTCTGTATTCTCGCCATCTTTGGATGTGCCAGTGCTCAGTTCGGTCCCGTCGGTATAAAACATATACTCCGGTATCACAATGACTTGAGATCCGATATTGCTATGGGAATCTATGACGGTTATGGAGCTTTCAAACAACCGAAACCACCAGCAAAAAACATGCGCAAGCTGGTTAGGTTATCATTATTTAATGTTTGATACTTCTGAAATTTTATTTAGAAATGGGACGATTCTCTTGCCACCTCTGCCCAAGACTATGCCAATACCTGTCCAGAATCACTCTCCCAACCATCTGGAGAGAACATCTACTTCGGATACGATTCAACTGACAAAAACACTGTGGATTACTTTGTGAGTATCGAAAGGATTGATATTTTAAAAGAATTTAATTTTTCAGGGACCAAGATCCTCGCAAGTTTGGGAAGAGGAGTTCGTAAAATTCGGATGGAATTCCACTACGATGGATGATAACGCCTCCAACATAAAAGAGGCAACTCAGATGGTTTGGGCTTCGACAAGCTCAATTGGGTGTGGAGTGAAGGTTTGTCCAAAGGACCCGTCCCATAACGACATGTTCAAGTATGTTGTGGTGTGCCATTATGAGCAACCGTGAGTGGCTTTTGTAGAAAAATATGAAATTAATAATTTCAGAGGAAACGTGAAGGGCCGTGAGATTTATAAGGAAGGAAAGACCTGCTCTACTTGCTATACTGGATTGACTTGTGAGACTGCAACTGGATTGTGTGTTTAACCTTGTTTCTTTTCACTGTGTTGTAAATTTTGAGTAATAAATCATTCATGAATGCATTTGAGATTTCATGATTCGAAAATACAGGGTACATTTCCCTGCCCAATTCCATGACATACCTTCAAGGGACTCAAGTCTCAAAGTTATGGTGAATCATTTTCCAACCATTCTTTTATGTTTTGGCATAACTTTTCTCGGGTTATTTTCTACATTTCTCAGAAAAGTGTGACGCTGCTTCAGCACTACGCATTCTTCATGACCAGTACTGTATATGTATTCGTCGACGCTGGGCCGACTGTCGCCGGTGATCCGATCTATATAGAATCCATATAGGATGTATGATCTTTCCAAGAAAACAAAAGTCCCCCAACGACACTCTGCCCATTCGCTGATCGCCACCGAACTTGATCAATGTTTTGATCCTCTTCGCCATTTTTTCCTATTTTCAAAGAGCGTCAAAAGTATCCAACATCCGGGATGCATAAAGAATTCATGAGTGTGGTCCAAATGAGCATATTGATTTTCCATTTTCGTTTATGTTTCACCTGTCGTATTTTTGCAGAAAGTGAAACATGTAAAAACCGAAATTATAATTATTCCTTATTCGAGCTGAAAATACATATGTTTTCTGCTCCCTGTTTTGGTGTGTCCTGGGCAAAAATGAACTCTTCACGGCCGACCTTGATCACTTTTTTGATCCTTTCCAAAGAGCTCCTAACTATTTCCACCTGCGTCTTTGCACATCAGTTTCACCTATATGGCTTTGAAAGACTTTATCACACAATTTCAATGAACTTTATGATATAATAAAACTCAAATCTACTTGTTGTAACAATAAGAAAAAAATCAAATTTATGAAAAGTCAAGATGAGACAGCTCCAACAGAAACATCTCGACGATAACGCAAGAAGCGCCTGAAAGAGCTTTCTCCAAATCGGACGGTCACGTTCTCTTCGAAAAAAATGAGCAATGCATCTCGATAAGGACGATGAACTAAGATCATAGTTAATGAAGACGAAAATCCATGCATGGATATCAAAGAAATTCCGAAATTGGTAAACAACTGTTTGTACCAGCGGAATACGATTGCAAGTTCAATATATGTAATAGGTATTATGAACGTGCAGAGAGGAATCATTATTTGAATTACTAAAGCTATGAGAAACGCATTCTGAAGTTGGTAAGTCCTTTGGGACATTGTTCGGCTTCTTAGTTGAACTAATAAGTTCCATGCCAGAAGAAGTGCAAATAAGACAACCATTACAGAGGCAAAACAGTGCATCACCACGATAGGTGCCAACTGGAAAGAATAGTCACCACATAGGACGAAGATATTGGCTTCATAAATGTATTGAGGTAAGCATGGGAGTTTCTGGAAATAACCTGATAGAAAAGTTTGATTTCAAACTGACTAAAAGTACCTTAAACATATTTCTTTTTTCTGTTTCCTGATCAAGTTCTGTGTAAGCTAGTGACAGTGTTACACAACTCACAACAACGTGATAAATGATAATCCCGGCTTTACGCCAACGTTTCCAGTAAGGCTTCCAAGCGAATTCGCATACAGTATAAAAACGGCTTTCGAATAGTACAACATATGAGGCGACCATGTCTTAAAACATATGTTTGGCTAACGTGAAATATTTCGTAAAATTTATGACTACTCACTTGCAAGAAAAAACAGCCCCATAAAAGTCTGAAACAAAACTGATACATCAAACCAACTCAACACTCCTAGAGTATAACCAGCATAATGAGGTATTAACAAAAATGGCATCATTAGTATACTAATCGAGTAATCGAACGAAAAAATCCAAAAATGCAGATTCAGCAGGTACAGTTTTGCTGACTTCATTATCATTGGAGTTTTCCAAATGATACAGTAGAATCCGAATAGATGAATCGGTGTGGAAATGATTGTATTCATATGGAGAACCATTGATAAAAACTTAGGAGAGTCGAAATATCCAACATCCGGGATGCACGTAGAGTTCATGATTGGGGTTCAAATGAGCATATTGAGTGGATTTTCGTTTATGTTTCACCTGTCTTGTTTTTGCAGAAAGTGATACATGTAAAAGCCGAAATTATATAACTATTCCTTATTCGAACTGATCGAGAATTTTCAAAATACACCTGTGCTCCGCCCCTTGTTTTGGTGTTTCCTGGAAAAAATTGACATGAAAAATCAGTATAGATTTACGTGACCCTTAAAAAATAGGCGAGGAGCTACGAACCATTGGATTAAATTGCGCCAAATGCGCACCAGCTAGCTGATATATAAAAAAGATGTGAAATTTCAGTTTGTGACTGACGAATTGATTGATAATCGGACTTAAATTTCTACAGATTGGTGGGAATATTGTTTCAACTTTGGATTAATGCAATCCTTAATGCATTTATGAATGATTTATTACTTGAAATTTTTATCAAACAGTAAACACACAATCCGGTAGCAGTATCGCAAGTTGATCCAGCAGAGCAGGCAGAGCAAGTCTCTCCTGTCTTATAAATCTCAGAACCCTTCACGTTTCCTCTGAAATTATTAAATTTATATTTTCCTACAAAAGTCACTCACGGTTCTTTATAATGGCACACCACAACGTATCTGAACAAGTCTTGACCATCTGAGTAGCTTCTTTGATTCCAGAGTTGAAGTTATTTTCATCCATCGTAGTGGAATTTCATCCGTAAATTTCAAACTCCTCTTCCCAGACTTGCGAGGACCTTGGTCCCTGAAAAATTAGGCAAGTTTAGAATCTCAAGTTAGTCGGCACTCACATAGTAATCAATGCTTTCTGTTTCGATTGAACTATATTCAAAGAAGATGTTTTCGCCATCACGTGATGGTTTGGAGCCGAACTCTGGGCAGGTGTTGGCGTAGTCGTGAGCAGAGGTGGCAAGAGAAGAATTCCATTTTTAAAAAAATTTCAGAAGTATCACACATTAGAGTATGATAACCTTACCATCTTGCGCATATTGGTTGCTGGGGGTTTAGGTTTCTTGAAAGCTCCATAACCGTCATAGATTCCCATAGCAATATCGGATCTCAAGTCATTGTGAGCCCGGAGTATATGTTTTATACCGACGGGTCCGAACTGACCACTGGCACATCCCAGGATGACAAGAATACAGAGAGCGAATTTCATGATTTGAAATGCAACGGGAGTTAGATTGGAGTGTGTCGTTTTATATTAAAAAAAGCGTCTTCATCTCATAAAAAGAAGTTATTACATTTCAACAAATTTTTCTAGCCTTTGTTATTGTTTTCAGTAGAGAATAATAGTGAATCTGGCAGAAGAGCAAGGATTGTCGTCTGTTTGAAAAACTTCAGAACGGGTTTTGTAATTGTGGTTTCCATTTACAAATATTTCATTTACAAATTTGTCTCAACTGGTAGAAAACAGTGCTTATCAGTAATAAACAAAAAGGTCTCACACACAACAGCTAGAATCTTTGTTCTAGAAAGTAAGATAAGGTTGTCTATCTTCAATTGATGTTTTCGAAAGATTTTATCACAAATTACACCATAACAGTGCTCACCACAAAAACGACAAGAGAAGTTTTCGTTCCTTGCTCTTCTGCAAGATGTCTTATCATTATTTCCTAAAAACCCGAATAATAAAGGCTACAAGCCGAAAACAATAACAGAGGCTAGAAACATATGTTGACTTGTAATATGATGATAAGCTTAAGCTTTTTCATATAAAAAAACTCACTTCGATCTAACCGACATATTTCATTTCAAATCATGAAATTCTTCGCTCTATTTATTCTCGTCATTCTTGGATGCACCAGTGCCAAGTTCACTGCCGTCGGAATAAAACACATTCTTCGTGCTCACAATGACTTGAGATCTGATATTGCTCTGGGAGTTTATGATGCTGCTGGATCCATAAAACCACCAGCAACCAACATGCGCAAAATGGTGAGGTTATAATATTCTGATTACTTTGAATTAAATGTTTTTTAGACTTGGGATTCGTCTCTTGCCACCTCTGCTCAAGCATTCGCCGAAACCTGCCCAACTAATCACTCGAATGCTGATGGACTTGGAGAGAACATTTTCTTTTCCTACAGTGCAACTGACAAAAACAGTCTTGACTACTATGTGAGTTTCGAATGATTTGAAATTTTATAACTGTGTGATTTTTTCAGGGAGCAAGAGCCTCACAGTTGTGGGAAGAGGAGTTCCAACAATATGGATGGGATTCCACTACGATGGATGACAACGCCTCCAACATCAAAGACGCTACTCAAATGGCTTGGGCTGAGACTGGTTTGATTGGATGCGGGTTAAAGTATGTGGAAAGGACAAGTCTGGGGCAAGCCAGTTCAAGTATGTTGTGGTGTGCCATTATAAGAAACCGTAAGTAACTCTTGTTTTAAAATAGTAATGTATAATTTCAGAGGAAACAAAATCGGTGCTGAGATTTATCAGCCAGGAGACACCTGCACTGCTTGCTCGGCTGGCCTGACTTGTGAGACTGCTTCTGGATTGTGTGCTTAAACTTTTGTCTTGTTTTTGTTTTTTTGTTTAAAGTAATATAAATAGTTGGTTCATAACTGCCTTTAAGAATTCGTTATTACAAAAATAGAGTTCCATAAAAAATTATTCCAAAACCGCCTTCATCATGTCGTCAAAAACTTTTTGACGTTTGGGTTGAAATGTTCCAAAAGTTTGAATCAAAACGTTATCTCAATGGCTCTTCTGAACTCAAGCTAAATCAAGCTGTGTGTTGATCCGAATTAGAGCAGATGAACAAACCCACGCGGTTTTTTTCTGAATTCAAACGAATATAAAACTGGGAAGGATACATGAAAAAAAATCAAAAGGGCATATAAAAAAGTAAAGTATCTTGAAACAACTGTCACTCCTTTTTATACCATTTTTTATCGCCCAACTTTCCGTGAATTCCTCAAACGACCCGGTTCCAAAATCATGGACTTTTTTTTTGGCACGTAAAAAGTCCGGTGATGTGAACGAATTCCAAGTAACGACAGCTTCAGAGTAGACTTTTTGTCTTCAGTTCTTGCAAAAAATGAGGTACCAAGAATAGAAAGTTCTCGGCCTACACCGCTGTGTCTGCTGAGTCATCATCTTAGACGAGCAGAGTCCACAGAGATTGAATTTCATGGAAGCAAAAAAAGAAAGACGGACAGAAGCAAAAGACAGAAGAGAAAAAGAGATTTATTACAAGAACAAATTGGAAGAAAAATTATAATGTACATAAAATTGAATCCAATATAGAAATGAAGAGTTTCAAATGAAAAAAAAAAGTTCAGCGAATTTAGTGATCCAGGCTGTTGATAGTTGAGAAAACAATATTGAAGCCATACTTGCAAAATCAGGAACCGGCCCGACGGGCCCGGGTTCTTCAAATTTGAAAAAATTTTGAAATTTCAGAAGTTTTTTTCACATTTTTTTGAGAAAGAACTATTTTTATGGACACTTTTCTTGAAAAATTTTTTTCTTGTCAGAAAAATCGTCCATTTTTTTCTGTTGACCCCAAAAAATTTTTGAAAGACAGAAAAAATTTTGTTTATTTGAATTTCCAGTCGCCGAGATTTTCATTGGTTTTCGAGAATCCAGGTAAACCTGAAAATGTAAATATTCCAGACGGTCCAAAATAAATAATAAGAAATTTGTTACATGAAAATCGAACTGATATTGTTTCAATTAACTTTCAACTCTTTACAAACCATTTAGTTTGTATGTTGGCTGCTGGTGGTCCTAGTTTTCCAGGAACAATGAAGATTCATTTTGCAAACATCGGTTCTGAGGTCTTTGTCAACTTGGACGATGGTGTCTTAAGCAGTAGAACTGATCCGAGCATTCATACATCTGAAGAGGCTGAGGATACAAAAAGCAAACGTTTTGTCTATACCGAAGTGATGTTTTCGAAATACTTCGAGTCTTTTATCCACATAATTACCTGCACAAATGAAAACGGGTATATCTTCAGACATAAGTATGATGGAAGCATGAAAATTGGCAGGAATGTACCTCTATTTTTAATACACATCTACTAAAATTTTCAAAACGTTTCCACAAGTTTCGTTATTTTTATGATTGCCCGATGATGAGCGGCGAAATGTTTCTTGCACGTTGGTGGGATGCCGCTGTCCACAGATATCACTCTAGTCACCCTACATCCGGCTTAGAATTCTGGTTAAATTTTGCATTGTGAACCGAATTTCAATAAAAGTTCGTTCACAGGGCTACAAATTCCGCACTCGGAATTTGAGCCCGTACAAGGCTTTATTCAAATTTTATAGTTGTACAAACTTTTGTGCGGGTAATTATGCGCCACCCTGCACATCAAAAATCTAAGTATATCAACATCAATATTAAAACTTGTCATCTTTATGATAGTTATTTTGAATTAAAAAATATTTTAATTTTTGGAAAATTAATGACTTTTTATGAGTTTTTAGAAATAAGTTCTGGTTAATAGCATTGTTCAATCAGTAGAGCAGCAACAGTTTCCGTCGAAATTTGTTTTTTTTTCATCTTTTTGTTTTCCTGACATGACTAGCAGCTTTGTGCATTCTCGCTTATTACTAATCTTACAGGGGAAGTACCCGAAGTGAATTTTCGCTTTTTCTTAGATGTTGGTGACAAAAAATGTCCCGTCGCTGGACTAGCACAAAACGGATAATATAGGGTGCCCATAGGCAGGTTGAGCAGAATGGCAAAACTTTTTGTGGTTTTTCCGAAAAAGTGGGTCAAGTCCATTCAAAAAATCATAATTTTGTACAGATTGAAGATAAAACAATATACTAAACTGTATTTTGTAGCACGGATTACAGGCTACAAAAAACCTAATTACACCTTTATTCTATCTCTGAATTTTATTATAATATATTCTATCTCTGAATTTTACTACCAAGAATTTTACTATGATAGGAAATGTCCGAATGGTCCGATCGTATGAAATCAAAAAATGTCGATTATTGAAAAAACACTTTTGGGAGACCATGTCTGTCCGATTACTTTTATGTCATAATGCACAACTGTAGTCTCAAATATGTAGCTCGCCGTTCATTTAAGAGAGATTTTTGAACAAATAATATTTTTAAAGTCAAATCCATGTACCCCTATACATGGTATTTTTTAACATGTCACAGAAAAAAGTTTGGCGCGATCACAATTGCAGGTCTAAAACCATAATTTCAGAATTTTTTATCTGATTTTGTGGAGTTCCAAGATGATTCAAATGATTCTTTAAAAAGTAATTAGTGTTTATAGATTCATGTATGGTCGTTTTACGGAAGAAAAAAATGTCAAAAATGGTCATTTTGAAAGTTTTTTACAGAAAAAAATCTATCTCCTCGATCAGTTTTTGACATTTCTAGGAGTTCTATAGCTCAAAAAAACCGCAATTCTTTTCTCTACATTTTCTATGGATGAATTTTTAATTTTTAAAAACAACGCAAAAATGCTATTTTGTGCAATTTCATGAGGTTTTCGAATTATAAAAAAAAGTTTTATCAGACAAATTATTGTCAATTCAAAATAATCGCGCGAGTGAACGAGTAAAAATGTCTGCGTCTGTACAGCGCCTCTACAGGTTTGGAGACTCTCTACACGTTTTTTCACTCGTTCACCCGCGCGATTATTTTGAATAGACAATAAAAATTCGCCCATAAAAAATGTAGAGGAAAAAATTGCGGTTTTTTTGAGCTATAGAACTCCTAGAAATGTCAAAAACTGAAAGAGGAGATAGATTTTTTCTGTAAAAAACTTTTAAAATGACCATTTTTGACATTTTTTTCTTCCGGAAAACGACCATACATGAATCTATAAACACTAATTAACTTTTTAAAGAATCATTTGAATCATCTTGGAACTCCACAAAATCAGATAAAAAATTCTGAAATTATGGTTTTAGACCTGCAATTGTGATCGCGCCAAACTTTTTCCTGTAGATCAAAAATTAATTTGCAGTTCGGAATTGTTCTGTGGAAGAGCGTGCATGCGAATTTTTTTTTCGAAAATTTTGACTTCTTGATCACGGTTTGATCATTTTCTATCAAAAAATAACTAAACCAACTGAATCTTTCATTCTCAGAGCGTTTATGTTGTATATGGAAAAATGCGTTTAAAAAATACCATGTATGGAATTGACTTTAAAAATATTATGTTTTCAAAAATCTCTCTTAAATGATCGGTGAGCTACATATTTGAGACTACAGTTGTGCATTATGACATAAATGGAATCGGATAGACATGGTCTCCCAAAGTTGTGTTTTCGAAAATCGACATGTTTTGATTTCATACGATCGGACCATTCGGACATTTCCTATCATAGTAAAATTCTTTGCAGAGAAAGAATAAAAGTGTAATCGGGTTTTTTGTAGCCTGTAATCCGTGCTACAAAATACAATTTAGTATATTGTTTTATCTTCAATCTGTACAAAGTTATGATTTTTTGAATGGACTTGACCCACTTTTTCGGAAAAATCACAAAAAGTTTTGCCATTCTGCTCAACCTGCCTATGGGCACCTTATATTATCTGTTTTGTGCTAGTCCAGCGACGAGACATTTTTTGCCACCAACATCTAAGAAAAAGCGAAATTTCACTTCGGGTACTTCCCCTGTTAGACCAGCATACTCTTTTTTTTCTATTTCTCCTACTTCTCCTGTTTTTCTATATCAAAATGGAGTCCGCTGAGCCAAAAAAATTGCGATGTCTGTAATAAAGAAATGGTCTACGGTCATTCATTTTGTTGTGGGGTAAGTCTTAAAGTCTTATTATCTATGTAAATGTTTCAACCTTAAGGTATACTGCTGTGACGCGTGTAACATGTTCTTCCGACGAAGCATTTAGCTATGGGGTAAGTCCTAATGTCTGGATACCGTAAAACCTGTGACAGAAGAGCCCAAACACTGGGTTAATCTTGGCTTTTTTGCACTATTTGAAAAATGTGTTAACTCATAAAATGTTTGTGAAATTATGATAAACAAGTTATGCGTTGACATCTTTTTTAAATCTTGCACAGGAACCGAGATATGTTGGCTCAAACTTGACAGCGCGGAGGCCCCTTTCTAACTGGTTCGTACGGTATGTAATTGTAAATGTTTAAACCTTGAGGCATACTGCTGTAACGTTTGCAAAATGACATTCCGAAGAGCATTAAAATCTCGAAAATTTCCAAAATGTTGTCTGAACGGAGAAAATTGTCGCAACTGTCGATTCTACCAATACCAAAAGTTTCTGGCTGTTGAAATGAAATGGCTGGTTCCTCTGCCATTGAAACATCTTTTCCAACCATTAACCCCTTATTTGCAAATAGTCATTAATCAGTTGAAACTTATGGATAACCGAGGAAAACATGTATTCCATAGCTATGCACTTATGGATGATTTCAATCTGGATACTCTGGTTCTGTACACCTCAACAAACTATATTGCGAAACATGAGCATTTTCATTTTACTCGTCACGGTTGCGCAGCTATTAGTCATACTACGGGAATAGATTTCATCAAAAAATTCGAATTCATCAGCTTGCTTTCAGCAAAAGAACTGATTGGATTCATCGAGAAGGCTATTATGCCTTATACTCTGTTTTGTACAGCTATGAGATCATATACCAATCGACGAGAAGCTGCGGAGTTCCCAGGAGGCGTTGACGTCATCTGTGAAGATCTTGAGGTTTGCGACGCCAACGCTCCCGCTGTCTTAGACAACCTCCGACATCCATTAGTGGCAAAGTTGAAAGAGTTGAAAATTACCAACGAGGAATTTCTTTTGCTGTCTGCAGTTACCATTTGCAATTCAGGTATATGATCCCAGAGAAGAATCAAACGAAAATAAATATTTTCAGTCGCTGCGAAATTATCTGACGAGAGCCGTGAATTGATCAGTAGATATCAGAATCGTTATACCTCTCACCTGTTGAAATATTGTCAGATGACTTACCAAGCTTGAGGACAATCTAGATTTCTCGATTTGCTATCCACATGGTGCACTATTGATAAGGCAAACAAGGATTTTGTCAGAGCTATGATACAGTTCAGACTTAGCAAAGCCGAGACCTTCACCAAAGAAAATTTTCAATGATTTCTTGGAGGGAATGATGAAATGAACCTACCTACCTTGCTACTCTAATTTGTTAGTCTAGCCATTTTTTGTCAAATCCTCTAATGAATACTTGAACTTAAACAGTTGTGTTTTATTTCCCTTATTCAGGAAGTTTGGTTTCACCATTCAGAGATCATTTAAACAGGATTAGTTTTGTGCATTGTGCTACTGTCATTTCCCCTCCCGCGTCTTTTCCCCTCCCGCGTCACATTTCCCCTCCCGCGTCTCTGTAGCGTGCGGTGACCCCTTCTATTCCTCTGATATCGATTTTTTGGCCGCTATGGTTGTAACTATTATTAAACATAAACCTCGAAATAAGAGAAAAGCTCTCTCGGCCTTGAAAGATGAAAATGGCGGTAAGAAATCCAAATTGTCTGAATATTCCAGTAAGCAAGCTGTGGATGATATAATTGAATCTGTGGATGATATGTCTAACCCATTATATGAACTGCTGTCTAATGATTTCAAATCGAAAGAAGAATTCACTGTGAATGATATTGCAATGATGTTTAAGTCGCTGGCTGAAACGATTCTCAAGCTTCAATCCCAAAACACAATGTTGAAAAACCAAAACTGTATTCTAAATGCCAATTTGTCGAATCTTACGGAAAAAGTTGATGGCTTGGAGGAGAATCTCAAATTGTTATCATCTCAACCTAAAGAATCACCAAAACCTCCTACTACATTAATTAAAACTTTTGCTTCAGCTGTCGCCTCAACCATCTCTGCTCCAAAATCCCAAATCTCTTTCATGCGAGCTGCCTCATTGGCTAACTCTGAAGATGCACGGAAATCGAATGTGATCATTAAAAACATCGACCTTTCGTAAGAAGCTATTGAAAAAGCTGAATTCGCCTCTAAAATTGCCAAGGACTGTGGTACTTCGACGTCATCGGTTTTTCGCATACCTCATCCGTCCAAAGGGCCGCCCATTGTGCGCCTGGCATTCAAGTCCAAGGAGGAAGCAAGAACTGTCCTCACCAAATTCAACTCAATCAAGGCTTCAATACAAGGGTGCTTGAATGCGTCTCCCCGCCCAGACCTCTCCAAACCAGAACTCGAGAAATATCGACAATCCTGGAAAACGGTGATCCAAAAGAACAACGAGGCAGGTCAAAGCATTTATACGGTTCGCAATCTGGAAGTCGTCAAAGTTGTCTACAGAGAAAATCAGGAGCCGTGGCCATGGGCCAAAAAACACTCGATCCCAGAAAATTTCTAAAAATTGGTTACACCAATAGCTGCTCAATTAAGAACAAAGTCCTCCAACTCGATCTACACATCTTGAATCCGTTGAAATTCTATCTGTGGATATCAAAATACATGGCAAAACTACAAGATTAATTGTAAGTTACAATCCTAATCACAACTACTGTTTTAAGGACCTTCGAGAATCACTTAACATACTCTTGTCAACTGAAAATCCATCTATTATCACTGGAGATTTCAATTGTGCCCATGTTGATTGGAATTCATATACAGCATCTGATTCTCAATGCCAGTCACTGTTGGACTTTTCGCTTTATAATGGCCTGACGCAATTTGTACAAAATCCAACAAGACTCGAACCACCAAATATATTGGATCTGGTGTTCACTAATTCCATGGACATTATTCGTGATGTCATTGTTGGTGAGAAATTCGGTGACCATTGCAGGATTGAGATTGATACCTTTATATTGCTTAATTCTATTTCACCCCTCAAATCAACGAAAAATTTCAAAAAAGGAGATTTTAGATCGATGAATTATATTCTATCAAATATCGACTGGGATTTACGATTTTCAACAATGTCAATTGATGAAATGTTTGATGATTTGAGAGGAATACTTCTGGAGCTTATTGAATATTTTGTACCAACAGTAACTCATCTAATTCATAATATAATTTATTCCAAAGAAACCAAACAATTACTAAAAAAGAAATTATTGATTTGGAAGAAAGCAGGTAACTCGGACGAGTATAAACATGTTTCAGCATTATTCAAAAGGTCACTCGTGAAATCTGAAGAAGAAAGAATCTATAAACGTCTGAATTTTGGATCAAAAAATTTTTTCGGATTTATGAAATCGAAATTTAAAGGAAAAAGTGATATACCGGCAATACGATATAAATCTAATGAGAATGTTATCATGAGTGATGAAGGAAAAGCCGAAATATTTGGAGATTGCTTCAGTGAATTTTTCAACATTGACAAAGATATCCTTCCTGCTACAGGGAATCTAACTTCTAAGTTCAGCTCAGATGTCATATTCACGCCGGAGAATATCGAGTAATTACTATATAAACTGAAAGGCCGAAATAATCTCCGGATAGTATCCCGTCAATATTTCTGAAAAGAGCGTGTACTCCTCTTGCGATTCCACTATGCATTATATTCACAGAAAGTTATCGAGTTGGAAGAATACCAAAATCTTGGAAGGAGGCGATTGTTATGCCGCTTCATAAGAAAGGCTCCGCTCCGATCCTTTAAATTATAGACCAATCTCTTTAACATCCAATATATGCAAGATTATGGAGAAGTTGATACGAAAACATCTAGTCCAATACTTATCCGAAAATAATCTATTATCAGAAAAACAATTCGAGTTCTTTAATCAGAGAAGTACAATTTCCCAACTGATCGCCTACCAGAACAAGCTTGTTTTCAATTCTTTAAATGGGTTAGATACCCATAGCGTCTATATTGATTTCCAGAGGGCCTTCGATACAGTGCCGATAAACAAATTGATTCATAAGTTGGAAAGCTTTGGGATATCTCCCAAACGAAGAAATTGGCTTCATTCATTTGTCACGGACAGAAAATTTCAAGTCAAAATCAATGATATACTATCGAAGGAGAGGCGTGTATTGTCCAGAGTCCCGCAGGGCTCTGTTCTTGGGCCTACCCTCTTCTTGTTATATATTAATTGTATTGGTGACAAATTTCAAAGTGACTATCTACTGTTTGCAGATGACTTGAAAATTTATGATATGAATGATAGATTGATTGATGCAGATTTAATTGAATTGCAGAATTGGTGCTCGAAGTGGAAAATGAAAGCGGCTCCTAAAAAGTGCGAATACATCAAATTCAATGCAACAAGAAAATATGCCAACTCCAATGTTATGAATCCCAAATTAAATCAAGCTTTGATTCCCCCTGTGGAAAATGTCCGTGATCTTGGGATCTACTTCTCCAGTAACCTGAGTTTCCATTATCATTATTCGTTGATTATTCGGAAATCACATCAGAGGATCAACATGTTTTTTTCCATTCTAAAAAACGCATCGTGGAGGGTTTTTATAAAATTCTATACAATTTACATACGCCCTTTACTCGAATATGGAACGATAGTCACTTCTCCAATCCTAAAGGATCATATTATAAAATTCGAATCGGTGCAAAAGTCATTTGTTTTCAGAATTTTCAAAAAATTCAGGATGGCATACACTTCATACTTTGAAGCACTGGAAGAATGTCAGCTAAGTTCCTTTGGAGGATCCCCGGCTCTATAATGATTTGGTCTACATGTATAAAATTATTGTTTCCAAAGAAATTATCATGGAGGTTCCAATTTTCGAAATATTTAATCATGCTGGATCATTGCGACGTCACAAATACTATCTCAAATCACTTATCAAAAACTCAACAAAAATATCTTCTCAATTTCTCTCTAATAGAGTAATCAGATGTTGGAACTCTTTACCCGCCAAAGTGTTTCCGGTGAAGCCCTCGTCAGCGGCTTTCAAAAATCGACTATTATCCTGTGATCTAAAACATTTTCTTGTCTTGAATTCAACTAATTACTAACTCGGTTTTTCCTTCATCTCCCAATTACTACAAATGTATGTCCCTGTTATATCTCCTAGTTTCATAGACATTTCACGTGTTAGTGGTTTTCTCCCCTCCGTTGAAATAAATAAATAAATAACTGTTTGCAATGTATGTATCCACTTCCGTTTTAGCTCATAACCGTAGATCTTTTTTTTTTTCGGAAAACTTAAATTTATGAATATCTCACAAGCATTGTATGTTTCTCAAAAACCATTTCAACATGATGGCCTAACTTTCGCATGTTGCGTTTCCTAGGCCACCAACTTTTATAGCCTAGAAATGCTCTGTTATTGCTGTGTTTTCCTAGAACACTCAATTTGCAAAAGTTAGGCCTGCATAGTAAGTGGCCTAGAAAACATTAGGTGCATGTTAGACAATTTTTGGGCCATCAACTACAGTTGCCCAGGGGTGGCCCTTCTATTCCTCAGATTAATTTGGAGCATTTTATCTCGCATTTTCTTCTCTGCATTTTCTTCTGACTCAGCACTTTTTCGTTTTCTGATTTCAAAAAAGCCACCAAATCCTGTTCCGCTTAGCGATCAAGATTCCAAACCTCAACAAACCAAGATTTCTTTATAGACTAATCTCTAGACACCTGCATATTTCTTGATCCACTCTCAAGTGAGTGCATAATTTTTTCCACACCTCCACACTTTGTGCTTTAATGCAAGCCTAATGCAAGCCGGAAATATTTCTGAGCATTTTTTGCTTATGAGAATGAACAGGCAACCGACTTATTGTGCTATCTGTAATAAGGCTGATGGTGGCTTTAATTATGGGGTAAGTTATCAATATTCAGGATGGCTAGGTACTGTACATTAAAACATTCAGGCTTCCTGCTGCAATTCTTGTAAGATGTTCTTCCGTCGCGCCGCCCAGCATCCCAATTTTCCAACTCACTGCAAAAATACGAACCCCTGTGTCGGATGTCGATTCTGCCGATATCAACGTTGTCTAGCAGCCGGAATGGTTTGGAAAGATCCGACTCCCGTTATGAGAGACATTACTCCAACCATTAAACATTTGGCGAAGCTGGACAACCATCGGCAAAACGTGTTTCTTAACTATGTGGCAATGGACAACTTGACTTTGGATGAGCTCATTGAATCGAATTCGGTGAATTATACACTAAAACAACATGGAGTGCAACTGGACGTTTTCAATTGGGCAACTTTGAAGCACACAACTAGCGTTGTCTTCATGAAAAGTTTCGATTTTGTTCCGTTACTTGATTCAGAAGATTTGAAGGTCTATGTCAAGCAAATGTATAAGCCGTTCATGATGTTTTGCACTGCAATGAGATGTTATACAAATCGCAGAGAATGTGCTGAGTTTCCAGAAGGACTTGATATTCTTCCTCAACAGCTTACAAGTCAATTTATAAACTGCCCTGAAGTTTTGCTGAAGGTTAGATGTCCAATTGTGAATCGCCTCAAGGAGCTGAACATTATCTATGAAGAATTTCTAATGGTCACTGCTATATTCATTTGTAATCCAGGTAACATAGAAGGAATTAGCGTAAACACTCTGATAGAATGACCCTCTAACTTTGAATTAATTTATCTCGGTTCCTCTGAAAGATATCAAAAAGTGGCCAGCTGATAAAAAAAGATATAAAGATATTATGATAAACATTTTATCAGATAATCACTTTTTGATACTTTTCTCAGGAATCGAGATAATTGGGCTTAAAAGTTAGGAGCATTCTTTTAGAGTGTTTACTTTAACACTTATTTTAATAATTCCTTGATTTCTAGTTTCATCGAAGCTATCCCCAAACGGCCAGACTATAATCAGCAGATCCCAAAAGAAATACGCCTCGATCCTCATGCAGTACTGCCTTATCAAATATCAAAATAGTGGACCTTCAAGATTCTCGGATCTTCTCTCACTATTTGACACAATCAACAACACTGCTAAGAATTTGGATAACGTTTTGATTCAAACTTTTGGAACATTTCAACCCAAACGTCAAAAAGTTTTTGACGACATGATGAAGGCGGTTTTGGAATAATTTTTTATGGAACTCTATTTTTGTAACGACGAATTCTTAAAGGCAGTTATGAACCAACTATTTATATTACTTGAAACAAAAAACAAAAACAAGACAAAAGTTTAAGCACACAATCCAGAATCAGTCTCACAAGTCATGCCAGCCGGGCAAGCAGTGCAGGTGTCTCCTGGCTGATAAATCTCAGCACCGATTTTGTTTCCTCTGAAATTATACATTACTATTTTAAAACAAGAGTTACTTACGGTTCCTTATAATGGCACACCACAACATACTTGAACTGGCTTTCCCCAGACTTGTCCTTTCCACATACTTTAACTCCGCATCCAATCAAACCAGTCTCAGCCCAAGCCATTTGAGTAGCGTCTTTGATGTTGGAGGCGTTGTCATCCATCGTAGTGAATCCCATCCATATTGTTGGAACTCCTCTTCCCACAACTGTGAGGCTCTTGCTCCCTGAAAAAATCACACAGTTATAAAATTTCAAATCATTCGAAACTCACATAGTAGTCAAGACTGTTTTTGTCAGTTGCACTGTAGGAAAAGAAAATGTTCTCTCCAAGTCCATCAGCATTCGAGTGATTAGTTGGGCAGGTTTCGGCGAATGCTTGAGCAGAGGTGGCAAGAGACGAATCCCAAGTCTAAAAAACATTTAATTCAAAGTAATCAGAATATTATAACCTCACCATTTTGCGCATGTTGGTTGCTGGTGGTTTTATGGATCCAGCAGCATCATAAACTCCCAGAGCAATATCAGATCTCAAGTCATTGTGAGCACGAAGAATGTGTTTTATTCCGACGGCAGTGAACTTGGCACTGGTGCATCCAAGAATGACGAGAATAAATAGAGCGAAGAATTTCATGATTTGAAATGAAATATGTCGGTTAGATCGAAGTGAGTTTTTTTATATGAAAAAGCTTAAGCTTATCATCATATTACAAGTCAACATATGTTTCTAGCCTCTGTTATTGTTTTCGGCTTGTAGCCTTTATTATTCGGGTTTTTAGGAAATAATGATAAGACATCTTGCAGAAGAGCAAGGAACGAAAACTTCTCTTGTCGTTTTTGTGGTGAGCACTGTTATGGTGTAATTTGTGATAAAATCTTTCGAAAACATCAATTGAAGATAGACAACCTTATCTTACTTTCTAGAACAAAGATTCTAGCTGTTGTGTGTGAGACCTTTTTGTTTATTACTGATAGGCATTGTTTTTTACCAGTTGAGACAAATTTGTAAATGAAATATTTGTAAATGGAAACCACAATTACAAAACCCGTTCTGAAGTTTTTCAAACAGACGACAATCCTTGCTCTTCTGCCAGATTCACTATTATTCTCTACTGAAAACAATAACAAAGGCTAGAAAAATTTGTTGAAATGTAATAACTTCTTATTATGAGATGAAGACGCTTTTTTTAATATAAAACGACACACTCCAATCTAACTCCCGTTGCATTTCAATCATGAAATTCGCTCTCTGTATTCTTGTCATCCTGGGATGTGCCAGTGGTCAGTTCGGTCCCGTCGGTATAAAACATATACTCCGGGCTCACAATGACTTGAGATCCGATATTGCTATGGGAATCTATGACGGTTATGGAGCTTTCAAGCAACCTAAACCCCCAGCAACCAATATGCGCAAGGTGGTAAGGTTATCATATAGTTATCAAGGTTATCATGTTTGATACTTCTGAAATTTTTTTAAAAATGGAATTCTTCTCTTGCCACCTCTGCTCACGACTACGCCAACACCTGCCCAGAGTTCGGCTCCAAACCATCACGTGATGGCGAAAACATCTTCTTTGAATATAGTTCAATCGACACAGAAAGCATTGATTACTATGTGAGTGCCGACTAACTTGGGATTCTAAACTTGCCTAATTTTTCAGGGACCAAGATCCTCGCAAGTCTGGGAAGAGGAGTTTGAAATTTACGGATGAAATTCCACTACGATGGATGAAAATAACTTCAACTCTGGAATCAAAGAAGCTACTCAGATGGTCTGGGCTGAGACATGCTCAATTGGGTGTGGAGTGAAGGTGTGTGGAAAATACATGGCTCTATTCTAGTTTAGAGATCCCAAAAAAAATTAGAGGTCCCAAAAAAAATTAGAGGTCCCAAAAAAAAACAGAAGTCCCAAAAAAAAAAAGAGGTTCCAAAAAAAAATAGAGGTCCCAAAAAAAATAGAGGTCCCAAAAAAATTAGAGGTCCCAAAAAATTAGAGGTCCCAAATAATTAGAGCTCCGAAAGCAAAGTGCGGTATTCTCAAATCAAAGTTTGGGTGAACAAAATTTTTGGCTGAACAGAGATTCAATTTTTTTTCAATTCAAATTTTGTTAATAACATTTTGTTTAACGTTTTATTAATCTTTCTTCATTCTCTGACCACGAATTGGTACACTTCCGCGAGCTCTTCCACGAGGTCTCCCTCTTCCCGGAACTGATCGTCCAGCGGCTCCGGAATTTTGTGTCGAACCACGCCGGTTGTTATTTTCTGCAGTATTTGTTCCAAGAGCGGTGGAAGAAACTCTTCCACGAGCCGATCCACGAAGTCCCAAACGAGGGCCACTACTTCCACGAGATTTCCCACGAGTTGTTCCTCATTGATTTGTGCCAACATCTGCTCCATTATTTATACGGCGACTAGTCTTACGAGATGTCCCAGTAGATGATGCAGAAATTGTGCGTCCTGAAACTGGATGAGGAGGCGAATCACTTTCTGTCGCAGAAACTCCAATAGTGCGGTTTAGGGAATTCTGAGAAAGCGATGACGGTGTTGATTGATGGAGTCTTCGACCACGACTTCTGGATCTGCCGCGAGATGTTCCACGAACACTAGTACTCACAGGAGAGTTTTCAGGACTTTCTCGTCTTCGTTGGATAGAGCCTGCATTGTTTCTTCCTCTCAAATTTCCAGAGCGGTTTCGGTTAGTTGTCCGGCTTAGTGTAGATATCGGGTGCCTTCTTGAAGCAGGTGGTTGAGCATTCAACAGGAGACCGTTAGTAGGTTGATGTGCGCTGTGCTCAAGTTCATCGTCTGAAATAAAAAATTAGGGTTAATTGGTGTATTTAACAAGTACCCGAGCTTGACGTTTGTTCAGAGCCTGACGAAGTATCAGATGAAAAATGGGATCGGTTTTCTACTTCGTCTTCATTTTTGTTTCTTCTTCTCAAGTTTCCAGAGCGGTTTCGGCTAGTTGTCCGGCTTTTTGTAGATATCGGGTGCCTTCTTGAAGCAGGTGGTTCCAATGAGGACCAAGGATGATCACATCCAATGAGGACCAAGGATTCTGGGACACCCAAGATATCCGTTTCGTACCATTAAAAGAAGCCAGTAAGATTGAAATGGAAATAAAAGTCGATGAATCAGCATTTGAAGTAAGTTAAAAATCAAACTCTCTTCTCGAGAATAGTTTTCCAGATACTTATAAATCAGAAGTACATCATGTATTTCTCTCACCGTATCGTCCCATCAGAAGAAGCTTGGATTATTGTTTCAGGAAAATCGGAAATTTTATATTTTTTGACCGAAAATGACTACGACGAACAATCAGATGATTTAGAATCTGATAACGAGCCATTTGAGAATGTCTTGGAATGAATAATTTAAATTAATATAATTGATAAAACATAGAAAAAACTTTTTAATAGAACATTCTAATAAAAATTTAGCTCTTCTGTTCACAATTTGATAAAACAAAATTTGAGAATATCACACTTTGCTTTGGGACCTCTAATTTTTTGGGACCTCTAATTTTTTTTGGGACCTCTAATTTTTTGGGACCTCTAATTTTTTTGGGACCTCTATTTTTTTTGGGACCTCTATTTTTTTTGGGACCTCTATTTTTTTTGGGACCTCTAATTTTTTTTTGGGACCTCTAATTTTTTTGGGACCTCTAATTTTTTTTGGGACCTCTAAACTAGAATAGAGCCAAAGAAATTAACGACTTGTTCAGATACGTTGTGGTGTGCCATTATAAAGAACCGTGAGTGACTTTTGTAGGAAAATATAAAATTAATAATTTCAGAGGAAACGTGAAGGGTTCTGAGATTTATAAGACAGGAGAGACTTGCTCTGCCTGCTCTGCTGGATCAACTTGCGATACTGCTACCGGATTGTGTGTTTACTGTTTGATAAAAATTTCAAGTAATAAATCATTCATAAATGCATTAAGGATTACATTAATCCAAAGTTGAAACAATATTCCCACCAATCTGTAGAAATTTAAGTCCGATTATCAATCAATTCGTCAGTCACAAACTGAAATTTCACATCTTTTTTTTATATATCAGCTAGCTGGTGCGCATTTGGCGCAATTTAATCCAATGGTTCGTAGCTCTTCGCCTATTTTTTAAGGGTCACGTAAATCTATACTGATTTTTCATGTCAATTTTCAGTTCATTCGATTAGAAATTCAAAAAAAAAGAGTAACAAAAAAAAAAGAAAAAACGATCATTTAAATCTGTAGAGAAGATTGTGTCGAAGATGTCGAATTTCGATGAAGGTACCTTTCCTACTCCTCTTCTCCAGCTTTATTGGCGTTGGGCTTGGCAGGGTGTTTCTGAAAGATCTTTAAAGATTATTTACATAACTAATTGGATGAAAACTCACATTTCTTTGGACGAATTGTCTTCCCGAAAATCCATCGGAAGTTGTCTGGCACGTTTGCACCGAAGGTCAGCGGAACTGTAAAACATAGGGATTAACATTAACCTTTCGAACATTTTTTTAAACACTGTCATTTCAAAATAGTTCAGTTTTTCACATCTCGCCCACTTACATATTTAATTTGGAATATTCATCGTGACTGGTCGTAAAATATCTTCTTCTTCTTCAGTATCCCCCACGGTTTGACGACTTCCCTTCTCGTCTTTATAACTGAAAAGATTTCCGACATCATTATTACTTGAACATCTCTCAACTCACCTATTTTCCTTTGGTGTCTCTTCCAACGGGACATCTGGTACAGCCAATGTCTGAAAACTAAACAGAAATATATTTCATGATTTTCCACCCGAAAGCCTAGATCGGATCACCGGCGACAGTCGGCCCAGCGTCGACGAATACATATACAGTACTGGTCATGAAGAATGCGTAGTGCTGAAGCAGCGTCACACTTTTCTGAGAAATGTAGAAAATAACCCGAGAAAAGTTATGCCAAAACATAAAAGAATGGTTGGAAAATGATTCACCATAACTTTGAGACTTGAGTCCCTTGAAGGTATGTCATGGAATTGGGCAGGGAAATGTACCCTGTATTTTCGAATCATGAAATCTCAAATGCATTCATGAATGATTTATCACTCAAAATTTACAACACAGTGAAAAGAAACAAGGTTAAACACACAATCCAGTTGCAGTCTCACAAGTCAATCCAGAAGAGCAAGCAGAGCAGGTCTTTCCTGCCTTGTAAATCTCAGAGCCCTTCACGTTTCCTCTGAAATTATTAATTTCATATTTTTCTACAAAAGTCACTCACGGTTCCTTATAATGGCACACCACAACATACTTGAACATGTCGTTATGAGACGGGTCCTTTGGACAAACCTTCACTCCACACCCAATTGAGCCTGTCTCAGCCCAAACCATCTGAGTTGCCTCTTTTATGTTGGAGGCGTTATCATCCATCGTAGTGGAATTCCATCCGAATTTTACGAACTCCTCTTCCCAAACTTGCGAGGATCTTGGTCCCTGAAAAATTAAATTTTTTTAAAATATCAATCCTTTCGATACTCACAAAGTAATCTACAGTGTTTTTGTCAGTTGAATCGTATCCGAAGTAGATGTTCTCTCCAGATGGTTGGGAGAGTGATTCTGGACAGGTATTGGCATAGTCTTGGGCAGAGGTGGCAAGAGAATCGTCCCATTTCTAAATAAAATTTCAGAAGTATCAAACATTAAATAATTATAACCTAACCAGCTTGCGCATGTTGGTTGCTGGTGGTTTCGGTTGTTTGAAAGCATCATAACCATCATAGGTTCCCATAGCAATATCGGATCTCAAGTCATTGTGAGCCCGAAGTATATGTTTTATACCGACGGGACCGAACTGAGCACTGGCACATCCAAGGATGGCGAGAATACAGAAAGCGAAGAATTTCATAATTTCTAATGAAATGTCGGTTGGATCGAAGTGTGTCCTTTTACATGAAAAAAACACTTCATCTTATCATGTAAAAGGACGTCAACATATTTTTCTAGCCTCTGTTTTTTGTTTTTGGCTTCTAGCCTCTATTATTTGCGTTTTAGTAGACAATGATAAGAAATCCTGCAGAAGAGTAAGCCTCTTGCCTTGTCAGGAGCATTGATTTGGTATAGTTGCTGATAAAAGACTCGAAGTATTTCGAAAACATCACTTCGGTATAGACAAAACGTTTGCTTTTTGTATTCTCAGCTTCTTCAGATGTATGAATGCTCGGATCAGTTCTACTGCTTAAGACACCATCGTTCAAGTTGACAAAGACATCAGAACCGATGTTTGCAAAATGAATCTTCATTGTTCCTGGAAAACTAGGACCACCAGCAGCCAACATACAAACTAAATGGTTTGTAAAGAGTTGAAAGTTAATTGAAACAATATCAGTTCGATTTTCATGTAACAAATTTCTTATTATTTATTTTGGACCGTCTGGAATATTTACATTTTCAGGTTTACCTGGATTCTCGAAAACCAATGAAAATCTCGGCGACTGGAAATTCAAATAAACAAAATTTTTTCTGTCTTTCAAAAATTTTTTGGGGTCAACAGAAAAAAATGGACGATTTTTCTGACAAGAAAAAAATTTTTCAAGAAAAGTGTCCATAAAAATAGTTCTTTCACAAAAAATGTGAAAACACTTCTGAAATTTCAAAATTTTTTCAAATTTGAAGAACCCGGGCCCGTCGGGCCGGTTCCTGATTTTGCAAGTATGGCTTCAATATTGTTTTCTCAACTATCAACAGCCTGGATCACTAGATTCGCTGAACTTTTTTTTTAAATTTGAAACTCTTCATTTCTACATTGGATTCAATTTTATGTACATTATAATTTTTCTTCCAATTTGTTCTTGTAATAAATCTCTTTTTCTCTTCTGTCTTTTGCTTCTGTCCGTCTTTCTTTTTTTGCTTCCATGAAATTCAATCTCTGTGGACTCTGCTCGTCTAAGATGATGACTCAGCAGACACAGCGGTGTAGGCCGAGAACTTTCTATTCTTGGTACCTCATTTTTTGCAAGAACTGAGGACAAAAAGTCTACTCTGAAGCTGTCGTTACTTGGAATTCGTTCACATCACCGGACTTTTTACGTGCCAAAAAAAAAGTCCATGATTTTGGAACCGGGTCGTTTGAGGAATTCACGGAAAGTTGGGCGATAAAAAATGGTATAAAAAGGAGTGACAGTTGTTTCAAGATACTTTACTTTTTTATATGCCCTTTTGATTTTTTTTCATGCATCCTTCCCAGTTTTATATTCGTTTGAATTCAGAAAAAACCGCGTGGGTTTGTTCATCTGCTCTAATTCGGATCAACACACAGCTTGATTTAGCTTGAGTTCAGAAGAGCCATTGACATTAAGATCAGCATCAGATTGAAAATGGTTTCCGAATGTTGATTTTGTATATTTTTGTCAGCTGGATTCAGATTTGTTCTGAAATCTCTGAAGATTTTGGATCATAGGATTCTAAAAGTTAAGACTCTCATGAGGCTCTCAGAATCCAAATTTCCAAATTTATAGGCAAATTGTCCATAGCGGGAAGAACGATTCCCCAAATATAGAAAAATGTATATTGTTTGAGCAAAGCACAAAAAAAAACTTAATGCAATTTTGTGATTCTAAAGTCAGAAACTTCAAAAATGGTGAATCATAGAACTTAAATACATAGGGGTTACCGTCATTTTTTGGCATTAGCGGATTTTTTGAAATCAAGGAAAATCCGAGATTTTGAGATCAATTTTTTTGGGTAAAGTAGTCTGAAAGTTTGAATCCACCGTTTGGTCCCACCCCCACTGCCAAGTTGGAGATCAATTATCTCGGTTCCTATGAAAGATATCAGAAATCTGTCCACTGATAAAATCTTCACAAACATTTTATCTTTTTTTTAATCACAAACATTTTATCAGTTCACAGATTTTCGATATCTCTTAAAGGCATCGAGATAATTGAGCTTAAAGTTCATGTTTCATAACAGTAAGGACTCCCAAGAAACCACCATTCCGATTTTGATTTCAAACGTTCAAATTTCTGATTCTGTCTTAGTTCTTTGCACGTTTTTTTTGCTTCTGTCTTATTCTGATTAGAAAGTTCTAGTCAGCTGAAAAAATTACTCACCAGTCCAAGCTAGTTCAGAAAACCAAAAAATACAACTAGAATTTATTTTTGATTTTTCAGTGTCTCAATTATTCATTCCTTCTTTATTCACCAACCAACACCACCAAATCCGATCTCTGAGCAAGCGGGAACAAAAATGAGCACCTACCCGCAAATAGCCTTCCTTTCCTTCTCTGTCTCACCCTGCTCTTTTTTAGCAATAAATTATTTCGAGACACTTTCAAGACACCCTTTTATCATAAATCAGAAATCAGATATGAGTAGCACCCGCCCCATTCTGATTTCCTGATCTTTTAATTTTGTATTCTTCTATTTATTTTCCCCCACGTCTTCACTTTCGAAGACGTGGGTCTCTGAGTATGGATTCAGACATACCTTCCATAGATTCTGACTATCTACCGTTAGACCTGGCGACTCCCATTACTTCTACTAGTCTTGCTGTGGTGAAGCACACCGAAAGATGTACAGTGTGTGGAAAACCGGCATTCTGCTACAACTACGGGGTAAGTTGCATTCCCAAATAATGTAAGAATCCTGAAATCTTTAAAAACCCAACCCAATATCTAAAGGTAAGTCAGAAAAGGGCACATTTGAGGTACTTGGGATTTTGGAGTGCATTTAGAATATTGTAAATGCTCGAGAAACCCACCCCATGTGCACTTTGAGCTCACCTATCTCGGTTCCTATGGGAGATATCAAAATTTGTCAAATGATACAATATATATCATATTATTGTTCATATTTTATCAGTTGGCAGATTTTTGATAGCTTTCGTAGAAACCGAGATAGTTCGGCTCAAAGTGGAAGTATAGGTTGGACCTCTATTAGTGCATTCACGATGATTTTTAGTTAAAATGATTCGGACAAAGGAATATTCTGAAAAAATGGTTTTTGTCCTTCCAGATAACCCCAAAGGTTTCATGTACTCCATAAACCAGTTTCCCCTTTTTGATGTACCTTTGGTTATCCTAAACTTCCAAATTTTCCAGAATCTCAAAATGACTTGAGGATTCGAAAATGCTGAAATTCTAGGCTCCTAGCATCTTAGACACTTCTGAAGCTCCAAAATGATCCAGAATCTACAAATTCTTCCAGAACATTATAGAAATTCCTAGAACCTTCTAAATTCTTCTAAAATCTTCTAGAATCTTCTAGAATCATCTAAAATCTTCTAGAATTATCCAGAATCTTCTAGAATCTTTCAGAATGTTCTAGAATCTTCAAGAATCTTCCAGAAGTTTCTGGAATCTTTTAGAATCCTTCAGAATCTTCTAGAATCTTCCAGAATCTTTAAATTCTAGTCAAATCTAGCCAAATTTGATGTTTAGACGGGCTTTCTGAGTGTATTATAAAATCTGAAAATCCTCAAAAATTTCAAGATCCCAAAATAATCCCCGTTTACCAATAAAATTACGCTTTCACTCGTTGAGTCAGAATATTTCTGGTCTCGAAAATTCTATTGTCCTTTCCCTACACGTTTAAACTACCACCCTTGACAAAGACTTTTTTGCAAGAGCCGGACCAAGGAATTTATGGGACCAAAAAATGTGCAAGTTAAAAAAAAAGTCCCCCGAGAAAAAAAAATATATTTATGCAATATTTTCCACGTTCTTGATGTATTATGCTGAGCACCAGGTTTTATATTTGTTTCTCTAAAATCTTTTAAAATCCGGATGTTCCTTAATAGAAAAATACTCTAGTCCAAAAATATTTTGCATTGCTTCCAAAAGCACGCATTTATATCCGGAGCTATCCTCTTTCCTCATACTAGAAATTCTCGCATGCATCATAAAAAGAAACGGAAGATAACCAAAATAAAGACATTTGTGTTTTAGGTACTAACGTGCAACGCGTGCAAAATGTTCTTCCGGCGGGTTGAAGTGGATCAGATCACATACACGTGTAAATATTGGAACAAATGCTACGAAGGACACGCGTTTGTTGATGGTAAATATGTGCGGGAGGATGGTGTCCTGACCTTTTTCACACATTTCGAAGTTGGCGGGTAGAGATCAAAGGAGCACCGATCATAAATCATGAGTCTTACTACCGTAAATTCTCTTATACATGCATTTTGGTCCCAATTATCTCGGTTCCCACTGAAGATAATAAAACATGCACAACTGATAAATTATTTATAATAACGTCCCTAATATTTTATCAATTGATAAATATTTGATATCATTTGTTGGAACGGAGATAATTGAGCTCAAAATGCACCTATAGGGTAGGCTACATTAGACATGTTACGGTAGGTCTCCCTATTACATCACGTCTAAATTTAGTGTAACTTGTATTAGAAGGGATATTTAATTTTGAAGCCCCTCAAATTAAAGGGTCCCTTCAATGTGGGTACCAGCTGAAAGATCTCCTGTCTTTCCCCTTCTTTAAAATGTCTGAAACAATTCAATGACTGAAAAGTACCTGAAAAGGGCACCTTTCTGAGGTACCTTGGAAAAATAAGTAGTATTAAAATTTCAGCACAAGCTGGCTCTCCCAGATGTCGTGCCTGCCGATACCAGCGATGTGTAGACGTTGGTATGAAATACATCCAACCCGGAAAACCTGAACTAGAGTTATCCAATAAGATCGAGGAAAATCTAACCTCCCTCATCGGAGACTTGCTATTCCTGGACGCCAGAAGACGGCACAAAATTTTCAATTTCTACACTTCTGAAAATCCAACACTTCGAGAAGTGATCACACGTGGGAAAGGCTCTAGAATGGTTCGGAAGAGGGAGAATCAAACCGTGCAACTTCATGAATGGAGCTTTCTAGGACTCTACAGTGCCGTCGAGCTTTTTATGAGTCTCGATTTTATGGAGCATATTAGCGATAAGGATAAAGTATGGTATACTGTACGTTGAGATATCACAGACAAATATTACAGATGGTTTTAATCAAAAACTACGCAATGCAATCAATGGTATTCTTCAGTGCAATGAGGTCGTATATCGGCAACATGGATAAAGTTGTGAATCCCGATAGTACAGATGTGTATCCAGAGGGAATGTACCAGTGAGTTGTTGAACCACTGAAATAATTTTTGTAACCTCTTTTTCCAGGCTAACCATATTCTCGCGAAGTTTTCTGAATGGGATCCGGAGCCGGCTGGTGGTCCGTTGTATGGAGCTAAAAATGACCAATGAGGAGCATGTACTCCTGAATATGCTACTATTCTGTAATCCGGGTACGTAAATGTTGTGTTTTGCTCGAAAAAGAAGGGGAAGTGATTCATATGGCACATTTGTGATATATGCAGCGTGTGGAGATTAAAAATTTGATGAACTTTGGCTATGACAAAATATAGCTGAATTTTTGATGTTACAACATAGATCTGTTATAAGAAGCAAATCCAAAAGATAAATCTTGACCCCATTGAAGCCTCTCGGGAAGTTGAATTTAAGGAAAAAATGTGTCGCACCAGTACTAACTGAGCTACGCGGTCGTGTTTTGCACAAGGCTGTTAAAAACAGACCAATAATCCTCGGTCCTGTCACCAACAGCTTTGACTCCACCGAGTACCGTTGTCGTATTTGCAAGGTGCCCAAAATCAAACCTGCCTCCGTTTCTTTAAGCTTTCTCAAAATTACATGTTTTCAGTTCACGAAGTCTCCGAGGCAACCAGAACAATCATAACCTCCCGCCAGCGAGTCTACAGCTCGGCTCTTTTCAAGTACTGCTTCCTAACTTATCAACAAAATGGACCATCTCGATTCACCGATCTCTTATCACTTTGCCATGTGATGAACAAGCAGGTTGAGGACATCAACTACTTAACCACACTTTTCCCATTGTACATGCCCAATACTACGTACAAACAACTTTTTGTGGATGTGTGTCATTCGTTATAATTTTTTTTTGATCATTTGTAGTATCTTGCAATTTTTTTGAAATAAAATATTTATTTGTTTCTAGAATAATATTGGTACTAATGTGTTAATTGAGACATTATGAAGTCCTTCAGACATATTTTTCAAATATTTATCTAGACGAAAATAGTCAAGAAAATATCTGAACTTTGAATATCTGTAATGGTGTAGCAATTTATCACTGATAGTGAAATCGATGGATTCAACCGACGATTATTTTTACTAAAATTTTCAGGAGTCTCCAGGTCAGCTAAACTCAAAACATTGAAAAACATAGGCCACCATGCTGAAAAGTCCTAGAAAACACATCAGGTGAATATCAAGTCATATCTGGCCCACAAAAGTTAGTGGCCTAAAAAACTCTACTTGCAAAAGTTAAGTACATTTCAGTTGCATGGCAAGCTGTTTTTGGACTATAAGCTACGGTGACCTAGAAAAAAACAAATTTAGAAAGTTAGGCCACTCTATATTGCATCTCATCGGATAAATCAAAATTTCATCTGAACTGTTTCTCGAAAACTCGTTCTAACAATAAAAGTTTAGTAAGAAAAATTTTTGGATTATTGTTCGAGAAGTCTTCCGAACGTAACGAAAATCACCCACTGCTCCCTTGGTAGCAAAAATCCTCCGAAAAATCCTACAGAATTTTTACGTCATCTTATAATACCAATTCCAAAAAATACTATTAATAACAATACACGTGTATAGATCCAGATTTTCTACGTAGTTATAATGCGAGAGGCAGATGGTTTAGATAAAAATATAATATGACTCAGATCAAAATTAGATGATCTGAAATGTAGTCGTCACCGATTAGATCAAACGCGTCATAAGACGCCATTGTTGTTTTTGTTGCTTTATTTTTACATTAAACGTACGATTTTCATCAAACGAGCCAATCAAAAATCACGGGGAAAATCCTGTATGTAACAAGGATCATGTTCGATCATCAAGGATCCGTGGAATTTTCAGATTGATTCAACTTCAATAAGCAAATCAAAATTTGACCTGTATTATATTTGGTTTGTTGGTTTTTGCTTCTTTCCAGAACTTACCAGAAAATTCTGGATAATACTATTAACCACATATTAATCTAACAAATCCCATCTTACTGGGGTTATCATGGTATTACTCGAAAATTTACGTCAGCAATTTTACCTTCACAATTTTATTTCCAGTCCCAGAAAAAATGCCACTGAAAAAATGACACTCCCGGCATATAAGGCGACGCGCATTTTCTCATCTCTAGGTCTTGCAAAAAGATAGATCATTCATATATTTTTTGTCGAATGAGCTGGATTTGTTGAGCCATTGAATCGGGCGGGGCGCTTCGAGAAAAGCGGATTGCTCTAGAAATGTGATCAAGATGAGAAGTGGAGGGTGATACAGAGCAGGCTGGAATCTCAGTCATTGTTTGGAGCATCGGGAATATCATGTTGCCGATCTACCCGCTTCAGTATGGAGTACTGGATCCTTCGCAACCTCAGATGGTCCGGTGTCAAGTTTGTTACCACTCGGCGTTTGGTATGAATTATGGAGTGAGTTGGGAATAAAGCTACAGTAACTAGAGTACTCCACTGTTATCAGTTTACAGTTTAGTAAAATGTACTGTAAATGGTCTGTGCATATAACTCTCTGAAACATGTACCGTATTCGCTTAACAAGAGGTTTGCCCTATATGTGCCTTTTGATCACAATTATCTAGATTCGTTTGAGAGATATCATAAGTTTGTTAACTGATAAAATACTTTTGATGTTATGACAAATATTATATCAGTTGAAATTTTAATGATGTCTGAAGTAGGAACGGTGAGAATTCCAAATGCAAACGTTAAAAACGGGGCTTTGCAACGGATCTTCAACTGTTAACCATCTATCAAAGCAATCCTCGTACTAAAGCTTTCCAGTGGAAAGGTAATATTCCTTTCCTAATTTACAGGTCCCATCATGCAATGCTTGTAAGATGTTCTTCCGAAGAGTGGTTCTCAACAATGTCACTTATCAGTGCCGTGATTTGAGACGGTGCTATTGGAGAGTTGGTGAGTTATGGTTTACAGTAACTTTCACTTACTGTATTTGTTCTAATATTATAGAAGCCCATCCAAACCGACACTCTGAGCACAATTATCTCGATTCCAGTAAACGATATCAACATTTTCTCAATTGACAAATTATTTATCATAGTGTCGCCTATATTTTATCAGTTCTTAAATTTCCGACATCTTTCACAGAAATCGAGATAATTAAGATCGAAATTGACGGTTTGGTTAAGCTTCTACATCTACGTTTACCATGGTCCAGCAGGTTGGGGGGGGGGGGGGGGGGTTAGCGAGAGAAGGATTTTAATTAAATTGTCTTCAGGTCTGCATAATATGAATTACCGAGCCTTGTGATTCATCAACTCACAGCATGGAGCAAGAGCTTGATAGTTTTTTTTTACTTTGCTTAGCTTCATACTACATACCAAAATTACCATAAATCATGTAATAAAAAGACACGGTAGATTTCATACTTGTCGACAGGCCGATTCCGGACCGGCACGGGCGGGAAAAGCACTCGTTTCACATTTCAAATTGTGAGCATAACAACATACGAGATGATAGAGCTCAATTATAAAACCCGACCAGCATTTAAATCTTATAAAACCCGACCAGAAAACCCGACCAGCATTTAAATCAGTAACCAGGTGCGGTCCGACGTTTAATAGCCGGGCCGGGCAAAAATCGTTGGCCCGGATCAAAGTACAGCTTTCGAAACCGGTGGATTCTTATTAGTGGTTGTAGAGAGCTCCCAGAACTACCATTTAGTATGATGTTTTGTTCACAATTTCCATTTTGAAGCGAGTTATAAGCCGATCCATGCCGACCGTGTTAGGCGCACGAAACCATCGCATATGATTACCGTACTTCCTGTTAAGATACTTCCTCTAATAGAAACTCACACAAACTGTTTATTCGAGCGCAATTATAACATTTCATGAAAAAGGTATCAAAAACGATATCTTCTGATAAATTACTCATCATAATATCTCCAATATTTCATCCGTTGAATCGTTTTTGATAGAGAGTAATTTTCATAAACTTTTGGTATCTTTTACATAAATCGAAATAATTGAGCTCATATTTGACGGATTGGTGCGCTTTTATGTATTAGTGGTAATACGGTACTTGCACACCAACATAAACTCAATTGTGAGACAGTCCTAGTGAGACATCCCAAATTTTGATACTAGTCTGTTCACCCCATACATCTTTGCCGATTAAGCTGTCTGAGCGTTTTCGTATTTTTTTTGTTCCGTAGTACTTTCCTGTGACAATGACAAAGTATTCCAATGTCTGTAGTCTAAAGCATTCTATTATGAGAATTTCATTCTGAGAACTAACGTTTCAGAGAAGTCGATCATTATAACTAACAATACAAGCTGTCTGAAAAAGGAAGTTAGGATATTATGATTGTTACATTTTAATTTATCTGATTGAATGGAACTTGGTTTTAAACCGGTATGATTTAGGAAATTCAGAGGCTTACACTTATATGATTACCGTGTCAAAATAGTACGGCCCAATACACTATTTTTTAAATGAAATCTATCGACGAGTCTCAACTTATTTGACCTACACAAATCCCCGCTACCGTATACCATGTGATCCGGACAACATGTGCCGGTCCAATAAACGTTCTCCAACTTTGGATCAGCTATTCTATCTGTTTTTTCTCATTGAGCGTCACAAAAAAAAATCGGAGATTTCAAGCTTTTATGTAATATTAAATGCCGATTATCTGTTAAAATGAGACTCAGTCTGCAGGGAAATTACAGGAGGGTGGAGATTGAGAGAGCTTAATCATGGATATTAACTAGAGTGCTTTATAATGTGCGTCAGCTGAGAATTTGAATGGAAGCGTGGAACGAGAAGGGAAGAGCAATGAAAATAGGTGGAAACTGGATTAGGAAATTCAAAAATGAATTGAATTCTACTTTTCAAAAAGGTAGACATGATAAAACGCCTCTGATGGAGTTGAACTTCTGAGCAAGTTTTCATGGTGACCTCACCGCTACCAACTGAGCTACGTGGTCGCAAACTCGACTGACAACAAATGCCGCAACCACAAGAAACCCCCCAGGACTTTCTTGTCTCCCCACCTTCTTCTGAATTTTTTCGATTTTCAGAGTCATGCAGAGAACGCCCAAAATGCCGTGCCTGTCGATTTCAAAGATGCCTGGACGTCGGTATGAAGTACACTCCAGGAGAATGCTCTGAAGATGCATCAAAGCTTCCGATAGCAAAGTTCACTGATCAATCACCCATTCCACCAGTGGTCCTGAGCCCTGTCGACGTGTTGACCAACATGATTCAAGGATTACTGTACTTGGATTCACACCGGTTGAGAAGTTTCACGCTAATGCGCAGTGATCAGGATCCGACGATTGATGAACTCATCAATGGGACCTGTAGGGGATTCTCAGCTTTGAGAATTAGCGATGTATGGTTTTTTTGGAATTAAAAAAAAACTACAAGTAAAATTCTAGGGACCCTCCTCACCACCACCCTGCAATGGATTGATTCTATCTCAATGGTCATTCTTTGGAGTCTGGACTTCTGTGGAGTTTTTGAATTGTATTGATTTCATGCATCTTCTCACCTCAGAGGATAAGGAATTCATGATCAAGAGCTTTGCCATGAATTCGTATCTTCTTTCATCTGCATTCTTCTCGGCTAGCTATAACAGTGACCTTCTACTGAATCCAGATGGTACCGAATTGTACTCATGTAGAATTAAGAAGTGAATCTGGATTCGAAAATTTGAAAACTTGAACACAGCCAATTTTCAGTATGCCAGAACTTTCCGAGGACATGGTGGAGCGTGTCCAGAAGCTGCTGGTGGCTAAATTGAAGAATGTTCGTATAACCCAAGAAGAATACATTCTTATGACTATGATTCTATTCTGTACTCCGAGTACTGTACTCCTTCCGATATTTTCCCTAAATCCCATATTCCAGAACTCCCTGGCATCTCGAGATCCGGATTAGAAATTGTCTCCGAGCAACAAAGAAAGTACAGTAAGGCACTTATGGACTACTGTAGATTTACGCGTCACGATATGGGACCTCTCCGGTTCCAGGAGCTCATTTCCGTTGGTACGGTGCTGGCGAAATGTTTCGATGATGTATTGGGGCTGGTGGAGATTCTGCAAGTGTTTCATGCGGAAGCTCATAATTCTAAGCAACTGTTCAAAGAGAGTCTTCATAAATAAATGATACATTATTGGAATTCGGAGTATTGAATAATGAATAAAGGGAACTCGGAAGTATTTACATATTTTCTAATAACAAGACATTAAACTTCATAGATTTCAAAAGCGAAAAATTTAATTACCTCACAATCAGAAAGAGAGAAGGAAGAGAAAAGTTGAGGGAAAAATCAATTCTCTCTGCTCTGGGCTCCAGAGAAAGTGATCCCGAGAAAGGGAACCGAGCTCCCGGGCTTCCGGGCCTCCGGGCCTCCGGGCCTCCGGGCCTCCGGGCTTCTGGGCTTCCGGGCCCTGGGTCCTGGGTCGAATTGAGCCTAAATTTGACAGTGGTGGCCCCTTCTATTACAGGTTTTACGGTTAACGTAGTCATCTGAACAATACTGACCTTTTTTTTTCTTTCCGTGCCATTTCTCATTTCTTTTCCTATCGCGCAATATTTATAAAAAAAAGGGGTCACGTCGCGGAAAACTCGTCGGAAATGCATACGAATGTGAGAATGAGATGAACCGAATGGGACAGGAACAAATGCAGATGAAAAAAAGAAAGCGGGGGCAGATACAAGTTTCTCGGAAAGTCAAGATTATACTTTTTCACTTTTGTTCTTCGTACTTTTGCAGTCCAACCGCTTTTTTGTTTTAAGATCCTAATTTTTGTCTGGAGGTGAAAGTGGACATTAAAAAAATTATTTCTAAAAAATGAAAACCCATTATAAGGAAAAAAAACCATAACTCCGAAGAACCCCGAAAAATCTCTCCTATTTCCTCTTCTTTAATTTAGTCTCTGATCGATCTCTTATAGGAATTCTTCGAAAAGAAAAATTAGTGATATTCCAAGCAGACACATTATTGATCATCTGACCCTAAATATTTCTCTCAAAATTTTTATCCGAATTTCCTGTCGTCTCGAATTATAAATGATTCAACAAGTAAGTCAGCAGGTCAAAGACGGCTCACATGTTTGAACATTATTTTTCATTTTTTTCCAGCTGTTTTTAGGTCTTCTCTTTCTTTTTAGCGCTTATCATCACTTATTCAGTAGGACACTTTAAAAAACATACTTGAATGCATGTTTCTTTTTTAAAGATTTTTTTGTGTCAAAGCAAAAACTCGAGGTTCTGGAATTCCGAAATTCTGAGACTCTGAGACTCTGAGAATCTGAGAATCTGAGACTCTGAGATTCCGAGATTCTAAGATTCTAAGGTTCTGAGATTCTGGGATTCTGAGATTCTGATATTCTGAGACTCTGAGATTCTGAGTTTCTGAGATTCTGAGATTCTGAGATTCTGAGATTCTGAGACTCTGCGACTCTGAGCTTTTGAGAATCTGAGATTCTGAGATTCTAAGATTCTAAGATTCTGAGATTCTGAGATTCTGAGACTCTGAGCTTCTGAGAATCTGAGGTTCTGAGATTCTGAGATTCTGAGATTCTGAGATTCTGAGATTCTGAGATTCTGAGACTCTGAGCTTTTGAGAATCTGAGATTCTGAGATTCTAAGATTCTAAGATTCTGAGATTCTGAGATTCTGAGACTCTGAGCTTCTGAGATTCTGAGATTCTGGGATTCTGAGATTCTGAAATTCTGAGATTCTGAGATTCTGAGATTCTGATTTCTAGGTCATTAGATTCACTGGAATTCGAAATCCCTTGAATTTTGATTCCCAAGTTTCTAATTCTTGTTGACACCACTGAGCTTCTCATAGCCCCCCTAATACTGCTGAAATCAAGTTACTGACTGACTCAACCCGTTCAAAAAGTAGGCAAAACCTATTTCCTTATGCACAGATTTTCGAATAACATTTTGCCAAGAACCCCTTTTTTTCTTCAGCTACTCGATTTTTGATCAACCAAAAAAAAATTCAGAGCTAGAAAAACATAAAAACTCCTTCAAAATCAACATTACAATGTAGTAAAAAGTTTCGCAACAAAAAATTCAAATAAAAAGAGTAAAGATCTCGCAGGCCATTTCAACCAGACACATTTCTAACGACTTCCGCTTCTTCGTTTTTGGACCTTTTAGGTTTGCCATTTTTGGACTTTTGGAACCTTTTTTTGGGCACAAGAAAACTTTAAACAATTCCACATGACAAGAATTTTTTTCTCATAATTTTCAGCAAATTTCATTATTCTGAAGGCGCGGCTGGCCTCGGCCGGCCCTGGAACAGCTTTGATATTCAGCCATTCCACTTGACCTATAATATTCTTATCCGAATGAATTCTGACAGCTGAAAATGAAAAAAGAAGCATTCGATGCAAAAAAAAGTCAAAGAAGACTTGTCTAACTAATAACTAGAGCCCCTCGACATCCTAACGACATTATACTTTTACTAGTTTTTTTGTATCTTCTTTTCCATTTGTTTCTTTTTTCCCTGACTCTTCTTCCTCATTTCCTAGAACTTCTTGACCTTGTGACTTTGTGATCTATACTTTTTTCTTTGAGAAAATTGAAAATTGATCCAAAGTCTGATCAGTTCTTGTAGTTCGGAAACCCGAAAAATCAAAAATAATTTTCCAAAACTTCCGACTTAATTTTTAATATCCCAAACCAAAATTTTCATTGATTGAGAGTCACAAGATATGAGATTTTCTTATAAAAGTATTTTGTCATTTTTCGTGAATTTCTGATTTTATGAATTCTTCAAAATTCAAGAAGTTTTCTGAAATTCCTGAAATTTCGAATTTTTCTTTTTTTTTTTCAAATTTCAGTATTTTCAAAATTTCTGAATTTCTGAACTTCCTAAAAATTGTTTTTTTTTTCAAATTTCCGGATTTGTTGAAATTTCAGAATTTCAGAATTTCAGAATTTCAGAATTTCAGAATCTCAGAATCTCAGAATCTCAGGATCTCAGAATCTCAGAATTTCAGAATCTTAGAATCTCAGAATTTCAGAATCTCAGAATTTCAGAATTTCAGAATTTCAGAATCTCAGAATCTCAGAATCTCAGAATCTCAGAATCTCAGAATTTCAGAATCTCAGAATTTCAGAATCTCAGAATCTCAGGAACTCAGAATCTTAGAATTTCAGAATTTCAGAATCTCAGAATCTCAGAATCTCAGAATCTCAGAATTTCAGAACTTCAGAATTTTAGAATTTTTATTAAATTTCTGTTACTAGAGTTTCTGAAGTTTTTGAATTTCACTTTTCAGAATTTCATGATTTCAGTACTTCAGTATTTCAGAAATTCAGGATTTCAGAAATTCAGGATTTCAGAAATTCAGAATTTCAGAAATTCAGGATTTCAGAAATTCAGAATTTCAAAACATTCAAAAGTTTCGGGGTTTCAGAGCTCTCGTATTCTTGAGAATTTCGCAATTTTGTCAGTTTCCGACTGTGAGGATAATCATCTTTGTAATTCCCAAACTTAAAAAAATATTGCAATTTCTGATTTCTTAGATTTTACAGATCATAAGAAGTTCAAAACTTTCTGAAATTTTTTTCAGTTTTCCAGGGTTTCAGAACTTTCTGGAGGACCTTCCAACTGTTATGAAATCCCTAAATTTCCAATTCCTGTGTTTTGATGATCTCCTGTTCCCATTTTTTGACTTTTTGGATCATAAACTATTCCCCTGGGTCTCTGGTTTCATTCCAGATTACCCAGAGTTCAAAAAGTTGAGTTTCAAAAAAAATTTCTTCTAGCTCAAATTTTCATTTTAATTTGTTTCAATGCTCCTCCTTGATTTGTGTCATCTACTTCCTGAAACCTAATCGTTCGCCAAATGTTCTCCGTCATCCGAAAAAAATATTTATTTTTTCCCAGAGTCACACATATTCACTCGTGCCCTTTTCTCTCTCTTTAGAACCACTTGAGAAAAAAAAAGAAATCGGGTTTCTTTTTTTTCAGATTAGATCATCCACCCTCTTCTTTTCCTTTCCTAAATGGAGCACATTCAATGACCACACAGAAAATCAGCTGGTGCTGTAGTTTCTAAAAAATGCGGGGTGTTTGATTGCAAATTTAGTGTGTGTTTTTTCCGCTTTAAACAACTGTCAGGAAGTCTAAATTATTCACGAACTTTTTTCTTGTTTTTTTTTTGGGAGTTTTTACATAGTTGTATAGTGTCAGGCGTTTTTAGCAGCTTTTTTGTGCCATTTGTTTCTTGACCGCCATTTTTCGTACTTTATACTCTCCGGACCACTTAGCGCCCACGAGTTCCCCTCTCAATTTTCCCCCAGGTGGCGAAATCAGGAAATGTACACTTTATTTCCCCCATATTTTTCCGAGAAGTACATCCTGTTCCTCAGCGGAAACACAAAGAAATGGGCGGGAGGTTTTTTAGGGAGGCGTAGAGGACTCTGTGTATTCTGGTGGTCATGGCTACCGAACCAACATTAATAAACCACAAAATTTATTAAATTTGTTTGCGCACCCTATAGCCTGTATTAGAAGAGCATTTTGAAAAAATACCAAAATTTGACTGTTTCATTGAAAAACAGTCAACTTTGAAGTCATGAAAAAATATTCCAGAACTTGTCGAATTAACAATTTTTCTGCCAAATTCCATTCTGATGAGATAGACCGTTTCGGAAGAAAACCTCTGTGTTTCTGCATGTCCCGATGTCTGCCCTTTTTTTAAATCTATTACTCATGTTTCTCGCACTTTCCCAGCCTCATAAAAATCACATGGACCTTTGTGCAAAAAAATGATTGAACGGCTTCGAGTGACCAGAACATGAAGAGATTTAGAGAAAAAGAACAAGAAAAGAAAACACATCAAAGTCCATAAACTTATCGGGGGTTCCTAGGAAAACATAAACAATGCTTTCTCGATTTTTCAAACCAATTTTTTTTCAAAAATTGCAATTGTGTTCCGTTTCTTCTCCCATTATTTCCTTTCATTTTATGCCAGCACAGGAAAGCGAAAAGCTCCTATTTCTAATTTTCTCCTTTCTTTTTTTCTTCGTTTTGTCCACCCTCCTTGACTCATCTTCCCTCTCCTTCCGTGACCATTCTTCTCCTTTTTCTTGCTTTATTATTCTGTCTAGAAAAAACGAAGAGGAAAAAAGTGGGACAAGAAAAGTTATACAGCGAAGACGTATAATTGTTGCCATGTCTGAAACGAGTTGCTGCTTGAGCTATGCGGAAATCGCGGCCGGCCGACCGCATAGCTCAGCTGGTTACGGCGTGGCACCCCCAGGATTTTCCCCACAAGTTCAAACCCTCTAGGAGCATCTAGTGGTAAATTTTTTGCGTGAAGTTTTTTTGAAGTTTTTATTAGTTACAAGTTAACGTAAACGATCTATGGGAACTAGAACACCCATGCCTATATCTTCGAGCCCATAGTAATCAACCGATAAAATGATTATCATATTATCAGCAATATTTTATCAGTTGACTATTTTTTGATATCTTACATAGAAACCGAGATAAATTATCTCAAAGTAAGGGGGTCTATCTGTCTGTCCAGATGTCCTCTCATCTATTTCTATTCGCAATTTTCGCTCCTCGTAATTGAATGAAAATGAATGCGATTTCTCACTCTCCCCATTTTTTTTGCGTTTTTCACCCATAAATAAGAATTGCTTTGTTTTTTTTCATTCGCTCTCACTTTTTCTCTCGTCGTTTTTTTCCAATTCATCCATTGCGAATATTTCATCTATACATGTCACAATTTTTCCCTCCTTCATCATCTTGTTCATATCTTGTTAATTTTCCAGCATCCTTTTTCCTTTTTTTTCATATTTTCATAATTTCAGAGTTGGGTGTTTAGACTTTGACTTTCTGAAATTCCGTAGTGAAAATAGCTCGATTCAAAACAGAATAATTCAGGCAGAAGCTGAAAAAAGGAGAGGAAAAAGTTGGAAAAATGGATTTGTTCCCAACAAGCCGGTTACGACTGACACACCTTCCACAACAGGTTAGTTAGTTTCTTTTTGAAACCCCCAAAAAAATTTTTTAAACTAGCTATTCGCCGATTTTTGGAAGTTTTTTACCCGTTTTTGTCTTGAACACGTTAAAAACAAGTCTTTCAAAAACCGGCGAAAAGCTGAAAAACTAGGAATTTCCGAAAAATTCTGCAAATGCAAAACTTTCTATCTGGGTCTGTTTTACACTCTCCAAAGTTTCCAAAGTGATCGGAAACTTCATAGCCAAGCTTCAGAGTTCTGAGGTCTAAATCAACTGAAAACACGGTTTTGTATATCTGATTGACTGATAATGTGTGACAGCGGCACAGTAGCCAGTGAACAAGAATTACTGTACACCTCCATGTTAAGATGCATACTGTGGTTCCAAAAAAAATCTGGAAAATCATCCTCTTTTAAATTTCTTAAAATTCAATATAAATCTGCTCATTTTCTTAGAAAATCTGAATATTTCAAGACCCGAAACTTTAGGTGTTCTATCCAAAAAATAAGTAACTTTTTTACCCCTACACTTCCCATAACTTCTATATTGCTCATGCTGGACCCTCATAAAAGTGGTGTATAAAATTGGTGAGCCCCTAGAAAAAGTTCCTTAAGAAAAAAGGCTCTCCAAAATAGTATCGGTGCAATTTAATGAGATTTTCGGTTTGAGTAGAATAAAAAGGTTTTTTTTTGAGAATTGAGTGAATGTTCTTCGTGTTTTGCTTTGTTCTTTGGAAAGAGGCTTGATATGTAGGTCTTGAAGTTTCAGAAACAGTTGAAAGTTAAACTTTTAGGATTTCATAATTTCCCAAAGTCATAATTAAAATCTGGACTAGAGCATTTTGAACTTGTGAGCTTAAAGGTGGGGGGACAGAAGATTTTTCGTAGTTTTTTTGTAGCTAGAGTATGCATTCTACCGTCACGGTGTACAACGCTTAATGTCACTCTGCGTACAGCTGTCGTCCTCGCCTTTATGTATGCAATCGGGCGTCCGCTTTCTCTCTGCCCGCGTGGCTCAGTCGGTAGCGGCCCCGCACCTTCAACACTCGTCTCGACAAGTTCAACTCTTCGAGGGGCATCTTTGAACGGAATTTCGAGAACATTATTTTTTTTTCATGTCCCCCCACGATCAAAAGTTATGGTCCGAAATAACTATAAGCTACCAAAACAGCTCAATTTTATGAAATTTAATTCCGACTTCCTATGTCCGGTTTCCTACTTCCCAGCGTTCCGACTTCCGAACTTCCGAGATAAAAAATTTGCTTCCGACTTCCGACTTCCGGAAATACAATTTTATTTCCTACTTCCGAATTCCGACTTCCGAGTTCCAGAATTTTACTTCCTGACAACTCTGCCGCGTAGCTCAGCCGGAAGAGGCACGGCACTTTCAATATTTGGCTCACAAGAACTTTTCCTTGACTTTCCACTCCTCCGTCAATTTCTATTCATTCCTCAATTTCTGGGTCTCAAAACCTCAACTTGTGTGATTGACAAGTTTTGTGCTCCCAACCAGTATACGAATCACCCCCAAAATGCATAAATCACCGGACAAATTTTATTTTATTGTGCCTTCTTCCCCCTCCTCTCTCATCTCTTGAGAGACCAACAAAATGGGCTCATCATGATGGAGAAAAAAATAAGAACTAGAAGATAAAGAAAAAGAAATAGAACAACATGTGGTATTAGAAAATCTTTTTTTCGGAGAAAGTAAACGATCTTAAAGTTTTCACAATTTTTAAACACTCTTATGACCCTTAATTTTCTTGAAAAATAATATTCCGGGAACATCATGGTACATACATTCCCAAGACTATCAATTTCGAAAGCAAAGCGTGACTAGAAATTCTAGTCGGGCCCTTCATTTTTTTTATTGTTTCTTTTTTGATTCTCGTAAAAAGCTCGAATTTTGGTTTTTTCAAAAGTTGGAAATTCGAAAAAAAAACATATTTTTATTGTTTCATTGGAATATAGTAAACTTTGAAGTCCTCAAAATATATTTTCCAATTTTTCGAATTGTCTGAAAATTTCCGAGTATGCTGAACAAAAATAGAGCCCCGTTTTTGTAATTGACAACTTTTTTGTAGAATTCCATTCTCATGAGATATGCCGTTTGTAACCAAAAATAGGTCATAGTTAAAATCGAAATGAGAATCTGCATATAACTTTCGAACCACTTGTCTCGAATTTCTGGAATTCTCTTTTGTACCACTTTTTTAGGATTTTAAAGTTCACTATTTTCCACTGAAAATTCTTTTTTAGATTCCACAAAAATAGGTTTCGAAAATAAATAATCGTTTTCCCCTTCAAAACCAACCAAAAATCAATCAAATGGACCATTTTGAGCAGAGATACAGTCATTTGAAGTTTAGAGGCGAGAGACGCAGACACTCTAGTTTCTCTGCGCTCTCGCCAAATTTAACTCTCTTCAAAATTGAGCTAGAAGATTGATTTTTGGGTAGTTTTGTAGTAAATTTTAAGTGGATCATAATGATGTTAAATTCAAAAAAAAAATCTTCGAAAAATTAGTTTTGAAACTTGTAGTTTTCAGAAATATCAAAGATATTCCAGTTTTTTTTTCTGATTCCGGTCTTTGACAATTTTTTCCGAATATTTTCAAATTCTTATGATATTTTGAATTACCTTGGCTTCTAAATATCCAATCCTAGTTTTCAAAATTTTTGAATTTTAAACAAAAAAAAAGTTTCTGAACTCTCTTCCAAAAAGTGCAAACAATTGCTTCTCTTTTTCTATCCTATTTTCAAAAAGTTTAGGGTCGTGTGTACGGGTTAGGGGAGGGGAGGGGGGAGGGCTCATCTTCGTCGGTCTTTCTCCTTTTTCTATTCTTTTTCGTGGTCCGTGTCATTTCAACCCCTCTATTCTTTTTCCCGCCCAATCACCATATTCGCGGGTTTCTGGGAACCCGAAGAAATTTGAACATTTTTGGTTTTTTTTTATTTTTTGGACCTTTTTTGTCCAGAAAAATTAAACAAATTCAAATTTACCGCTTTTCAAAAATTTGTTCAAAATAAAATTTGCAGTCTATAAACAAAAAAAAAACAGCTAGAACAAAAAAAACACAATCAGACTTTTTTTTGGTTGAATTCAATGGTCGCTCTCCCCCCTAGAGAATAGAATTCGTCTTCTGGAACTTCCACAGACAATAGGGGGCCCTTTTTCTCTTCTTCTCACTTTCTCCAATCTCAATTTTCTTTCTCTCATTCCATGCGTTTTTTCTTTTCAAGATAGCCGCCACACAGCTGCAGAATCTGGAAATTTGAGACAATTTTTTTTCAAGAGACAATTGTCTATGTGATTTCCGATCAGTTGGGTCCCCGGCACTGATAAACTGATATCAAGATACTTGAACTTGGATTGTCGCGTTTTTTTTGGGTGGTGAAGGGTCAAGGTTTAGGCATTCTGTGTTAGTTCAGAGATTAGCGTAATTTCTTTATTCAGAATGCCAAACAAACCGTCAACTTTGAGCTCAGATATCTCATTTCCCGTAAAAGATATCAAAAAATGCCCAAGTCCTAAAATGTTTATCATAATATATAAAAAACATTTTGTCAGTTGACCATTTTTTGATATCTTTTACAGAAACTGAGATAAAATGGCTCAAAGTAAAACCAATTAGGCTACGCGGTGGTAAGAGTCGGCGACCGCGTAGCTCAGTCGGTAGCGGTGCGACAATCCTGATTTTTGGCCCTGTAGTACGTCTTCTAAAGAACTTCCACCTGCTACCTGGAGCTTCTTAAAATCCCCAATTTCTGGACCCCTAACGATATTTTCTTTCACACTTTAATGCATTTCCCCTTTTCCTAAATAACTCATTTCCTGCCATTGAGAAAACCACAATTTCAATCTTCGGCCCTCTTCAAATGCTGAATTGAAATTCATTGTCTTCCTCTTATTTTTTTTCCTCCTTTTCTCATTTTTGCTCTTTCCATTACAAATCTCTGATCTCTCATCTTATCAGATACCAAACCCAAAAAAAATGGACGTTCTTCGTCGAATTATGCCCCGAAAAATGAAACGTGATCAGTATTCATTTGAGCTGCTGAAAAGCAGTTCGAATATAGAATTATCTACTGGAGTGGGTCCGGGCACTCCGTTACCCAGAAATTTTTCCCATTATGACAGTATACGTATCGCGCCATCTTCACAGTCAACGGTGGTGAAAAAACAGCCAGTTGTGCAGGTAAGAAACTTGAAATTTTGGAGTGTTAGTCATTATTGAACGTCTATACACACTCCTTGCACTTCGAGCTCAATTATCTCGGTTCCTATGAAAGACATCGAAAAACTGATAAAATATTGGCGAGATTATGGTAAACACATTTTCAGTCGACAGATTTTCGATATCTTCTGTAGAAACCGAGATAAATTGAGTTCAAACTGTAAGCATTCATGGTAAGCTAGAGTCCATATTGAGCCTTAAACTTTATAAATGAATATTTTGCATTAAAATGTAAAATGAATTGTAAAACTTATGTATCAGGCAACTATTACTCAGAATTTGTATTATAAAAACTACAAAACATTGATAATGATTCATTTCCGAAGTTTTAAGCCCAATTTTAAGACACTGACCATTTTTTAAATAAAAATGTTTAACACTCATATTTTCATCCAATTTTATTTGTTCATTCTTTGAATTCCTAGATTTTAAGGTTCTATTATTCATTTAAATTGGAAATTTCATTAATACCAGGGGTCAAATTCCTAGAAACCTGTCTTTGTACTGTCATTTCCAATTATCAGATTTTCAGCTGTCTGTCTTTGTTCTGTCTGTAATACTGTAAAACCTGCAATAGAAGGGCCCTCTGACTTTCAACTTTGAGCCAACTTATCTCGATTCCTGTGAAAGATATAAAAAATTACAACAACTGATAAATTGTTCACATGAAGTGAGATAATTGAGCGCAGATGTGACAGCGCGCTCTTCTATTATAGGTTTTACGGTTTTTTGAAGAATAAAAGGAGATTTTTATAAATTTTTTTTGGAGTTACAGTATGCATTTCGACGTAGCGGTGTACAATGATTAGCTTGTCAAATTCCAGAAAATTAGTATTTTTAATATCTGAAAATGATTGTAAATTATGAGGGAAAAATCAGCATCAATCATTTCGTAAGATCATGAATTTTGTCACAGATTTCAAAATTTATTTTTGGACAATTTTTTGAGTTTTGTTTTAGATTTCACAATTCTTTCATCTTCTGCCTATCCCACGATTTCAGCTCACATCAGCTCTTCTCCATTTTCAGAACTAGATCTCATTATAATTCCATTTTCTCTCTTCCAGCAAACTTCCCTTTCAATTATTTTATAATTTCCAGTAACTGCTCTTTTTGCTCATATTTTATGATGAGCGCTGAAAGTTTTCAACTCATTTCCAATTAATTTCTCTCAGCTCTCTGCTTCCATTTTTTGCATCCATTCGTTTTTTTTCTGTTTTGTCGGACACTGACATATTTATGTTGTCTCGTGTTGGCATATGGACAGGAGAGGCTTGGAGCAAAAAGACGCCAAAATTTTTCTTTCTTTTTCATTCGTCTGTTTTTTCGCAGAAAATGCTGAGAAGTACTCAGAATTTATTTCACCTGTCCCCGCCAAAGTCACATTTTCTAATTTTTTTTGTCCCTCAAAATTTCAGTTTCTCGGTTTTCTTGGGGCTTTTGTGATTTTTACGAAACTTTTTCTCTCTCCCCAAACATGTGACTTCCTCTTATTTTTTGGTCCGTTTTTTCGGAAATTCAATGCTTCTAAATCTGTCCTTTCTTTTCTTGGGGACTCTCGTCTAAAAATGGACATCTAATTTTTCTAAAAACGCCAAGAAGCATAGTGTTGTGTTGGGTCCCAAGACTATCGAAACAGGGCCGCGGTCGGACGAGGTTGGCCCCAAAAATTGAGTATTTTCTAGAATTTTGCAAGAACAAAGAAGGGATTCCAAAACACGAAAAACTGAAGAAAAAGGAAAAAGAAAGCCAAAAAAAAATCTCATAAAAACTTGGCCATAAATTTTTAATTATTTTGAGCGGGACACGAACGTTTTATGGCATCCCTACAGTATGCCTCATAAATCTCGGTCAGCAATTATTTATGGAGCCACAAGCACTAATAAAACTACAAAACTACAATAGACAGAAACTTTTAAAAAATTGAAAAAACCAAAAACCTCTGTTTTTTCGAGAAGAATCTGTTTCAGAATGCAAGATTTTAATATCAGTCAACACCCTCAACCCACCCGATTTCTATCATTTTTAGTTCCAAAAAAGTCGCCTTGACAACTTTTTGGCTTTTTCAAAAAAGAAAAAAAATGAATTCCTTTGTTTTCTTTGGTCACAAAAAAGGCGGAAAACGATGTTCTATGACTTTAAGATAAGATGGCATGTGTATGTACCAGGAAGTTCTTAGAATCGGAAGGAAATGCGAAACATATCCTTGTAGACAGACTTCATGAATGGGAAGCTCAAAGTTGAGAATTTCGAATTTCCTGGATTCTGGGCTTTTTGGATTCTCGGATTACTGGATTCCTGAATTCCTGGATATCTGTATTTCGGGATTTCTGTGATTCTGAGATTCTGAAATTCTGAGATGTTGAGATTCTGAAATTCTGAGATTCTGAGGTTCGGAGATTCTGAGATTCTGAGACCCTGAGATTCCGAGATTCTGAAAATCTAAGATTTCAAGATTTCAAAATTACTGGATTCATTAGTCCCGGGGTTTCTGGGTTCCTAGATTCCTAGATTCCTGGATACTGCGATTCTATGACACTCAAATTTTAAAATTCTGAGATTTTTAGATTTTTGCATTCCTGGCCTTCTTGACTCAATAATTCTATACTTTCCTAATTTGTGGATTCCTATATTCTGAGAGATTGAGATTCTAAGATTCTGAGATTCCTGGATTTAAGATTTTTGAGATTCTGAGACTCTGAGATATTTTGATTCCTGGATTCCTGAACTCTGAAATTTTAAGATTCTCGCTTTCCCGGATTCCTGGATTCCTGGATTCCTGGATTCCTGGATTTCTGGATCCCAGGATTACTGGATTTTGAGATTCTGAGATTTTGAGTCTGATTCTAAAATTTTTTCTGAATTTTTCTGAAATACAGTGTTGTAGCAATATCTTTTGAAGTATTTTCCCAAAACCAACTATCTTTGCCGGTTTGGCTCGTATTTGAAAATTATGGCTGATCGTAACAATATTGAGAATCTGGGACGCCCGAATTACGGTCCCTGCCTGAATTCCTGGATTCCGAGATTCATGGATTCTTTGTTTTCTTGATTCCGAATTCCCCTCAAACCCAATTTCCCGAGTCATCCATCAAAGTGCACCCTACTTAAGTCCAATCTTCTCCTTCTCGTTCCTACAAAAAAGGAGTCAATCTCCTGTCGTCAATCCGCATATTCCAATTTTTCAAAAAAACGTCTTCCAACCACCTCTTCTTCTTCTTTTTTCTACGACCAGTATTCCTTCCCGTCAAACCACTCCTCCCATTTCTTCTCTTTATTTCTCCTGAAAATACCCATATATCCATTCCTGTTCTCCTTCTTTCTTCTTCTTCTCGCATGTTTTGAATGAATTAGGACTACAAAAAAAAACGTCCGCGAGGACAGAGGACACACTTCTTTATCTTCCCTGAGTTGTGTTGGTTTGAAAAAAAAAAGAAAGATATACAAAATAACAAAAAAGAAGAATTTGGAACCTATTTCTATTCCCCTTGCTTTTATTCTTGAGTACTTTCTCTTGCTGTCGGAGTTCGACAAGTAGCTAAGAAACTATGTGCTCTTCTTCCAGCAATCATTGGCGAGTATTCGCTCATCGACAGGTTAGTTTTTGGGAGTATCAAAGTTTCAAAAGACTTAAAGGGACCCGCAAACAGATCAAGGACCATTAAAAGTCAATGGACCTCAAAAAAGACATTTTGCAAAAATAGAGAATCCAAAAAGACTTTCCTAGTGTTTTTAGGATATGTCAAAAATTGAGGAACTCTGAAAATCATAAGGAAGCTAAAGGGTTCATAAAAAATAAGGGACCTAAGGGGACCCTAAAATCCATAAGGGAACTAAAGGGACCCTCAAAGACTTAAGGTGTCCATGACACCCTGAAAAAAAGAGACCCTGAAAATGAGGTACCCTGGGACCATAAAAAAGAACAAAGAACCTCTTACCTCCCACTCATGAGTGCTTGAACTTATGATCCTAGTGGTCCTCCTTAAAACTATTGAAAATTTTTTATTTTTAGTACTTCCGACGCTTCTAGTCTTTTAAGATTACATAAGCCTTTCAGTTTTATTCTTCCGCCAGAAAAGGGAACCCCCTTCATGTCAAATACCTCACATCCGGATCACTCTTCAAGAAAATTTGACCCATTTTGACGTCAAAATATCGGAATGATGGACAGCAGGGCGAAATGAGAAAAAATTAAAGGATATGTTAAAGGAGGGAAACATACGCTCCTGGAGCACTTGAGCTTGTGGGCCCACCGTTGTGCCAGCTGAGCTACTGTACAATGTTACGTTACTGTACGCCGCCACGTCAGAACACATACCGTATCCCTTCCTAAACAAAAATGTATGCGGTTTTCGATTTCAAAAAGTGACGAATTTTTCATCTAGCTTTTTTCACAGAAAAGTGTCTGAGTTATGATTCGAAACCCAAAAAAGGTGACGTTTTGACTTAGTTGTTTTAGACATAAAAAATGGGACAGGTGGATTTTTGAGTGACACTTTTAGGACATTTTTAGAGGGTTGAGCTAGTGGAAATTGGTATAAAAGCAGGTCCTTGAATCTTGAATTAAAAGTAAAAGTTTCATGAATTTTGTAATTTTTTAGGTTTCAGTTCATAGAGTTTGAGGACTTTTGATCCGCCTAAAGGATCTGAAGATGGCTAGAATCTGATTTCCACGCACATCTCCATCGTCTGATCTTTCTGATCTCAATTCTTTGGCAATTTGACCTCGAGATTCTCGAACTTTTTGAATCATTGAAGTATTTTTCCTTCCAAAATAAATTTCTCCCACTCCCTCTTCAGACCCCTTTAAGTCATTCAGAAAACTGCCCCAATATCCAATTTCATTCATTTTTTATCTTTTTGAAATTATTATTATTTTTAGAAAATTCAATTCCTGTTATTTGTTATTTTTAGGCTTCTTCTTTATCCCTATTTTTATTATCTCGGTCAAAAAAAAAGATGACGATCTTGTTGTCTGGCTAGGTGAGCAATTTTTCTAACAGCTGTCATGCCATCATCATGTTCCAATTTTTTTCGTATAGATTTTAGTGAGAGGCCATACATCTTTCGAGATCTATACGAAAAGAAAAGTACCTTAAAAATAAAAGTAATATAAGTAAAAATAGGTTAGTACTGAGCAAATAAAGGAAAAAAAGAGCAATAGTAAAAAATGATGGTGGTGGTGGTGGACCACCGGAAATGGAAATGGACGTTGTGTGCAAAAAAGTGGATAAGAAGAAAAAAATAATAAAAAGTGTATAGGAGATTTTTTTGTTTGATCATTGATACACTTTAATGAACTAATGGAGATTACAAAAATAAGCAAAGCCAGCTGGAAACGATTTTCTGGACCGTCTTAGACATATGTTTCGAGAGTCCTGGTATAGTTCGAAAAATCAAAATTTGGTACTTTGTACCCCCGTGATGTCTAAATCAGATCCAGATGCAGGGATAACGGGATGAGCCTGAAGATTCTGAGGAATTGAGACAAAGTTGCATTAAAAATATATTTTTGAAAAAAAAACCATTAGGGTCTAAAAAACCAGTAGGGTTCGAAAAGCCACGAGGGTTCAAAAAAACCTAATCAGAAAGTTTTTCCAATAAGGTATTTGAAGATACCAGCCTGTTCGTCGCGGTTCCGACGCTTCAAACAGCTGGCTGGTGCGCCTTTGGCGCGATCTAACCTATTTGTTTTAGTGTTCGTTGCTTCACTCCTCATTTTGATTTCTCTTTCACCAAAGGTCACCTGAGGGTTCCATCTCCCTAAGGGTCCCATAAGTTCCTTAACGGACATTAAAAATATTTTTCTCAACATTTCATTCGTATGCGGTTCTGGAAAAATTGAATTTGTGTGCCCAACGATGGAAGTGCCGAGTCGCTACCAGCTGAGCTACGGTGGCGCAACCGAAATATGTCATATACGAATGCGACATAATAATCACGCGCTGTGTAATCTCTGTATGTCAAAATGCATACCGTAACTCAAAAATATTCGAGACAATCTCCAGAAAATCTCCTTTCTTCTAGTCTTTAAAGGTCTCACTAGACTACACAATTTCTTGACCACACAATTTCATCATAACCAAATAAGAAATACGTTTCGTCACAACTCCAAACGTTTCCGGTCCACCAGAGACATCAGCTACAAAACATCCAAACTTCAGTACCAAACACATTTCTATTAGCAAATCTCCAAATTCGCAGACTTCCTGGCTCCTGCAAAAGAAGTGTATGTTTTGATGGTCAAACGTCACACACTGTACATAATCAGCCTATTTTGCCAGCCAATTTATTTTGGACACACTAATCCCATCTCAACTCCATTTCCTCTTTCTTTTATTTTTTTGCTCTGCTAACCCTCCCACTTTTCTCTGCGTCTCTCACTCCCTCTTCCCTAGCCACGCCCACTTTCTAAGATGTGGGACGGACCGCGCCAGTTTCTTTTCAACATATTTTTCTACGCTATCTAAAGCTAAAACTTCTCCCTCAAGAAATATGAACATGGTTCGAAACCACGTCGCCTACCATCACCGTACCTCTCTCACGTCACCGACGATGATAAATTCATATTCTGTCCCGGTTCGTATTGCAAAAAATTTTTCTTGTTAGGCCAAAAGTCAAAGCATGTAAAATTTTGGAATCCGAGCCTTGTTTCTTTGAGCCCATTTTCCGACGGGTTTCCATGGGTGATTGGTGGGGACATAAAATTTTGCTCAAGCACAAAAATTTTCATTTTCGTAGTCCTCAAAATGTCACGTCGCCAATTTCAGAAATCCGAGGAAGTGATCGATGTGTCAGAAGGCGAGATGAGCGAATTCTCATCGCTTATCGGCTTCGTCGGTGGACCACAGAAGCCGGGATGCAGTTATGGGTGAGTATTGGGGATCCTAGAATCTAAAAATAAGAGACCTGGTGGCTGCGATCTCTGACGTGCGAATCTAGAAAAGATTCCGGGTTTTGCTGCAGAATGAAGTGCACAAGAAGGAAGAGTCCCCTAATTGCTAATAGGCTAGAAAGAGCTGTGTGCTCGCACGTTCTATGTAGGGATGAAACTTCAGAAAATGCGTTCTAGGAAAGGCAAGCTGCCCAGGATTGCCCAAAGGATAGCTAAATGAACCTGGAGATTCTTAGAATTCATGACTGGTTAGCATAAAAATTTTTTTAAGCCGGAAAAGTCCTAAAAACCACAAAGGTCCAGAAAACCACAAGGGGTCAGTCTCACACTATGTTTCTGGTGTCCCAGTATTGTTCAGAAACCAGAAAGCGAATTTTGTTTTGTGTAATTAATAACTTTGTACCCCCCATAATGTCCGAATCCAATCCAGTTGCAGGGATAGCAGGACGAGCGTGAAGATTCTAAGGATTTAGGACAAGTTAGCATCAGAAATATATTTTTCAAAAAAACCACAAGGGTCCAAGAACAATCCGTAAGAGTCTCATAGCCTCCTTAAAGACCGGAAGACAACAAAAAATAGTTTTCAAACTTTTGTTCATAAAAGTTTTCGAGGACTACCGTAACTCCTGCCTCCCCTCCTTTAAATGAAAAAAATTTTTTTGAAATTTTTTTTCATTGCGAAAAATATATTTAGCCATTTTTGTCTATCTTTTCGTTCAAAACAGCTTGGAGTTCAAAAACCAAACTTCGAACTCTACCTGCTTTACCTGTCAACACTTTATGACTTTTTTAAAAAACCATTCATAACTTTTTTTCCCCCGAAAACATGGCTTCTAGATCGCCGACCTGTCACACACTTCCGCGATCAATCATCTGTAATTCTAGCTGATATTTTCCCATTAGTATCCCATCTCTCCAAAATCACATGGCCGCTTTTTGAAATCTAAAAGAAGAAACATTTTGGGCTCATTATATCGAATTTCTTTCTTGGAGGAACAAATTTCCAACAAACGCCACCCACAATTTTCGTCTCATGATTTCACTTGACATCGTCTGAATCCATCCAGACGATGTCTAATTCTAATTGAGGCCTTCCGAGAGGAGCACACTTTTCTTGAAAATTTGATTTTGTGACCTCAATAGGGAGGAATTGTTCTAGAGTATACACATATCGGATTACACATAAGAATTGCTTTTAGATTTGCACCAGAACAAGACCCAGCGTATGAGAAGGCCGTCGCCGAGTGCCACGTCATCCAGGAGAAGAAGGATTTCCATGAAGCCGTTATCCTGAAGTGTATTGATAACAAACGTAAGTTTGGAGGCTCATGGGGGGATGTCAACACTTATTTCCAGTCTAACGACTTCACGAACTGGGAAAGGTTCCTGGAAAAAATCCCAGTTCCGGAAATCCCTACGCCTGGGGCAAAGATTGAACTCCAATTGACCTTGAACCTAGTTTCTTTGCAGCTCTCTTCCCATACATGCATTTCGCACAATTCCGAAACGTGGACTACACGCATCGCGTTAAGCAGATTTCCGATTTGGCGAGAGAATGCTCGCCCACTCATGGCAGTCTTTATGGTTGGTTGAGCTTCATTAGGGGGGGGGGGGACCTTGGTATACATGTAAAGGGAAGAGGAACTTCTGAAAAAGGGGGAAGGATATGTATAGTATACTATAGTTCGGCTAGCCAGCCACAAAAACAACCACCACAAAATATTCGGATTAACCTGTCTAGCCAGAATTCCTAGAATCTCATAAATTCTAAATATCCGGCTATTTCAAGGAATTCAGAATAATTTGTTAGCTATAAAAAATTATAGGACCCATTGATTTCTTTTACCTAATTCAAGAACGTCACTTTCGAATGTTTGACCTCAATACATTTTTGTGCTCAAAATGAAAAATGGCGCCTCCCCCTAAAACATAAGCACAAAAAGATTGAGGGGACGGGGGAAAGAAGACAGAAGGCCGAGATCATAAATCTTGAAGACGTCAGTGGTGAAATATTGAGGTGAAGAATAAGTCGTTGTAGTCGTCGTCTTCTGATGGGTAAACATAACGGGGTGCTGAAAATAGATGGGGCAAAATTGACGGACCTCTAAAATAAGACAAGTATTTGCTCAAGTGAGGGTGTGTGTGTGTGTGTGTATGTGCTTCTACATATAAAATAGGCGTAGAATTGGGAAAAGGCGGTGATCCAGTTGTTGTTTTATTGTGATGAGGGGGAGGGGGGGGGGGGGGGGGGGGTGCCACAGTGAGAATTTGATTTTTGAGGTGTCTCAAGAGGATTTGAACGACGGGAGGAGATGAGGGATGTTGTTTTGAAAGGTTCAAAGCTCAAAGTTATAATTTGTTGATCTAAGGAAAGCAAGAAAAAATAGTCCGAGTAAAAGAAATCTCGAAGAAAAATTCCGCCCAAATTTCGATCGGAAAGTACGAAATTATATATTTTTCAACCTGGCGAAGGCTGTCGTAAATGACGGCCGATCGACCTCAGTCAGCGAAACCGCGGCCAGCGGCTTCGGGACCAAACCTGGGCTAAACATGGTAAAAAATCTATAAAATGATACCGAACTGTGCCATATTTAGAACCAGAAGCCGCACAACGGTCGGCGGATGCTTATTAGCTGACTTGGCTTCTTTAGGACCTCTGATTTAAAATTCGATGTTCTGCTAAAGTTGAATTAAATAACAATTTGTAGATCTCTTCAAATTCTACGTTTTAATTTTTGATTCACACAGATTTTCCAAATTTGAACCAAGTTATGCTTCGGTCCGTGGTTGGCCCCGGCCAAGGGCAGGTTGCCGTGGACCAACCAGAAAATTCTATAGCTAACTGAAACCCCGAATTCATAAGATCACCCTCATCTTCTTATTCCAGGCTGCTACGACGAGGTCTACTCAATTCAAAAAACCGCGAGCGTCGGCGAGAATCGTCTTCCAGCTCATCGTCACGCCGGATACATTGTCATCGGATTCAAGCTTCTAGAGGACGCCGGCAAACAAGGCAATCTGGAAAAGACATGGCTACAGTGGAGCGGCGCGCGCGAAATCTACAAGCACTCCCCACGATCATGGAACTTGAGGCGGATCTCGTTGATGCGGTGTCCAACACAGTAAGCGAATTTTTTTAAACGAACAATTTATTTTCAAGTGTTTGTTTCAGTCACAAAAACGGGGTCGCACAACGCCCGTTCGCTTACATTCTGATGTGCGAGTACGGTAGCATTCTACACCCATCGAACACTATTCAGGCGTTAGACATTTGCGAGAGATTACGGGTCAGAAATTGTGGACATATTGCTTTATATCAGGTAAGAGATCAAATCACAGGGATTATAAAGATAATGAGTTATGAGAACATGATTTTTAAAAATGAAATGATTAAATGATTATCACTAGCGGCGAGTGTTCTTCTTTTTAGCTGCCTTCTTTTTGCTCTTTTTCTTTGTTTTTGCATCTGTCTCGTCAGCGTAAATTCTTCTAGAATAGTGCATATCCATACTTGGGTGGTAGCCATCACGGAATCCGGAGCTGAAAATTTCAAATTTCTATATTGAAAAAATCTGAAATATCTCCAAAACTCACGACGTTGAAGCATCAGCTCCATCATGTCCCCTAACACCTCCACAGTTCGGAACACTCCCGTAAACCGTCTCCTTATCCCAAATTTCCTGCTCCAACTCAACTACCGCCGTTGACTCTTTCATTCTATGAATTCTCATATAAGTTTTTGGGTCATGTCCATAGCCAAACACATCTTGGTCGAACTTGTAAATTTCTGGCTTCGTGAGAGATGAGAAAAATGCGATGAGCTCTTCACGGGATGGTAGATCAAAGATGTTCCAGCCTTTGCTCTGGAATGTTTTCTTTGTTTAAAGCCTCACAGTTCTTTTGACCTACCCATGTCACCTGAGCGGCAATCTTCCGCATACGCTCGCGACATCGTTCTGCCTTTGCTAGCAACGCTGAATCGTTCAGCAAGCTCATCGAGAGGCTGAATTCTGAAATTTGAAAAGTCAAAAGTGAAAGAATGGGTGAAGCGAGATCAACAACGTCTTCTGACTTTGCGAGGGTGTGTGAGACGCAGGATGTAAAAGTTGTAGCCAATTTTCCTAGATATTGTGGGGTGCATAGAAACGCAGGCATAAAAAAATTATTTAAAAAATGGGAAGTGGAGGAATTGTGTTCTTATAATCATAGGAAATGGAAACGATCAAGAATTTAAGGCTGATAATAAAAGACACCGTACCATACATGTGCACTTTGAGCTCAATTTTCTCGGTTCCTAAAAAGATACCAAAAATCTGTCAACTGATAAAATATAGGTGACATCATGATAATTACTTTATCAGTTGGAATTTTTCGATGGCTTTTCGAGGAATCGAGATAATTGAGCTCAAAGTGGACGTACAGGATGGTTTCTTCTAGAAAATTTATGTTCACCTTCAATAGGGCATCTTCAACTTTGAGCTCAATTATCTCGGTTCTTTCAAAAGAAATCAAAAAGTGGTTGACTAACAGAATGCCTATTATTTTATCTTCAATATTTTATCAGTTGACAAATTTTTGATATCTTTCATAGGAACCGAGACAATTGACCTTGAAGATGGTCGGCTTTTATTAGAGCAAATACGATGATAGAAAATGTTCTGCCAACAAACGGTCAAAAAATTTTTCATGAAAACTTTATCAGAGTCGTAAAATAAATGATTTCCTGTTATCTGCATTTTATCTTATAACTAACTATTCCAATTTTCCAGGTCCTCACCGCGTACACCTCCCCAGGACCCCGTACTTCCGCTCACAACTCTCCATCCCGTCAAGCCGCGGCTTTCGCCCAATCAGCCGCTGCAAAACGTGCACAAATGCTCCGTGGATTCTCCCAGGACGTCGAGCCGCAACCAGTACTAGAAAGCTCCACAATGCGTCGGAACAGAATGCTCAGAACACGCGAACGCTCGTTCCAGTACCCCGATGAGTACTATCACGCTTATCAACCACACCAATTCGACCCACAGGAGCAATACTAATCTATTTTTGGCTCTACCTAGTATTTAGTACCTATTTTTTTCCTGACATTTCCCAAACCGCTATATTTTTCGTTTCTCTCTCTCCAGATCCCTCACCCCGGGTGATTTTTCTTAATAGTCACCGATTCCCGTCATAGTCTCACACCACTTCACACATTTTTTATTTTTTCATATGGATAAGATGTAAAAAAAAAACTCAACAAACCAATTTGGATAAAACATATTTTTTGGAAATGAATGTTAACAAAAATTAACAAAAAAAAAGAATAAAAATAAATAGTATGGAGCTCGGGGCTCTGTTTATAATTATTGAGGGTTTTGTGTGGAAAAGGGAGAAGGGGGAACAGAAAACGAGGGAAAGAGACACAAAGAGAGCGCCAAGTTGCTATGGGAACACTTGAGACAGAATGGCTGGGGTACTTCGAATGTAGGCAATCAAACAATTTGTAATTCCCGTATGACTTTCTTTCAGTGTGATTTGTTATATAGCGTGTTAGAATCTAGTGGCCGACTCTAGATTTCATGAGGTTTTTATACAGTCTGGTGTGATTAACTTGTCCGTTTTTCCATCCGTTGTTCAGCACCGAAAATTGCAATGGTTTCAATTTTTCCTGAACTAGCAAACCTCGAAACGTCACACTTGTGAATCAAATCGAAAAATGTGTGAAACAGCTTCAAATATACAAAGCTCTGTTCGAAAAACCATTTAAATACTCAAATACAAGTTTTTGCTTTTTCTTCCATGCATAAAAGTGCAAGGCTGTTACTTTCGAAACGTCGTACTTGCGAAACGTCACACATTCGAAACGTCGTCTTTCGAAACGTCGCGGAGCCGTTAAAAAATGAAAAAACCGCATGTTCACGGAAAGTCACGTCGTTCCTCGGCCGCTTTGGCTGGTTCTCCTTTAACACGTGAAAGTTCTGGTTTTGTTTTATCTGATTATTGGTTATTCGAAGATATACGACTTCACCTGGAGCGTAAGGACTTTAACATTATCGATGAGAAAAAAAAATGTGCTTCAGTAATACTTTGATTCGCGCCCATCCGGCTTTTGGAGGGATGGTATCCACGAGTTACCTAAATGTTGACAACATGTTGTGGATCACGACGGTACATACTGTCAATCTTGGATTAATCTTGTTTTTGTTTTATTTAGTAATTCAAAAATGGACAGTTACTTTCCTGCCAACCTAATACAACGACTTTTGAAAATAATTATACAGTCGATTATATGTACAAAGATTAAAAGTTAGACACACAATCCGGAAGGAATCTCGCATGTGGATCCAGAAGGACAGGAAGAACATGTATCTCCTTTTTGATAGATGTTAGTATTAAGGACATTTCCTCTGAAAAATTTGATTAGAGATTCTGCAACTTGGTTTACTTCGAAACTCACTGCTTCTGGTACTGGCAAACCACTACAACTTTGTAGTAGTCATATTGTTTTGCATCCTTTCCGCAGTTCTATGTTTTGGAACTCTTTGGCCCATGCTTTCGACGTTTCGACTCCCTGAATACTATGACTTTTTTGATAGGGAACTTTCTAAAACTTACACTGTTATCAAGATTTGGAGATTGAGCGTACCATATTGTGTAGAAGTTTTCTCCGACTCCTTCTGCATTTGAGTGAGAGTTTGGACACTTGTCAGCATGTTCTTGAGCAGAGCTGCCAAGATACGTATCCCATTTCTAAAGAATAAAACTTTTCAAAACCAAACTGACACTTTTAACCCCACCATTTCACGCATGTTGACAGCTGCTGGTTCGAGTGTTCCCTTAGCAGTATAGGTTCCTTTGGCAACAGCAGATCTTAGATCATTATGAACCTTGGTGATGTTAGCTCGACCGCTGGTACTGAATTGGGCACTGCCACATCCAACGATGACAAGAATAAGAAGAGCTGACTTCATGGTTGACATTGAAATGTCGGTTCAATGGTAGTGATCTGGAGGTAACTTTTATATTAGTTAGCGGCTTGTCAATTCAAAAACCAAGTAATAAGGACATACTTTAGCAAGTTTTGCAATTCAAAAACATGAGACGTGTTTTCCTTATTAAGTACAAACATTTTGCTTTAGGCGCGTAGAAGTCCGTCTGTTCAAGTTTTGACTTCTTGACGTTTTGAGTACAAACCTGCTCGTTGCAGGTTTATTGCCAAATGAAAACCGGTACAAGATGGGTTCATCTTGTTGGCGGGTTGAAATCTGACAACGACGATAACAATTAGTGCCTGCAAAATGCAGTAACTGTTTCATCCAAAACTATGTGGTTCAAAATCACCGGAATGTTTTGAAAACTCCACGCTCTCCTAAATTCGTAATGTTAACTTGTACATATGGTTACCGAAGCCTTTAATTTTACTGAAAACCGATTTCCAGTAAAATTCCAAAATTTGAGATCCAAAGTAAGTGAAAAAAGTTCTTTTCTGGAGAAAACATGCAAAATTTGTTGACAAAAATAATTTAAAAAAGCAAGCGCGCCCTGTTGCTAACAGAGTTCCAATCCGGGACAGTTCGACACCGCATAGTTCGAATTCGTAGCAGTTCGATTCTGTTCTTGTTCTGTTCTGGGCGTGTTCGAAAAAGGGACAGTTCTAATTCGAACGAGTTCGATTTCGGAAAAGTTCGAATTCACCGTACCCTCCTGAAAATCGCTCAAAATAACTTTGGATTACTGTAGAAAGTTAAAGGCGCATGCTCGTTCCGAATTCTGATTTCTATGATTATTAGATTTTTTTTCAATCGATTTTCAGTCATTTCCGGTCGTTTTTCGACTAATTCTAGGAAGAAAATAAAGAAAATTCGATTTTTCAGTGTATTTTTTCGATTTTCAAGCTATTTTCGGTGTCTGCGCCTTTAAAACTACAGTAACCCAAGTAATTCATGATTTTTCTTGTATTTTTCGCTGAAATTTCAAATTTCACAGGTAAACTGCGAACGGATCCGTTTCGGTGTCCACTAGGTTTTTTATCCGTAACGGGTCCGTTACGGGCAGTTTCGCGAATCTGAGTTCGCGAACGGATCCGTTTTTTCAACATTCGCAATCGGACAGGATACGGAGTTCGCGAACGGACCGGATACGGATGCAGCTGGAGGTCGAGAGATAGCTTCCATGCTCATTCGCGAACGGATCCGTTCCGGATGGCCGAGTTGTGAGTCCCCTAGTGACTTTTCAAATTTTCAACGATGGACATCTACTAAACATCTACCGACTAAAACGTTGGAAATGAGACAATTTTCAAAACCCGGAAAACAAAAAATATAACTAATAGGTAAACAGTATGCTGCATTTTCGGAAAATTTCCCAATTTTTTTTCAGATTGTTCTGGTTCCGGTTGGTCGTTCAACAAAAAAAAGATTTTCATAGTTTCTTGAACTTTCTTGTACGTTTGATTGTTGTTTCTTATATGTTTTCTTAATAAAGTTCCGAATACTAAGGGACTCGTCGAACATAGCCTAAAAAATCGATTATCGATTATCGATTTTTTTAGCACCACCCCCAACCTTGCTAGTAGCCTTCAACATTTGCTTGAAAAAACCGTCGGATTTTTCCAACGTAGATTTGAAAGTTTTGAAAACATAGCCGCCTACATCGATTTTTACAATTTCGTCGAGCATTTTGCTGGAAATAATCAATGTTTTTGTTTGAAACACAGGTGATTCGCGAACAATCCGTTATGGATTCTCCGCCATTCGCGCGCGGATGAAATAGGAATCGTATACGGACCGTACGCGAATCCGTAACGGATCCGTTTCCGACTCATTCTTTGAAAACCCCCGCCGCTCCTTTTTTCAGTTTCTCTTAATTTTTGCTGAGTTTTCATGATAGTTATAGAAACAGCTCTGGCCATACCCTCATAAGTCTCCGAACATGGCATTTTCTGGGCTTCTGGCTTCAGCTTGCACAGTTCCACTAGTCCACCCAACAAATAGTACTCAGCTTCCTTCTGAATTTCAGTGACGTCTTCTGAATACTTCTGAAGATCCACGTGGCCATCTCTCATGAAATTGAGGATCACGCGGAAGTGTTTGGGACGCGATCGATGAAAATCGCTCCGGACTCGTCTTTGGCAACCTGGAAAATATAATTTTATTGATTTTTTGAAGTTTAAAATTTTACCAGAATTTCAGTCTCCAACATCGTTTTGAAGAATCCGTCGAATTTTGTGAGCGTGGATTTCGAAGTTTGAAAAAGAGAGCCTCCGACATTCAGCTTGATGATATGGGACATTTTGTTACCTGAAAAATGCGAAAATTTACAAAAAATTGGGGCGAAAATCGAGTCAAAAAGTATTGTTCTCGAATTAGATACAGGAGTGATTCATTAACATCAGTTTCAAAATAATACAAAAAATTATGAAAAGAAATATACAAAGCTAAATATAGAAAGAGTGGAAAAAAAATTAGGCGCACAATCCGGAAGATGTATCGCATGATCCGGAAGTACATGCTGAGCAAGGTTCTCCTTGTTTGTAGATATTAGAGCCAATGGAGTTTCCTCTGAAAGTTCATATAGAGCTTCTGCAATTTGATTCACTCAAAAACTCACCGCTCCTTGTACTGGCAAACCACCTGTACTTTGTACATGTTGTTCTTTGTCGAATCCTTTCCGCAGTTCTTACCACCACATCCGACCAGATTAGTCTCAGCCCAAGCCATCTGCGTAGCGGATCCGATTCCAGAGTTAAAAGTAACTTCATCCAAAAGAATCGAGGTCCACCCGTAGTCTTGGAAATTCTCCTCCCATGAGTTCGATGCTGCGACTCCCTGAATAATGCCACTTTTTTCATTGTGAAGAATCTAAAACTCACGAAGCTATCAAGATTGGTTGATGGGGCTTGAGAGGACCATGACCAGTACATGTTCTCTCCAACTCCATCTGTTCCAGAGGTGACATTTGGGCAGTTATTGGTATACTTTTGAGCAGAGGTGGCAAGAGACGCATCCCATTTCTGAATGTCGAAAAATATTCAAAACCAAACTGAAACTCTTACCCAACCATTTAACGCATGTTTGCTGCTGCTGGTTCGATTGTTCCCTTAGCATTATAGGTTCTTTTGGCAATCTTAGATCTCAGAACATATTGTGAGCATTGACAATACCAGTTCGGCCGGTGGAACTGAATTGGGCATTTCCACATCCAACGATGACAAGAATAAGTAGAGCTGACTTCATTATTGAAATGTCGGTTGAATTTTAGTGTGATGGGATTGGCTTTTATATGATTCTAGTTAGAGGCTTATCAATGCAAAAACAAGGTAATAAAAACATGTTTTTGTTATTAACTGCAAAAAAACCTTTGATCTAGACACTGACAAAATGAATTACTGTTTCTAGATGTGTTTAAAACCTCTAAAAAATTTAGAAAATTTTTTGTATTAATTAGCTCAGAAATACGTAGATAATCAAGAAACATTAGAGCATAAAATTCGGATGAATCTCTGAAAGGTTCATGCCTACATGTTGTATTAGGTTGGCGGGAAAGTCTTTGTCACTTTTTCAATAGTTTATTTCTCAAAGAAAAAATAACCGAATAATTAATTATATTGTCCATCATTATCAACAACATGTCTCCAACGTTCCCTCAATTTATGGATTCCATTGCGGTAGAATCCAGCCGGGCGTGAGGCAAAGTATTGTTTGAGTGCCGCTTCGACCGCTCCACGGGAATTGAAGCTTCTTCCTTCGAAGGCACGTGTCATATCGCCAAATAACCAATAGTCGGAAGGAGCAAGATCAGGAGAATACGGGGGGGGGGGTGAGGGAGAACATTCCATCCATATCCCATCAGCTCCTGCTTCACTTGTTTCGAAACATGTGGGCGAGCGTTATCATGTTGACAGTACACTTTCTTGTCTTTCAGGGCCGAACGGTCGACTGCTTTCTTGAGGTTTCGTAGTTGAGTAGTGTAGAGGTCTCCAGTTATTGTTTTGCCCTCGGGCAGAAGTTCCCAGTAGATGGGGCCGTCCACTCCCCACCACACAGAGAGCATAACTTTTTTCGGATGAAGGTCGGGTTTGGGGACATCCTGTGGGCTCTCTCCTTCTCCAACCCACTGGGATTTCCTGTGGTGATTATCGTAGAAGACCCACTTCTCATCTCCGGTTATTAGCCGGTCCAGCCATCGATCGCCCGCGTGGAGAGTGAGAAGAGTAATCGAATCGTCGACTCGGCGGTCAAGGTTGGCTTGAGTCAGGTGATGAGGTATGAATCGACCAAAAAGTTTTCTCATTCCAAGAGACTTCAAACCTTCAAGGACTGTGCTATGGTGAACTCCGAATGTGACAGCTAGTTCACGGCTAGATTGAAATGGATCCGATTGCAATGCGTGCTTCAGCTTGTCCAAATCCAACTCACGGGGTCTCCCAGAGCGATCCTTTTCATCGAGCGAGAAGTCATCTTTTTCGAAACGATGGAACCAATTGCGAATAGTATTGTAGTGAGGGGCATGTGTGTTGTACACATTCTTCAAGAAAGTTTCCGAATCCTTCATCGTGGTGTGAGATAGGAAGAGGTAAATCAAAACATGTCTGATGTGAATAGCAGTGGGAACAAACATATCGTTTCAATTACAGATGAGGAGCAGGGAAGGAGATGGGGACTTGTTTATATGGAAGGTTCTTATCACCTTGTTATTCACTAGAGTCGATATCATACACAGCCTCCATATACGAGAACAGTGATTAAACAAACAGAGTGACAAAGACTTTCCCGCCAACCTAATAAATTAATACAGGTAGTTGCACGACGAAACATCGGAGTACGCGAGGAAGCAGTCTCTGTTGGGATTCTGTTCAAATTTGATAATGAAGGATTGGCGAAATTGGTAGATTTTCGTGAATTTCGAACAAGAATCCGAATCATTGGAAAGTCTTAGTCTCAGAAAGTATCGAGACAAAAGAAACCGTAAAGCCTGTATAAGAAGAGCTGGCTTTTCTATTGTTCCAAGGTACCTCCAAAGATCTCTTCTATTAAAATGGACCTTTTTATATAGTTTTCATTATATGAGACACTGGAACATTTGACTTTTCGATATATGTATTGATGATTACCAATGAGGCTCTAATGTTATAGATTAATGGGGATCTGACTGAGAGTTTCTGAAAACTGCAGCGTGAATGAATCCCATGCGTCTCGCTGTAGATGTCAAAACGCAAAAATGTCGAGCTATCCTGAAAATACTCGAATATAATGACCCCTTGTCCCTGTTGAGACAATTCATCTCAATTCCTTTCACACATGAAAAAGTGGTTAACTGGCGGAAATATTTTGGATTTTATGATAAAAATTTTGTCAGCTGTTTGCTTTCCGATGTCTCCCACAAGATACAGGATGAATGAGCTCTCGTATGACGTGTTGACATTCATCCAGTTTCCGTTGAAGGGTGGTACATGCTTTTCTGAATTCGAAGTACAAACCTGTTTTGTCAGCCGAGCCTATATATTTACTGAAAACCGATTTCCAGTGAAAATTAAACAATTTTGACGAAAGTGCGCTTCACTGAACAGAATTTATTATAGTGTATTATGTTCTCGAATTAGATACAGAAATGATTTATTAACATCGATTTCAAAATAATACAACAACTTGTGAAAAGATATATACAATGAAAGCTTAGAAAAAATTAGGCACACAATCCAGAAGAAGTATCGCATGATCCGGTAGAACATGCTGAGCAGGGTTCTCCTTTTTCGTAGATATTAGTATTAAGGATATTTCCTCTGAAAATTTAGTTGAAAGGTTCTGAACTTTGGTTCACTTCAAGACTCACTCAGACTTGTACTGGCAAACCACCTGTACTTTGTACATGTTTTTCATTGTCGAATCCTTCCCGCAGTTTTTAACACCACATCCAACCAGATTTGTCTCAGCCCAAGCCATTTGAGTAGCGTGTCCAATTCCAGAGTCAAAAGTGTTCTCATCCAAAAGTATTGAGGTCCACCCGTAGTCTTGGAACTCTTTCTCCCATGAGTTCGATGCTGCGACTCCCTGAATAATGTCACTTTTTTCATTGTGAAGAATCTAAAACTCACGAAGCTATCAAGATTGGTTGACGGGGCTTGAGAGGACCATGACCAATACATGTTCTCTCCAACTCCTTTTGCTCCAGAGTGGTCATCTGGGCAGCCATTGGTATACTTTTGAGCAGAGGTGGCAAGAGACGCATCCCATTTCTGAATGTCGAAAATTTTTCAAAACCAAACTGAAACTCTTAACCAACCATTTTACGCATGTTGGATGCCATTGGTTCGATTGTTCCAGCAGCATTATAGGTTCCTTTAGCGATCTTAGATCTCAGAACATTGTGAACATTGACAATGCCAGTTTGGCCAGTGGAACTGAATAGAGATTGAGCACAGGCACATCCAACGATGGCGAGAATAAGAAAAGCTGACTTCATGGTTGACACTAAAAAGTCGGTTGAATTTTAGTGGTTTGGGAATGGCTTTTATACGAGTTTAGTAAGCGGCTTATCAAATTAAAAACAAGGTTGTAAAGACATGTTTTTGTTATTAACTTCAAAACTTTGAAATCTTTGATCTAGACACTGATAAGACAATCTGTTTAATTTTTGACTTGTTTTGACGTCTCGAATAGACAAGCCTGCTTGTATTCATTGTCAAACGAAAACCCAAAAAAAGATATGGTCGTCTTGTTCGCTCTTTGGCATCTGACAACCGACCGCAACAATTGCTGTGTCTTCAAGAAAATACGAATGAATTTTGAAAAGGCCTTCATGTTGTGAATTCATCCGGGTAGTTGAACAACAAAAAAAAATACACAAGGAAGCAGTGTCGGTTGGGATTCCTTTTCAGATTTGAAGGAATTTTCGTCTATCGTAGTGGAGCTCTAACCATGTGAGAACGAGTTCCAGGAAAACAGTTCTTCCGGATCATGCGATACATCCAGTGTTTTATACCGTAACAATTATATTAGAAGGTCCTTTTTAAAAGAAGGGACCTTTGCAAGTACCTTGGAACAATAGAAAAGCTAGCCTTTCTTATACAGCTATTACGGTTTCTTTTGTCTCGATACTTGCTGAGACTAAGACTTTCCAATGATTCGGATTCTTGTTCGAAATTCACGAAAATCTACCAATTTCACCAATCCTTCATTATCAAATTTGAAATGAATCCCAACAGAGACTGCTCCATCACGTACTCCGTTTTTTTTGTCGTGCAACTACCTGTATTAATTTACAACATGAAGGCATGAACCTTTCAGAGATTCATCCGAATTTTCTGCTCTAATGTTTCTTGATTATCTCCGTGTTTCTGTGCTAATTAATACAAATTTTGTTCTACGCTAAATGTTGAAATGTTAAAGCTTGGTGCTTGGAAATGGACACACATGAATTCGAAAAAATGTTCTATATTTTTCAGAGGTTTCAAACACATCTCGAAACAGTAATTTATTTTGTTGAAGCTGTAACTGTTACATCCCGAACGAATTCAAAATCATTGGAAAAAAATCCTGCAGCAGTTTTCGGATACTCCGACTCATCTATCTGTAAGGACTTCACCAGTCTATTCTCATGCCAATGTCTCATGTTCATTCATTTGTGTTTTCTGGCTCGATATGTGCTGAAATTCTCAGTTAATTAGGATTTTTTTCCAATGATTTTGAATTCGTTCGGGATGTAACAATTACAGCATTTTCAGGGAAACCAATTGTTGCTGTTGTTCCAGGTATTCAGTTGGCAATAAAATTTCCAAGAGCACACCTGTCTACTCAAAACTTCAAAACAAGTCAACGATTAACCAGACAGCCTTATCAGTCTTAGACCCAAGATCAAAGGTTTTGAAGTTGAAAACGAAGATAGTCTTTATTACCTTGTTTTTGCATTGATAAGCCGCTAACCAGAATCATATAAAAGTCAACCCCATCCCCCTAAAATTCAACCGACTTTTGATTGAAGGCGCACACAATTACGCCGATGGGTCTCGACACGAAACTGGCGGGAATTTGAAATTTGATTTATTTTTCAACTACGCGCTGCCGGGTAGTCATTTTCCGCAGCGGCCGACACTTCCCGGGTTCCGCCGTCAACTATACTTTGTGCGTGCCAAGGCTCCGAGAAAGTTTGACTATTAAAAAAACAAGAGAACATATTCAAGTAATATGTACTAGAAGAAGAGTATTTCCAAAACAGCTGGCTTGGTTTGGTGCTCAATTTTATATATTATTGAAAAGTCAAATGAATGAATGTTTTTACACTGTGTCAGAAAAGCTCTTAAAATGTAACTTGAAACAATAGGAAGGGTCGGCTCTTTTAATACATGTTTAAAGTATGCCTTCTTTGTCCCGATACGTGGTTAAAGTATTTTTTAAACTTTCCATATGATTAGGAGACTCTGTTCGATTTTTCGAAAATTATATGTTTGTTGGCTATAATCAATGAAAATGTTCTTTAAGCAAACAGTTTGAAAGCTTGGTGCTTGGAAACAGATACTTGATGTTTGATGTTGGGCCTAAGACTTATAAGGTCTGTTTGTCTATAGATTGAAGTTCTTACATATCGGTGTGGATCTGACTGTGAGTGTCTGTGCTGTGAGTTTTCAAGTAAAGTGTTATGTGTTCTGATATCCAATACATACAGGAGTACTTTATTAATATTAGTTTCAAAATTATACAAACACTCTTAAATAAATTAGACGCACAATCCGGTAGAAGTCTCGCATGTGGATCCGGAAGCACATGCAGAGCAGGAATTTCCTTTTTGGTAGATATTAGTATTGATGATATTTCCTCTGAAAATTTTGTTTAAAGATTCTGCAACCTAGTTCACTTCAAGACTCACTGAGATTTGTACTGGCAAACCACAGTAACTCTGTGCCAGCCATTCGAACCCTTTCCGCAATACTTTACACCACATCCGATCAAATTGGTGTTAGGCCAAGCCATCTGTGCAGCGTGTCCGATTCCAGTGTTAAAAGTGGCCATATCCAAAACAATTGAGGTCCATCCGTAGTCTTGGAACTCCTTCTCCCATGAATTCGAGGCTGAGACTCCCTGAATAATATTACTTTGTTTTGGTGTTGAAATATTTGAAACTCACAAAGCTGTCGAGATTGGCAGGTGGGGCTTGAGAGGACCATGACCAATACATATTCTCTCCGACTTCTGATGTTCCAGAGTGGTCATCTGGACAGCCAAATTTTGAGCAGAGCTGGCAACAGCCGGATTCCATTTCTGAATGTTGAAGTTTTTCGAAACCAAACTAAAATTTTTAACAAACCATTTTACGCATGTTGGCTGCTGCTGGTTCGAGTGTTCCCTTCGCAGTATAGGTTCCTTTGGCGATTTTCGATCTCAGAACATTGTGGATATTGACGATGGCAGTTTGGCCGACAGAACTGAATTGGCCACTTGCACAACGATGACAAGAATAAGAAGAGCTGATTTCATGGTTGACACTGAAATGTCTGTTAAATTTTAGTTGGATGGGGATGGCTTTTATACGATTCTAGATTTTATCTAACTGTGTATCAACTCAAAAACATGGTAACAAAAACTGTTTTTGTTATTAATTTCAAAACCTTTGCTCTAGAAGACAAAGTGTTTAATTTTCAACTTGTTTTGAAGTCCAGGGTAGACAAACCTGCTCGTCTTCATTGTCAAATGAGTACCGGGAGAAGATAAGTTCCACTTGTTTGCTCTTTGGCATTGTCAACTCACAATCGGCCGTAACTATCAGTAACTGCAAAAATGCGTTATCTTTTTTCCCCAAAAATGACCATGGTCCGCTATAGAGCCGTTTTTAGGCATGCTCCGACCGAAACCTGTCTAATATCTGTCCAAATGCCGAACCACTCAGTTTTCTAACAGAAATTACAAGTCGGCAGCCCAGTACCATAAACATTCGTCTTACCCATTTGACGAATACAGATGCGATTACAGGCTCCATTTTTGCAAACAAGACGCAACTTTTTTATTTCGTATTCATTTTGCTGCCACGAGCAGGCTTGCCTTCTCAAAACATCAAAACAACTCAAAGATTCACCAGGTAATCTTATCAATGTCTAGATCAAAATTTTTGAAGTTAGTAACGAAAACAGTCTTTATTACATTGTTTTTGAATTGATAAGCCGCCATGAAAGCAGACTTTTTCAGTGTCTAAGTCAGTTCTTAAAATCGAATTTGGTAGCCTATAATTGTGGATTTTCTATCCATTGATACCCTCAAATCGCTGTACATTCCGAGTTATGTGGCAACGAAACGGTTGGATCTAGATTGAGCAGTGTGTCGAAACCTGTCGCAGAAGCTGCTCAGTTGGCGTGGGCTACGTAAGACTAAACTGCTATTTTCAGAAAAATCAACACCTGAAATTTATCAACGAGGAAGCACCTGCTCTTTCGGGTTTTGTACCAGGGTTTCACATGTTTTCGTTCCTTCAACTCTCTGAAACAAATACGTCACAAAAACACACTGTTTTAGATTACACTAGTACACTTGGATATAGTTGTATATTTCATTCAAACCAACTTCTGGAGAAACACATAAAAAAGTACCCAAGCACTAACAATCACAAATGTTTTACAAATTTAAGTTTTTTTTAAATTCAAACTCTACGAGGCGGAGAGAGATGAAGTCCGGAGTCTCGTCGATACAGTTCGCCGTGAATGATTTCTCCAAGCGGCGATCCTTTTTCCAAATCTTTGTAATCATTCGATATTACTAATGGGGAAATTATGATTTTGGGAATCGACCCTCTGGCGGTACCTATAAAAATTAATTTTTGAATTTTATGCAAACTAAAAATTCCATACTTGCTGAAGAACCATTTAAGGGATGTCCCATGCCAGCCCGAAATCGGATTTTCCGCAAGTTTGAAAATTTTAATATTCACAAGAAAAATAAAACTTACAATGAGTTTCCCACCAACTGAGCCTTCTTGTATAGTCATGTGGGTATGTCATTCCCTTTGGATTGTAGTGCTCGATGCATTTTTTCATTTGGATTCTGTCGTAGACATACTTGCAATATAGGGATACACCAATAAATGATAGTAAGCAGATAGGAAAGAATACAAATTTTGCAATAGTTTCAAGAAATACAGTTGGCTCCATTAGAAAATGCTCAATATCCAGAAGAACCAATATCACAAAATGAAAATATTCAAAAATAAGTTTGAATGAAAACAGAAAAGAGTCTTTTTGGCAATGGATTAGGATGTCTCTCTCTCTCGGAAAAGAAGGTGCTCGAAGAAAAAATCCGCTTATATACTTTTCGGAATAGTGTTTGATGTTATGTGGGAAATCAGTACAAGGTCTGACGGCATCCTAGGATTTATTTCAGTCAACAACTAGGGTAATTTTCACCTGTTGACCCTCATTCACAGGTGAATTGTCGTCATAGAAAAAAAACTCTCTGGTGGTTCAGAGGGTGGCTATTTTTGGAAGTCAAAGAAAAATCGGGTTTAGGTTCCTTTAGAGGAGGGGATACAGGAGATTTACTTCTTTTGGAGTGACGGTATGCATTCTGACGTGACGGTGTACAGTGATTGTTGTTCACATAGAGCGTAGCTATAGTATCGCTTTCATATATGACATCAGCAGAGCGAATAATTCGGAGGGTGCAAAGCCATTAGGGGTGCGAAATCCACGATTTGTGTGTACTAAATTCCAATTAACTGATTTTTCATACCCCCCCCCCCCCACAAGTTCAAATCCTTGAGAGACTTATAAATATGAACGAAGTTTCGAGATAACTAGTTTTTGCATGACCTGTCAACTTTAAAAACAGTTAGGAACTCAGGGATTTCAAAACTAAAATGAACTAGAAAACAAAGGGGGGCAAATCCAAAAATATCATATTTTGTGTGCTCCTGATCAACAGAATCGCTGTCTAGACATTATTTTTCAGGGCTGATGAAGGTAGGAATCTCATAGGTCATTCACTGAAAGATGTCTTCTTCACAACCGCGTACCTCAGCTTCTGATCACAAGTTTCTTCTCTAGACTTACTTTATAGACAAAGTAACAGTTTAAACAGTTTTCATTTAAAAAAAGAGGGATCGTCAGATGAGTGAGAAAATGACAAGTTTGTGTAGACGAAAAACTGAAATAGGCAAGAAGTATATTTTTTTAAAGTGGATGTAGTAAATATGAATAAAAAACGACAGCTAACTCTCGTTTTATACAGAAAAAAATCTAATAGGCTTACAGGATAAGAACAACTCAGATCGGGTGTGTTGATGAGCTGAGTAGTAAGATTCATTCGTGAAAAACGCATGAAAATAAAGTGATCATGTATTCATAACTTTTTGCTTCTTTCAAATTTAAAGTTTTAAAAAATTTAAAAGAATTGAATACTTCTAATTAATTTTTGTCATTAGGTCAGACACTCCTGAAAAAGACACGAATCTCGGAGGGTACGAACTTCGGGGGTACAACGAGGAACAAAGCAATTTAGAGGGAAAAATCCACAATTCGGGGGTACAAAGTTCAAATTTTTCAGGTATTTTGAACCCCTGAACTGCTTTGTACCCCAACGACCCCAAAATGTTTGTACCCTTCGGATTAGTTGCACATGAAAAAATAGAGATTGAAAATTTTTAGGAATTTAGTTATGTATTTTGAGCAATCTGCTGTTCCACGTTCCAATTTTCATTGAATGCTGACAACAACCGGCGTTCGTTTCCTTCAAATGATTAAATCAAACTAACTAACCATGAACACTTACATGACAAGCCAGAAAAAAGTGAATCTTCTGAATGGTGGAGTTGTTAGAATTAACGCTATTGCATTCGCAGTTGAATGGAAACAATAAACCATTAACTCGATCCGCGTAGCAATTTGTGCATATTCGAATTCGATCATCAACAAAGTTGCCAACAATCCAACCGGAAGTATAGCTGTTGCTAACACAATCAGTTGAACCACCAAACTGATCAGAGCCAATTTCTGTTTCTTTTGATTGACACTAGATATACTTCTAGATAAATCAGCTAAAAGTTTATGCATGCTATAAGCGGATAAAATATAAAACGGTACACAATACGCAAATCCGAACACTGCGATAGATAGAAGTGCTATCCACCAGACATTATATCGTAAACTGCTATATCGTAAACTGCTAGAGAATATTGTAAACTGCTAGAGTGTCGTAGACTTCAAGAAACTGTTGTTTGTAGGAAGGATATTTCTGGAAGTACAATTTCATGAAAATACCAATTCAGAGTAAACAATCTTGCCGTTCTAATAACCTCACGATGTTCGTCTTCATCTAATCCAGCGAGAAACGTACAAGTCACATCTAAACAACTAATTATCAGAAAGACGCCATATTCTCGGAAAATATGAATTCGTTTCCAATCGTTTCATTACTCGAAATGTCAAAAGTTTTTTGAGAAAACACAAAAATATTGCGTTTAGCTGAAAGGAAATCAGTGCGAGGACTATCGTCATAAGTGTGGAACATCTAAAGAAAGAGTATAATAGTCCTGTACAGAATCCAGCGGGAAGCGGAAGAAGGGGTTGAGGTTGGAACCGGATAGTAATGTAGAAGTCGACGGATAGGCACGATAACTGAAACAAGTCACTGTAGTCAGGGAGCCCTTCTTTAAGGTAAAAATAGAGCCACTCCAACTCACCTGAAAAGAAAGCAAGAAATATTTAAACTTATCGATTTTATTAGCTTTAAAAACAACCAGCCACAGTGTATAAGAGTTTAAAATAACATTTATTGCACCGATGATATAGTAATAACTTACAAACCACGATGGAGCAGTGAAATCGATATGTGATATCATGACAAGTACCAGAATCAAATGATTAAGTGTGTAGTAGTTTTTTCTTCTGCAACTCAGATTTTCAAGAAATCATATCGGGAAACAGGTAGAAAATGCAAAGTCTGATATTGAACTTGAAATGATGAAAAAAAATTCTAGGAACTCTGCTGCTAGCAACGCGGCACCATAGGCAGCTGTATTCACGACCACGTAGATCAGTCGGTAGCAACCTAGCTGTTTATCATCCTGATCACGGGTTCAACTTCCCAAGTGGCTTCTAAAAGCAGACTTGCAGTATCAAAAATTGTTATCCTCATTTTAACAGATTTCGTAAATGACACGGACTATGAGTTGAATGTAAAAAACACAAGTTTGTGTTGACGAAATACTGAAATAAGCTGTATATGGTTCAAAATTGGATATAGTAATTACGAAAAAAAAACGATCTCAAAAAAAAACAAATCTCGTTTCATACAGAAAAAATATAATAGGCTTACAGGATAAGGACGACTGCGGTCAATTTGATAAGCTGAGATTTAAGGCACCCATTTAAAACAGAAACAAGCACAAAAGGTCTCTTGAACATTTTTTCTTCCATTCGGCTACAATTCTTTCATTTCCGAATACCATTCATTTTATGCTCACAGCAATTGGCGTTTGTTTTCTTAAAATGATGAAATCAATATGAGTAGTTAGCTATAAACGCTTACTTGACAGTCCAGAAAAAAGTGAATCTTCTGAATGGTGGAGTTGTTAGAATTAAAGCTATTGCATTCGCAGTTGAGTGGAAACAATAAACCATTAACTCGATCCGCGTAGCAATTTGTGCATAATTAAATTCGATCATCAACAAAATTGCCAACAATCCAACCGGAAGTATAGCTGTTGCTAACACAATCAGTTGAACCACCAAACTGATCAGAGCCAATTTCTGTTTCTTTTGATTAATTCTAGATAGATTTCTAGATAAATCAGCTAGAATTTTATGCATGCTATAAGTGGATAAAATATAAAACGGTACACAATACGCAGATCCGAACACTGTGATAGAGAGAAGTGCTATCCACCAGACATTAATATCGTAAACTGCTAGAGAGTCGTAGACTTCAAGAAACTGTTTTTCGTAGGTACGGTATTTCTGGAAATAATAATTCATAAAAAAATATTTAATTCAGAAAAAAACGCTTACCGTTCTAACAAGCTCAAGTTCTTCGTCTTCATCTAATCCAGAAAAATGCATACAAGTCACATCTAAACAACTTATAATCAGAAAGATGCCAAACAAAATTTTTGGAAAGTGTGAATTCGTTCCCACTCGTTTCATTTCTCGAAACGCTAAAAGTTTTTTGAGAAAACACAAAAATATTGCGTTCAGCTGGAAGGCAATTAGTGCGAGGACTATTGTCATAAGCGTGGAACATCTAAAGAAAGAGCATAATAGTCCTGTACAGAATCCAGCGGGAAGCGGATGAAGGGGTTGAGGTTGGAACAGAAAAGTGATGTAGAAGTCGACGGATAGGCAAGACAACTGAAGAACAGTTTTCGTAACCACTCTGATTGGATGTCCCCCCAAACTGTCAACTTTGAGGGCATATAGCTCATTTTCTGTGAAAAATATCAAGTAGTGATAAGCTAGCAAAATGTTTATCATACTATCACAAACATTCTGCCAGTGGACCTCTTTTTGACATCATTCACAATAATCAAAATAAATAAGCTCAAAGTTAGAAGTTAGGGCCCTTTTTTAAGAGAGAGAGAGAAGATAAACCCCTCCAACTCACCTGAAACGAAAACAAAAAATATTTAAACTTATCAATTTTGTCAGCTTTAAAAACAACCAGCCAAAGTGTATAAGAGTTTAAAATAACATTTATCGCACCGATGATATAGTAATAACTTACAAACCACGATGGGGCAGTGAAATCAATATGTGATATCATGAGAAGTTTCAGGATGGAAGGTGTAAGTGTGTAGTAGTATTTTAAAATCAGCAACTCATAAGAAGTCATGTCGGGGAAACAGGTGAAATTTGACTACAAATTACTGCAGTTTTTCATCACTGTTTGCAGGTTGATCCTAGTTTGCAGGAGCTAAAACTTTCTTGTTGCGTGTGCCTGATGTATTGTATTATATTATTTTCTATTTATCTTTTTTTTTTACATTCTGTAAGTACAAAGTTTGAATCTAGGTATGTTTTATGTACACCCATCAAAGTTTCCAAAGAGATCTGAAACCTGGCAGCCGAGCTCCTTCCATTTCTTCCACTTCTCCAAAACGGTCAAAAATCAACTTTAAAAATACGGTTTTGTATACTTTATTGACCGGTACGGTCAATACTTTCGCCACTGTAGCTCAGCAACGCGGGACCTCCAGTGGTGGACCACAAGTTCAACCTCTTGAGGGGCTTATAAGATTTCGACAAAATGAGTATTTTCTAAAACTCAAATTTTCGACTTCTCAGATACCACTTGAACACATAAGAGGCTTCAAAAAATATTTAGATCAATTCAAGTGTGAGTTGACATGAGTAACACGAATTCTTATAATCAAGACCCTCTTGCGTAACGCTGGCAAGAAAAATATCAGTGCGATTGGATCGATAGATGGGAAAATGGAAACAGCAATTACGGCTGATAAATAAACCCAACGGAAATCAAGAAGAAACACTGGCCCAAACCATACAGCAAGACACGGCATGAGGCTAACACAGATTGGGATTACGGTTTGGATTGCGAGAGCATTAAATAATTGACGTTGAAGATTGATGGTCTTCTCGCTAAGGGAACTTTGCACTTTTAATTTTTTAATAATCTAGAAGAAGGAAATATAAAGCAAGAATATTTGTTAACTCTTGCCTTATGACCCAGCACAAAATATAACAACATCGAATATACAGTACTCGTTGTAACTATGACCACACCAATCCAGGAACAAACCACTGCATCATTACTTCCTTCCCAATAAAGAGCAACCACCATAGTCATATTCAGTGAATCTTCATGATAAAGGCCTTTGAAAGAATCATGGACGTATCTTTTACGCTCGTAATCCCCGTAAAAGAAGAATTCGCAGACCTGCAACTGTTTGTCATAATATGAGTCTGTGGGGCTCATTTCCTCTAACCCACCCACGTCCATAATGCCATATGACATACACAGTAAACAAATGTAGCGACTAAACCATAAGGCATGAACCATTTTTGAAGTAGCGCATTTTTATACAACACAAAATATCGGAATATGAAATGCGCATGTAGAATAGCATACGTCACGGTTATAAAACCACATCTAACAGAAAGGGCCAGTTGTCCAAGGTCCGAAAAATGAACGAAGGGGCCGTCGGAGACAAACACGACGAAAGCGTAACGGTAGCCGTGAACACACTGGAAACTTAAAGGCATCTCGAACGACCAAGCTACGCGCTTGCAGTGAGAAAATGAACTCGAAGCCCAGGACTTACCAGGACTAGCCAGACACTTACCATCGGTACCAATGTATCATACAGCGAACATAACATATTGAAAAATGAGAAGCTTATCAAAAGATAGCGATAAGCTCCCAATTGAAGTTTTTTATCAGAATGGAGAAGATATACAAAGAGTGGGTTAAAAATGAAAGCTAAAATACCACAGAGTTTGGGAATGTAGTAGTGCGGGATATTGACGTACATCAATTGGAATTAAGAACGAGAATGACAGAGGTGAATGTTTTGGGTTTGGGTCATAGAACCGGAAAAAGGAAGCGCTATCAATTTCTCTGTAATTCCGTATAAAAACGTTCTAAAAAGGAAATGAAAAGTAATTGACAACAATATTTAATCAGAGAACAAAGCACACCATCCCAGTTGTATTAAAGGTGAGGGACTTGAAAAATCATTTTCTCGAAATTTTTTGTATATAAGCCATTCGAGGAGTTGAACTTGTGGGCTTAACGTTGGAGGCGCCGCGTCGCTTCCAGCTGAGCTACAGGTTGAATGATGTCCTCTATGAAAAGACACATAATTCGGAGGGTACAACAATCGGGGGGTACGAGCCGGTACAAACTAATCACGGGGTACAAAATTAGGATTTTAAAGGTATTTATCACCCCGAATTGAAGAGTTTGTTCCCCCTAAATTACTTTGCACCCCAATGATCCCAACATTTTTGTACCCTCCTAATTACCGTAAAACCTGTAATAGAAGTGTTCCCCTGACTTTCAACTTTGAGCTTATTTATCTCGGTTCCTGATAAAGATGTAAAAAATTTGTCAACTAATAAATTGTTGCTGCTATTATGATAAACAATTTATCAGTTGACACATTTTTGATATCTTTATCAGGAACCGAGATAATTAAGCTCAAAGTTGAAAGTTAGGGGGCACTTCTATTACAGGTTTTACGGTATGTGCCATATAAAAGCGGCACGACAGCCACAAGCTGGTCCCACTAATCACTGTACACCGTCACGTCAGAATGCATACCGTAACTGAAAAAAATCTGAAGAATTTACTGTTTCCCCTTTTTAAAGGCCCCCTAAACTGCTTGGGTCTCTGTGGGTCCCCTATTTTTTCAGGGTACCCTTTTTTTGGTACAAACTACAACTTGTCCTTTATAGTATCTTCCCCAAAAATACTGATGCAAACGACACAAACTCTAAATTTACTTGTACAGACACAAAACGTGGGTAGCCAGTTTTTTATCCATTTCTCTACCGCCTCTTCTACAGTAAACGCTATCTCGCAAATTTCTTATCTTGCTGCGTATCAAAGAAAGTTAGTAGATAACATGCTAGACTATATTAAGAAATGATAAGAAGCGAGCATCTAGTGTTTTGTGTACTACCTAAAGCATGAAGTTTCTAATTTTATTTTCCGTTCTGCTTGGTTTAACGGCCGCCTATAATTTTTTGCTGGTCTCCCAAGTTTTTGGCTACAGTCATCTGAAATTTATGAGTAAAATTGGTGACACTCTGGCAAACGCGGGACATAATGTGGTATTTTTGTTTGTCGAAATTATTTGTTAGATAACTCGAATTTTCAGACAATCCTTCAAGTTTACAATTATGAACATTTTGGAGAGATTCGCATGACAAAGAACAAAAATGTGGAGGTACAGTAATTTGAAAAGTCAGTGAGCTAATTTTTTATTTGAAGCTAGTTGACTATCATGATGAGAAAAATGCAGCGTTCAATGAAAACTCGGCGAGCGCATTCAAATTCATGTGGAACACTGAAATTATTAATAATCCAGTGACTGGAGCATTTGCGGTGAGTACAGGTTGAAAATATACTTTTTTATTGGAAGATAGTCAACTTTGAAACACTAAAGAAGTGGTCCAGAATTTTCGGATTGCTCTGAAATTTTCAAATTACCATAAAACCTGTATTGGAAAATTTTTTATTGTTCCAAAGTACCTCCAGAAGGCCTTTCTAATACAGGGACCCGTCTATTAGAGGAGCCCTTCCATTTATGAGACCCTTCTAATAGAGGTCTTACGGTAGGCTAATCAAAATTGGGCCGGTATGACCATCAATCTTCAAAATGGTAAAAACTAAGCGGAAAGCGAATTTCAGGGCTAATTTTGGCGTATTCGGCACTTTTTTGGTTTCATATGGTATATCTCATCAGAACAAAGTTTTGCAAAAAAGTTGTCAACTACAAAAATGAAGCTCACGTTCTTTTTATTATACTCTGCAATTTTCAGACAAATCGAAAATTTTTGAACCACTTTTTTTGGACCTCAAAGATGACTATTACCATTTATAAAATTATATGTTTTTTTCTCAAACTTCATTTTCAAATTTTTTAGACATCAACGGTTCTGTTCAATGAGATGAAAGTGATGTGTGAAAGTGAGTTTTTCATTCCAATCAAAAAATGGCAATACAAAAATTTTCAGAAGTTCTCCTGGACCAAAAACTACATCAGTGGATTCTATCCAAACATTTCGATGGTATTATATCGGAAACTTTCGATTTTTGTGGACTATGTAATGCTTGAAAATTTGAAACTATTCAAAAATTACAAATTTTTAAAATTTTCAGTTCTTGGAGACCACTTGAGACTGAATATAATCCCAATGCATTCGTCCACAATTAGTATTCCATCATTTTACGCAATTGGACAACCATCGCTTTTGAACTTCTTGCCATGTGAGTTTAGATCAATCTCCAACTGATAAGAGCTTTCGAATCATTGATCAGATGGCTTGTTAACAACAAAACATGTATTTATGTATTTAAAAAAAACATTTTCAGCCATGAAAACAAAGTTCGGCGCGGAACAAACGCTCGTCGATCGGGTCAATGACATAATTTCCTTGCCATGTTTGGAATTGGCGTTTTCGAAACTTTTTGATAAGCAATACGATCAAGCTAACACTCTGTTGAAAGGGAATGTGAGGCACTGGAAGGATATTTTGCAATCTGCCACGTTTTATTTTTCAAATGGAAATGATTATATTTCGTTTCCAACCCCAGTCATCCCAAAACATATTCGAATTGGTGGATTTACAATTGACCCACCGAAAAGTTTGAAATTAGGTGAAGAGTTTGAAAAAATTCTGTGTCTTCGAAAATCAACGGTCCTCATTTCCTTTGGTACAGTAATTCAGTCAGCGGATATGCCGGAAAGTTTCAAGTGAGTTTCGCAAGTTTACATCCGCTTAGCTAAATAATTGCAGAGATGGAATCATCCAGATGTTCCATAATCTGCCAGAAACTACTTTCATCTGGAAGTATGAGGTGGACGACGAGAAACTTCAAAATCGACTACCGGAAAATGTAATTCTCAAGAAATGGGTACCACAGCCGGCACTTTTGGGTAACCATATTTTAAAAAAAGATTCTCAGCTTCTCATTTTGCAGCCGACCATCGTCTTAAACTATTCATTACACATGGAGGTTTGGGAAGCACTCTAGAAGTCGCCTATTCTGGTAAACCTGCTCTGATGGTTCCAGTGTTCGGAGATCAACTTCTAAATGCCAAGATGCTTAGTAGACATGGTGGAGGACAAGTTTTCGACAAATACGATTTGGCTGACGGACAAAAGCTGGCGGAAACTGTGAAGACGATTTTGAAAGATGAGAGCTTCAACAAGAACGCTTTGCTTATCGCAGATCTTCTTAAGAATCAACCGATTGATCCAAAAGCGAATTTGTTAAAACATGTGGAGTTTAGTGCCAAGTAAGTACTTTCTTTAAAGTCTATGATGAATTTCAAATTTTTAGATTCGGAAGAGTAGCTGCTTTGGAGCCATACAATGTGCATTACAGCTTTGTGCAATACTATATGTTGGATGCTTGGGCGATTCTTATTGCTATTTTTTCTGTGATCTTGTACATTGTGTACTTTGTATTTTCATTCATTTATGGACAAGCTTTTAAGACTAAGTCTAAGAAGGAATAAATAAATTATTTTGCCAGATTTTGTTAATATGACTCATGGGTGCCTCCAGTTGTCCTATTAGTTGACACTGATCGAATTTCAGATATTTCAACCTTCTTTATCCTTGTTGTATACTTTTTAACCGCCGCTGAGTATTCCGAAGATGTTAGCAGACAAATAAAACAATGAGTCACACAATTAATTGAGATGATTATTCTTGTATCTCTCTGAATGTGAACGTAGAACTCTCTGAAAATAGAAATTTGAATGAGTCAGCCAAAAAAAAAATTTGACTTACTGCAAAATGTAATATGGTCTCAACCAGACGAGTGAAAATACAATGACAAATCCGTCGATGAGCTCTGATATTAACATGCTCACTGATATCAAATATACTAGAATTGAGTGGCTAAAATTTTTAAGATTTTAAAGGAGGCCAGGCAGCAAAAATTTTGGGGGGACAGTTTGGGGGACGAAATCGCACCGCGCTTATGTAGGCCATCGATCGTCAGGCGCCTTCGCGCCCCCGTAGCTCAGCCGGTAGCGGCGTTGTACCCCTTAGCTGTCCAGCATGAGTTCAACTCCTCATGGGAGTTCTCTAGGCAAAATATCAGGAAAACTTTTTTTTTGGTGTCTGGCCTCTTTTAAAGTTATATGTTGTCATAACTCACTCATCCTCCCCGTTTTGATCGCGAATGATCAATCGCAGCTTTCGAAATTGAAATGCGCATGATACTAGCAGTGAAACTATAGAAAGAAAAGTAGATAAATTACTCATAACTGTGAAGGTATGAATATAATTCTCGTCGATTAAGAGTTCATAGTTGAAAAACATTTCAAAATCGTCAGATCTGGAATATCATTATTTAGCACCTAACAAGAGCTATTTTTGATGAAGGACTAGGCGTTAGCTAACGGTAGTGTTTACGCTGGTTACAGTAGTGTTTCAGTTGGTTACCGTAGTTTTTACGGTAGATGCTGTAGTGTTAAACCTAGTTACGGCAGTGTTTACGGTAGTTTACTGCAGTTTACCTTTCATTATCGAAAACTTTATAGATTTGATAGTAAAAATAGCTCCAGACCGCATGCCAAATCACAAAAACTCCTGATATAGCGATGCTAGCTCTCATAGAATACTTTCTCAGATTCTCGAAATATTTTGAGACCGATAGCACTAAAACAACAGTAACAGATATATTTCTTGTCATTCTTTCTGTTGCTAGAACAGATCTTCTCAGAAATTCACGAACCACGCCATAAAGGCCATTAACATTTTTCACAACTTCCTGGTCCAAAACGTTCCAAAAAATGGTGTCACTGAAGAGAGTAATATCGCAAACACAAACAATAAGAATGGACCGAAATACATAATCCTTTTTGATTTCTTTTCTTGTCAAAATGAAAGCATTGAAAACATTGAGAGCGATTCCAAAGATTGCAACAAAAATAGCCACCAAATTAAATTCTCTTATTTTCTGTTCCATTTCTATTTGGGGAAATTCGAAATCTTCATATTCATAAAATTCGAAATCATCGTAAGGAGTCGTGGTGGTTTTGAGTTTAGATTTGGTCGTTTTCATTGTGCAAAAGATTCAGGAAAATTGAAAAGTATTTATGTTGATAAAATCGCGTTCAAATGAGTTTTGCAGATTCTCTAAAGATCATCAACAAAGTAAAGGATCAGAAATTCTTCTTGATGTATGATGGAGCAAAATTTGGGTAGTTGGTAATTACAAAGAAGCAAACTAAACATTCAGGAAAGTTTTTGTAGGCTACAAGTTTTTCAAAGGACAGAGGGTATTAAAGTTCTTGGGATTGGGCGAGAGTATGTACTCTGACGTGACGATGTACTGTTTTTTTTCAATTCGTTCGGCGGTGTAACCGTAGCTCAGATGGTAGCAACGCGGGACTTCCAAAGGTAGACCCTCAAGATTAAATCCCCGAGGAACTCATTTAGTCAACGGTTAACGAATTTTCCGGTTTTCTTGGCTTTAAAAAAAGTATTGATTTCGGTCATAAAATGTTATGACTCACTTTTGGCACATATCCACATCGAATCATTGTTAATACGGTATCACGGTACATTGAAGACATCAAACAACAGATAATCATATGGGTAGCAGTGGAAATTGTGAGGATCACAGAGAAAAAGTCCTCCAAAATGCTCAGAACGAAGCTGTAAACTTTGTGGATTTTTGGGTGATTTTTAGAAGGATCGCTAGACGGCCTTGTGTTAGTTGAGGGTCCCATGGATTTTTCAATGCTTTGTAAGGGTCTCCTAAACTTTTCGGAGACCCCTTGAGCCCTCCGGTTTTTAGTGTCCCCTAGACCATACCAAAACTTTTAAGCTGGAACAGTGTCCCCGGATTTTCTACTTACTATAGCGCAAACTGGTCATTTGGATTTTTTGTAGTCGGTGAAAACGGACTTAAAATGCAAACTATCCCAAGGGGAAATCCAGCGACAAAAAATGAAATGGTAAGTGCCAAGACTAGTTTCGAAGTGTTTTTTGAACTTTTTAGATTGGAAGACGAAGCCATTTTTTGCCTCTGTATTTCAGCATTTTTGATTCCAACAATCAGAAAATAGGTGGCAATTGTGAACAGGATAAAAGGGATGATCTGAAAAAAATCTCTTACAGATGATGTTGTATTTACAATAACCCTAGAAATAAGTCCATCTGTAATTTTTTGAATTTTCCCCATAAAATAATTGTCATCAGTGACAAATTTGGAATCTTCCAACCAGTAGTACTCATGCATTGTGAATTGCGTGCATTTGACTTGCTCATCGATTTGAAATATTCTGAATCTGAACGGATCTAATAAATGGATCAAGCTGCACAAAAATAAAATCAAAAATATAAAATAGTAAGCGATTTTTGGCTGGATAATATTTCGAATTTCGGATTTAGGGGATTTCTGATCACCAGAGTTCTTATCAGTGTAATGCTGAAACTAAGCCACGTGGAACATCTTCTGGTATAATTACGACTACAATCGGTTAGAATTCTCATCCATATCATTCGATAGTCAATTTCTTTCGTATAACATATTTTGAAAACTTTGAACATTCTTGTAGTTTGCTTGTTTACATCAAAAAGTAGAGTGAAAATATCGATTATTGCAATTGCTGACATTAGAATATAAATCGGAGAGGTCCTCATTGATTTTTGACGAAGAATTATAAAATGAAAAATGTTTATCAAGATACAAGGAACCGCAAAATAAATTTCATTTTCGTAAATCAGCCGGACAAATTCACAGAATTCGCTTTGGAATTTCCAGAGAATTGACAAGAGGAATGAGTCGGAATATGGATTATGATCAAAGCAGCCCATCCGTTTACGCAAGGAATTGGAAAATGATTTTCAAAAGTTATATTTTCGTTTCGTTTCTGCAAAATTGAACTTTGTGAGCTGTGAAAATATCATACTCGCGCTATGAAGGGCAAGAGAACAAGACCAACAGAAACAAAAAATCTCGAAATGTTTCAAATTTCCGAATCAGACTCTTAGATTCCTAGGCAACAGAACCGTGACCAGGGTCGAAGGGATGGGATTTGCGTCGTCATAATAAAACCGCTCTTATGATCGATGAAGCCAGAGTTGCATATTTTCATAGCTGCCACTGGCCGGGCCGGAAAAGGAATTTTCTCGGCCCGGCCCAACCCGCCTCTCACAGTGGAAAATTTTCAATGAAAAATTGGGTCATTCTTTAAAATTAAAGGAGGACTCCGACTAAAAATTTTTATTGCATTGAAATGTTCAAAAAGTTGTCTATTTTCCCAATATTATAGCGAAAAAATTCGAAAAAAATCCGAAATCCCCGAAAAATGCCGTTAAAAGCGAAACATTTTCAAAAAAAAGTTGCTAGGAGGGACGAGGACTTGGATTCCCGCGCAGTGAGAAACCTAGGCCACGAAGCCTGATAGCCGTTTTTTCAAGTGGCCAACAGTGGTTTTTTAAGTTTTTTACCGGCCGGACATGAAAACCGAAAAAATCCGGAAAAATTTCCATGTCAGAAAGGCGCTATGTTGCCGTGGCCTAGGTTTCTCACTGCGCGGGAATTCAAATCCTATTTATTTTCAACGCCGTTTTTCGGGGATTTAGGATTTTCTTTGAATTTTTTCGCAATAATATATGAAAATACATATTTTTTGAAACATTTTAAGGCAATAAAAATTTTTGGTCGGAGTCCCCCTTTAAATAAGAAAAAATTTACATTTTTGAACAAAATTAACAGAGTGGAACGTAATCAAAAAATAGGTTGTTTTTGCTCAAATTTTTGAAAAAATTTCAAAATTTTCGAAAAAAAATTCGAAAAAATCAGCGTCTGCACAGAAGGCGGGCCGGCCGGGCCGGGCCGTGATTTGGCAACATATTTTGGAGCGATGATCATGGGACCTCTCATCTGGGACAAACCCTAAAACTGCCGGTTTCCTATTCAGACGACATCGGCCGGCGATGCAAATTCTGCCCGCATAGCTCAACTCGTAGCGACGCGGCACATCCAACAGTGTATCCACAAGTTCAACTCCTCAAGGGGTTTTGATGAACGAAAGTTAGAGAAAATCCTCTTCCATGTCTCTTCACCTTTAAGCTTGTAGTTTCAGAATTCATACGGTCTTTAAATCAAAACAAACAAAAATAGTTTATTACAAAATAAATTACATTACGTCAAACCTGTAATAGAAGGGCTCCCAACTTTCAATTTTGAGCAAATATATGTATCTCGATACCTGTTGAAGATATGAGAAAGTTGTCAACAGATAAATTGCTTGTCATAACATCATAATATTTTATCAGTTGACTCATTTTTGCTATCTCCTATAGAAACGGAGATAATTGAGCTCAAACTGACAGTGTGGGCCCTTCTATTACAAGTTTTACGGTATTCTTCAATGTTCCCAATAAGACTAATTATTCTAATATTCTGTGTTTGAACCATCAACGTTTCTGATGGTCGATATTGATGGAACATCTGGTGGTTGAATCTGCAAACTTTTCATTTGATTCAACTTTTCGAAAATGTTTTGCTCACTTTTGGCTTCTTGTTCCATTTCAATAATTTTTTAGCAGCATTAAAATATTCCGATGACGTCAGAAGACAAATAAAACAGTGGGTTACTGTATTGATGGTGATAATAGTTCGAGTGATGACTTGAAATCGTATGTAGTATGCTCTGTGAATGTAATTTTTCAGAATTATTTGATTTTCTTGATCTTCTCACTGAATGTTGTAATAAGGTTTTAAGGCGAATTTGTCGAATAAAATGACCAAAGCATCCAATGATTCAGATATTAGAAAACTTAGTGAGAGTAAAAGTAATAAGATATAAGAGCTGAAATTGCTAGAATTCTGTCAGGACTCCTATTAAAGAACTTACTCGTCTTCTCCATTTTTTGTCCGGACTACAACTCGCAGTTTGATGAATAAAACTATGAAAGTTATAAAAAATAGAAAAGTTAGCACAATAGTTATACAGTTATTGTAGAAATTTTGATTTTTTAATAGTTTGGGCTTCATGAATAATTCATTGGAATCAAATGAAGTATCGGGATCTGATTCACATCTGAAAAAGCGCACTCGAGTAGAATTACCCCCAACGTTAAGACAATTTATCTCGGTTCCTGTACAAGGTATCAAAAGTGAACAACTGACATAATAATTTTTGATATTATGATGAAAATTTTGAAATCTGATCTCTCTTATATCTATCACAGGAAATGGGCTATGACGGCTCAAAGTTGACGATACTCACCCAGACATCTGAAAATTTTCGAGCTTATAAGACCAGTTTGACCAACTATGATAGACAATGAAAATCGCCAGAACAGTGAGATTTATTAAAATTGTAAATTTAATTTTGAATTTTGATGAAAAGATTTTGAGCATTGATACGAGAATGATGATAACTGATGACACATTTCTGGCCACCGAGCGAGCGATAATAGTTACAACTTGGATTTTTAATTGAGTTTTGGTGTATAATGTGAAGCAGTCAGTTTTGGCCAAGAATTCTATGAAACTCGAGATAATGGTCCCAGAAAAACAGAAGAAGTCGCAAATACAGATGATCAGAATTGAGAAATAGATGAAATCGTAACGAAGCGGTTTTTGTGTCAACACAAGAAAATGAAATATGCAAATGAAAAAGCCAAGGAATGCCATGAAATCATCAACGACACTGGAGATTCTTACTTTTTCTAAAACTGTTTTGTCGTCATATTCGAAAATTTCATATTGGTAATCCAAAGGAGATGTTGTAGTTTTGGGAAGTTTTTGAGTCTTGTTGGCTTTCATTGTTAAAGAAGATGTCAGAAGAATAATTCTGGAATAAATAGAGAGGGAGTTAACTGATATCACTTGATATTTTTCGATTAAAATAGGTTGTGTGAGGTTTGGTTAGCAAAGTGATATCACCTATGATCACGTTTTTGATGCAACTACCACTAAATTGTCCTTCCATCTGGGCTGCAAAATGTTTAAATTTATAAAAGTATTAATTTTCGACGCACTTTAGGAACATATCCACATCTAACAACAGATAACGAAGTTTCTCGGTACTGGGATGACATAAAGACACAAATAATCATGTGTGTAGCAGTTGTGATAGTGAGAAGGACAGAGAAGAATTCTTCAAAAGTTTGCAGAACGATTCTGAAAACAACTAACATAATCTAAATTTGAGTCTATATATTCCGTTTATTGTGAACGATATCAAAAGGTAGTCAACTGACAAAATGTTTATTATAATATCAAAAACATTTTGCCAGTTAATTAATTGTTATCTTCCACAGGAACAGAAAGGAATTGGCTCAAATTTGTAGTGGGTCATTCTATTGAAAGATTGAAACGTTGCGGTTCTAAAATGTCGCAGTTCTCAAACGTCGCGGTTCTGAAACGTCGCGATTCAAAAATGTTGCGGTTCTAAAATGTCGCGGTTCTGAAACGTCACGGTTCTAAAACGTCGCGGTTCTGAAACGCAGCGGTTCTAAAATGTCGCGGTTCTCCGGTTACAAATTTTGAAAAAAAAAAGAAAGCTTTTCTAATTACCGATAGTTTTCGGTAAATTTACCAGTAACTCTACCGGAAAAAATTAGACCGGTGAAAATTTACTTGTATTTTACCGGTGAATTACCGGTAAATTTACCGAAACCGTGTCGTTAGCACACACAGCTTACATGTCAGTAAATCCCATAGTTTTGTCATTAACAGTGTAATTTGATGGCTTTAAAACATATACGATTCCTAAAGGAAGCTCAGCCACGAAAAATGTCAATGTTAACGCCAACACCAATTTTGAAGTATTTTTCGAGCTTTTCATATTTGACGAAGAGGCCATTTTCTTCCTCTGAATCTCGGCTTTTTTGATCTCTCGAATCAAGAATACTGTAGCGATTGGGACCAAGATACACGGTAAGATCTGCAACTTTTTCGAAAATTCGGGACTTTTCCGTCAAATTACCCTTGATAGTAATCCTTCCACAACTTTGTGAGTCATTGCAAGAAATTCTTGCCTGGGCATATAAAATTCTGTTCGAGTGTACCAGAAAAATGTGAAGGTTGATCTTGTCACATTTGGTTTGCATGTGTAGTTCCCTATCGGAGCTTCTAGTCTATAGGGACCGAAAATTTGAATGGGGACGAAAACTATGAAAACTAGACTGATGAGAAAGAAAGCGGTTTTTCGTTTGGAAAGGATTTCAAATTTCGGGTTCATTGCAAAACGAATAGCCAGGGTTCTGATAAGAGTGATACTGAAGCTTAGCCAGGTGGAACACCTTCTGGTTACAGTCCTCACGCCTTCCAAGAAAACATCAACGGATATAAGTTTATAATACGTAGTAGAAGAATAGCATACACTAAAACTCTTGAAGATTTCTACAGTTTCCAGTTGGATAACGTATAAAGAGGAGCAAATATCCACCAGAGCTATTGCCGCCATAATTATATAAACTGTAGAGTTCCGGATAGAACTCCGAGTAAGGACGATAAAATGGAAGATATTGATCAAGATACACGGACCAGCGAAATAGAGCTCATTTTTGTATAATTGAGTATTCACAAAAGAGCAAAACTCATTGTAGATGTTCCAAAGAAGTTCAAGGTTTGGGGAATCTGGATAAGCGTTGTTTGCGTAGCAACCCATCACTAAACAGAAAAAAAAATCAAAAAGTGCTTTGCAGAAAAAAAGAAGAAAAGCTTTGATCTTTGAAAGCTTGTTTATCATGTGTAGGTTTAATGATGAACGACCATTTTTCCAAAGGTAAAATTAAATGCAGTTAAAGTTTATTTAGAACTCAAAATTACATCAAGAAGAATCTGGCAACTCCAATAATGACGATTGAAAACATTGCAGAGATTTCTGACACTCCATTGCACTTATTTCCTTCGCAACAGCAAACTGAATTGTCGGGAAGACAGCCAGATCCATGGTGATTGCAATCAACCTCTTGCATTCCCACTCCGTTAATTTTCCTTGAAGTCCTCGAGCATCCTTTAGCCTTTATACCATTGAAGTCAATCTGGAAATTGATTATTATATAAAAAGATGAAATTTCCAAAATTTTGTAGGTTTACGTGAAATATTAATATATTAATTTTTTCAGGCTTCTTTTTTCAAAACTCCCAGCAGCGATCTCAGGATCGCTTCTGTAGGTTCACGGAAATATATCTCACGTTATTATTTTTGTTGTTGTTTTTTTATTTTTTTTTCAATAAATTTGTTCTGTTTTGTTGACCCGAATTTCTTATGAAAAAAACATTATTCACCTTAAAAACGAGTGAAGCATCGTATTTGAAAAATTTCTGTGAAAATCTCTCCGCCAGACAAGAAAAAGTTACGAATTGCCTAAAGTTAGTTTTTTCTGTATAAAGTATACATATCTTACTAATTTGCAACGAATTTTGAGACAAAGTTATAAATTTTCAAATTTTCATCTTTTTATATGAAAACTTATGAAAATACCGTATACCTTGAGGCAATAATTGTCTTCAGCGTCACATTTGTCAGTTCCTCCTTGAATATTCAAGCTACTAGGATCAGCAAAAACTTCGAAGACACATCTGAAATTAGTTCACATAAGACTAGCAATATGCAATTTTTGCTCAATTTTCTTGCTTCAAAAAAGAATATCGAAAGTACCGTAAAACCTGTAATAGAAGGGGCCCCTAACTGGCCACTTAGAGTTCGATTATCTCAATTCCTATGCAAGATTCAAGAATGTGTCAACTTACTCCAAAGATGAAACTGCAACAACGAGAGCTAGGAGCAAGAAAGATTTGCCAAACATTCTGTAAAACATACCAAGTTTCGATATCACTCATACCAATAAATACTGTAGTTTTAATGGCTAATAATTCCCTGCAAACAAAAACATCAAACGAGGTGTAATTGTGCAATGGTAATAAAATTTCTAAATTTTCAAAACCGAAACATTTTTGAAATCATGAGATCAAAGGGAGTATGTGCGGTATGGTAAATGATAAGAATATTCGTATTAGGTAATAAAGTTTTCAGAAAAACCGATGTGTGGTGCCAGTTGTACTCTTATCAGAGGAAGAAATAAGCAATTTCGCTTTCGTTGATTTTTAAGTGTATGTACTTTGAATTATTTTAACAAATGGGGACATGAAAAATACAGTATCTCTTCTTCAAAAAGTTTATTGATTCAAGTATGAATGTGGAATTTAATATGATCGTTCAGAGTTTCTAGGATTTCCGGAAGATGCTCTGAAAGGTGAATTGCCAGCCGGAATTAATGAGTTCTGTGCGATTTCCCTTCTCCAGAACAAATTTCTGACAGTATTCCTATATTGAGAAGACAAGAAGAAGCATATGAAGAAGTGAGTGGCGGAATTGAAAATGAAAAGTGTTTGCACAAATACATTAGAGTTTTTCAAGAAGTGTCTGAAAATGAGTATTGTATTGCTCAGCAAAAAGTGATACAAACTGTTCTGCATGACCCAGGAAAATGTTATAAATCAGAAGGTATAAAGATCCATATGAGATTTCAGCAATGAAGACTGTTGCAGCCATCATAATGATTAAACCAGAAGTGTTGGTCGATGACTTTTCATTGTTCAAAGATGAGCTTCTTTTCTTAGCCTTTCTAATTGCTATCACCAATGCAATTGCTAATACTACATAGCACAAGCTGATAAGCATAGCCATACATCCATCAATGAATAAATAAAGAAATATTCCATTTTCTTTTTCTACCATTCTATACGGAATGTATCTCGGTTTTGGATCGTAAACATCACAACTGAAATTTTTGCATAATTTGCCTCTTGGAAAATTGAATTTGTAGGCGGAGCTAAGCTGTAGCAAACCTGGCCTACCGTAAACACTAATAGAACACCCACTGAACCGTCATCTTTAAGCCATTTTATCCCGTTTCCTATGGAAGACATCAAAAAGCGGTCAACTGACAAAGCATTCACCATAATTTCAAAAATATTTCGGTAGTGGACCACTTTTTGATATCTTCAACAGGAAATAAGATGTAAAAGCTTAAAGTTAACGGTTGCATCCTTTCAGTGTTTATGGTAGGCTAGATTTGCGGTAGCTCAGCTCGTTGCTGCGCTGTTGTCCTATCCCCTGTAAAACTCACTATAGAATTTTCTCGAACTTTACTTGAAATGCATAAATTGCACTCCAAGCAATACAAATGATAATGGTAATTAGGATAACCCAAACACCAGATATTGGTTTTATCCAACTTGAAATTCGGGTACACAATGGAAAAATGATAGAAAATGTTCGAATTCCACCCAGATACAGAGCAAGAACGCTCGAGCATCTTCTGCTCATAATCTGTGTGGTTTTAGCCATCAAATTGACAAAAACATGCGAATATTTGTATCCATCATAACATTGATCAATTTTGTAAACAATATTCCAGAGCAGAACGTATTGAAAAATATTAGCCAATAACTGGACCAAATCACATAGGCAGATTCCGATCATAACAATGTAAACCAAGTTGGTCCGCAATTCTTTACGAGTTAGAATAAATAAATGGAACAAGTTAACACAGAAACTGAAATATGTGGCGTACTTGTAGACGTTGTCTAGAATGCCCAGGAACAGATAATAGGCCAGAGTATTTTTTCCGAAATCCTCGAAGATTGCTTCATAATCAAACAAGAATTGTAACTCGTTTTCGTATGAAGGTACAGAATGGTCATCTTCAAAATTAAACTCATTGAAATAAGGAGCAATTGTTGTAGTTTTGGGTTGTTTGATTTTCATTTCGTAGTGTTATGATGAATATGAAAAGTAAGACAGAAAGCGATTGTTCTCTGAAAGTCAAACGACAACAGATATCATGTGATAATTAGTCTAGGAACTTTGATTAAGGGTTATTGGTATTTCACATAACAAATGATATCAGTTATGTGCAATGACTTGATCTATACTGCAAAGGTTTATGAATCAGCAACTTGTACTTTATAAGATTGGGTGTGTGGGACCAGTGAGATATGCTTGTCCGGCGGTACTGTATGTGCAATGTGGGCGTGTGTGTGTGTGTGTGTGTGTGTGTGTGTGTGTGTGTGTGTGTGTGTGTGTGTGTGTGTGTGTGTGTGTGTGTGTGTGTGTGTGTGTGTGTGTGTGTGTGTGTGGGTGGGTGTTTGTTTGTGTTGGTGTGTGTGTGTGTGTGTGTAGGTGTGTGTATTTTACATGTGGTCGAGCCCTAATAGAATTTTTGACCAAAATTTGCATTGAGTTCAGACCAGAGCAAGAAAATTGTGTCCGGCGGTACTGTATGTGTACTATCATTACTTATAGTCTCATTTATTATCTTTTTATATTAAATCAATTAGATGTATTCGACGGCTTCGAAGATCCTTCAGTCAGAGGCACGGTAGATTTTACCACTGATGCTGTGATATCCTTTTCTTGTCGCTTTTCCCAGAACAATCCTTTTACAGTATCCCTGTATTGTGAAGAAATAAAAAAGCAAATTATACAATGAACAGTTGAGCTTAATATTAGGATAGTGAGGACGAATGAATCAAGCTGTTTGAAAATGTCTCTGCAAATTTATTAAATATTATTATGCTGAATAAATATCACCTTACTGATCTTCAAAATCTTGAAAAACTTCATTGTTGAGTAGATACAAAACTGCGTAGCTGATTTCAGAAATTAAGACGGTCACAGTCATGAGAATGATCATCCCAGACGTATTAGACCTGAATATCAGTTTTTGGAAACTGTTTTTTCAGGGTTGCAACCGGCCGGGCCGGGCCGAGATTATTTTTTCTCCGGCCCGGCCCGGCCCGGCCCGGCCGGAAGCCCCGGCCGGTTCGGCCGGTTCGGCCCGTTCGAATTTAAGAAAAAACAGAAATTATTGAAGAATTATTCGAATTTATTTCTTAACAAGTAGCATAACAATGTAAAAACCGTATAAATGAACAAGGGGAAACAAAGAAATAGAAACCGGGGGAGAAAATTAAAGCTCATATCAACCAATCCAACAAAAAAGATAGAAAAGTAACATTTCCAATACTCCTCAACCGATTCGTTCGTTGAAGGATCGTAGTACTCGGAGACATATCTTGAGATTTCCGAAGAAGTGGATGTTGAGTTCGCTTGGTCACTGACCGCATGATATAACTTTGCAATTAGATTTGACTTCTGCGATGAGGTGGGTTGAGTAGTGGAGGGAATAGCTGATGGCATTAACTTTGTGACAAGATCACGGGCCTGAAAGTTATAGGAAAGTTTATAAACAAGTTTGTTTGTAAACTATACCGTTTCTGTTTCTCCAAAATCAAAATTTTTCATCAACTTCGTACCAGGAGCAAGGAAAACAGCTGCAAGGTGGTATTCATCGAATTCGGAATTATAGTGTTCCAGAGCTTGTAATCCTGAAGTAGCTAAAACTTGAAGCACGGAACAGTCAATCATTCAAATATTAATTCATATTAATTTTCAAATATTAATTTTTAAAAAAAGTTTAAAAAAAGTTCAAATATTAATTAATTGCCGGCCGGCCGGGCCAGCCCGTCAGATTGCACAGTTTTTTGGGAGGTTCTTACTTATTCTCATGTTTCAAATTCCTACTCCTTCGTTTTGCAACAGCAAGGGCAATGACCAGAGCGAACGCAACGATCGCATAAGAAATACTGACAAACATTGCCATATATCCGTCTATCAGAAAATATGTGAACTCCCATTTTGAATTTTCTTTGAATTTATATGGAACATAGCTGGGTTTGGGTTGACCAATGCCACAGCTGAAAAATTGATACTAGAGTGGCGCACCAGCTTTACCGGTATAATTTTTCTAAGTAATTGATCGTCTAGAAACGATCCGATAGTCACCTGTATTCTGTAGGCTATTTTCACATGGTCTTTGTGTTTTCATTGCCACCATGGTAAATGACCTAGAAGACACAACAGGTGAATGTTAAATTACTTCAAGATCATAAACTTGATGGCTCAGAAAATGCATTTTTGAAAATTAGGTTACTATTGAAGCTGGCCTAGAAAACACATCAGGATATCTTTAAAATGCTCTTTTTCTCGCGGACTACACGGTGGAATTTCTAGGAGATATCTATGCCACGGCCATCAGCCTTGAAAAAATGTAAACAACTAAGAAACTTACTATAGTACTTTTTCGAGTTTGGTATTCTTGAAGAATATAAAACTCCAAGCAGTGCAAATAATCCCCACCAAAATCATCGCAAAAAATCCAGATTTTGGCGTTGTCCATCTCGTGACTATATTGCTCATTGGAAAAATCACAGACAAAGCTCGAACGCCGGCAATGTACAACGCCAAAAAACTCGAGCATCGTCGACTCATGATCTGCGCCGTTTTCGTCAACAATATCACAATCATATGTGAGTATTTGTAATATTCGCCGGTGAAACAAATCTCAAATTGGTACATCCATGTCATCAATATTTTAGTCATATTTCCAAGAGATTGGAGAATGTCACAAATACAAACTCCAATCATGACAAGGTAGACAAGGTGGTTTCTCAGCGATTTTCGAGTGAGAATAAGAAGGTGGAATAGATTTATGAAGAAACTCAAAAATGAGGCTACCTCGTAGATTTGTTTTAAAATTTCCACAATTTCGTAGAATTGAATCGGGTACTTTTCAATAATTGAGAACACCCAATCGCCTCGTCGGGTGCCTTCTTCAGCATTATAGTAATCTTCAATATAGTCCTTGTATTTAGAATATAAATCCGTTGTCGTGGATTTCATTTTAATTTTGAAAATTCGAGAAATGATGTGGGCGTATTTTGTATAAGATTTTATGTTGACGAATTTTTCAAACTTACAATTAGCAATTGGAAAATCAGACTAAGTTGCCAATAATAACAATTTTCCATAGCATATATTTTCGTGTATAACATCTGGAGGTTAATTTTCAAAGGCCAGAAATGAATTTTTGGATAATATCCTTGGTACACCTTTTTCGGATATTATACGCAGTCGCGGATTTTGCAAGTGATTTGGAAAAGGTCCTAGATAGTTATGCTACACGTGAGTACCGAAAATTTCCCTCCTGGAATACGGAAAAATGGCTTCCATGTTTTCCTTCAGGGTTACTTTCCTAGGGACCTTTTGTGAAGGTTCCTTTTTTCTTAAGATTTATCCGATCTGTTTCCTATTTTATTTTCCATAGTGACCTAATTCCCTCAGTATGAATTTCCTAGACCACCAAAGTTTATAATCTAGAAATGGTCTAAGATTTACCTTGTGTGTTCTCTAGGCCATTTACAATAGTGATCTTTCAAAACTCAACTTGCAAAAGTTAGGCGACCATACTAAAATGGCCTAGGAAACACACCAAGTAAATATAAGACCATTTCTAGGCTAGAAATATTTGGTGTTTTAGAAAATTCAATTTGCAAAAGTTAGGCCACCATACTGAAATATCCTAGAAAACGCACCCCACTACCAATAAAAAAATGCCCACTACCAATAAAACAGTTTACAGCACCCGAATGCGCCTTTCACCACAGTGAGGTTACTTCAAAAACTATAAAATCTTTCCCAAAGTGCGAAATGGTTTATGGCATTATCAGGATCAATTCCAACACTGATTTATCATTCAGTCAACTTTCGGATTCTTTCAAAACTATGGAACGATTAGTTGGCGGAATACGAATTGAGAACTCGAATTTAACTAGTCTCTCGTTTTTCAAGACTCCTGGTAGTAACTTTGTGATCTATTGCAAAACATGTAATTTCTTTTGGTTTTTAATTCTCGGTTAATAAGGTACTTTTTTTAGATGGTATCTATTTGAGAAACAATCAATATCTGGTTGATGCGGATTTTCTCACAGAGGTCCAGTTAGACACCGAATATAGTTTGGATGGGTGTGGTTTTGAAGTGGAGAACAATAAAATGCTTGATGTTGAACAGTTGTGTAGCTCTTCAAGTTCGGGAGATGTAGTGGACATCAAGACAATTGGGAATTTGAAAAACTGTCGTCAGTTCTCTTAACTTTTAGCTAGATTCTTGATTTTTGGGTTATTCAGAATGCCAAGGTGACAGTGTCACGGAGTTTCAATTGTTTCGAAATTGCACAACGATTCATAATGGACTACACATTCTGAATGGGACCGATCCTTCTGAATTTTCGGTCTTTGGCAATGCGAAATTCATAAAAGGACAGATTAGCATCCAAAATAGCAATATCCAAAATTTATCATTTCTGAGAAGTTGGAGGACTTGGAACGTTCGAATCAATTATACAATGATACTAAACTTTCAAAACAACCCTGAAATGACTAGGCTTGCTTTGCCAAATTTTCCGGTAACTTTTAGAATGCTTAATTCGTATGATTTAAGATCGAAATTTTCAGAAAATTGAGAATGCAATTTACAGTGAATCAGCGAATTTAATGGCCAATTTTGAGAATCTACATCCGCAGTTCTGTTTGACTATTGAAGAATTTCTCTACATTTTTGAAAATCATTTTTCAATGCGGAATTTCCACGCGAAAATTTGTGACGACATTGGCGACATCGGGGAAAAAGTGTTGTGCCGTTTTGAGTCAATTTATGACTTGCCGAATAACTGCGACATAATATTGGGTAACCTGAAAATTGGTCCAGGTGATGAGGAAGACATTACAAAAGTGATGGATGTTTGGCTCTTGTTTGGATCCCTAATTATCCAAAATACACAATTGGCGAGTCTGGAGCACTTGAGTGGGTTGAAATACATTTTGAAACTTGATGGTTTGTATTGTTTTGAAATCGATGAAATTTAAAAAATTTATAGAAAACTCGCCATTGATTCAAATAGTTTCCAACCCGAAACTTAAGAAAACAACACTTCTCAGTTTAGAGGTAACATCATAAGACTACTTGAAAAATGAAGGACTTTTACAGCACATAATAGCTCGAGGAAATAGATCGGTCATTCTACAGGACAACATTTTTGTACGCAACAACTCCAAAAAGTGCAATATTTTAGACAAATGGAGTATGTTCAAGAAACAGTTAAATCTGGACTATACGGGAAGTGACTGTGGTAAGTTGTCTTGAACTGTCAGATTGAGTTTACATAATTTATTTCAGGAAATCGTGTATTGATAAATGCCAGCAAGAGGCTTTTGAAATCTTCAATAACAATTATATTAATTTATTTCTCTCTTTTTATGTAAATAAATAAATAAATAAAAATCATTCACTGATAGGATGTCTGGAAGAGTCCACCCGATTATTAAAGGGTTCCACTCTGTTTCCTCTTTTTGAAAACAATTTCAGCACAGTATCACGATATTGAGAAGACAAGAAGAAACATAGAATACTGTGGATTGTGGAGTTGACAATGAGAAGCGTCAAGGTGAACGAGTCGAACTTCTCAAAGTCTTTTCTGAAAGTCAAACAAACATCGCCCATTGATTGATTAACAACGTTACCCGTCTTTGTAATCATAAAGTTTATAATAACTCCACATAAATAATGCGCCGTATACGGTTTCAGAAATGAATACAGTTATAGCCATTGTCACGATTAATTTAGATGTGTTGTTTGGTGTTCTGAATTAAGCTTTGTCTTACAATATCCAGGCCAACTACTGTCAGATGCATAACTCGGTCCAATCTTGGAATTTCATCTCGAAGCAAACAGTAGAATATAAAGCTTGACGAGTTCTACAAAATGGTACCAAATTCAACTGTATTTACCAATCCAGTTTAAGATCAAATGGCGAGGAACAGCAGAATCAAACAACTTATATTTTACGATCACTGTTTGAAAACACGCTAACTGCGTATAGTTGAATTTGATATTATTTTGCAGATCTTTTCAAGTACTACTTTGTAAATATTGAATCAAGCTAATTATTATTCTAAGTTTGAGCCAAGTTATGCTCATTGAAAAGTCGGGTAATGCTCACACAGGTCCTCCCAAACTATCCCTCCTCTTTTTTGCATATCTCAGAGCTACAACAAGAGCACCGGCGACTATCAAATAAGTGAAACTGACAAAAAGTGACATATAACCATCTATAACAAAATATAGTCGTCGCCATGGTGCATCTCGAGCATCAGTTACAAGAGAATATGGAACAAAGCTGGTTCGTACCGGGCAACTGAAAAAATTACAAATTCAAATTATTGCAAACTTATAATTATCAGAGACAATCCACCCTGCTTAAACCGCACGAAAATGCTGTAAATCGAGCTCCATGCTCCGCTGATAACAATTAAAAAGACCATGACGAGGTAGGAAAATTTCTTATTCATTAGCTTATTAACTTTAGCGTTGAATGGAAAAATTAGTGATAATGCTCGAAAAACTGCCATATATAGGACCAGAAAACTAGAAACTCTTCGACTCATAATTTGTAAACATTTGGCAACGACATCCACAACAAGATGAGAATACCTATAGCTATCATAACACTCAGGCTCATGGTACACGATTTGCCATGTCATAAAATTTTTGACCAAATTTGCAAAAGCTTGAAATATATCAAATATGCAAATTCCGATCATGAGAATGTACACGTTTTGGGTCCTCAAGTCCTTTCTGGTAAGGATGAACAAATGAAAAAAATTGATTGAAAAGCTCAGGTAACTTGTGATATCGTATACTACTTTGAGTTTTGTTACCAAAGGCTTTATTATATTTTGATTAGTGTCGAAGTCGTCAATTATATAGTCGTAACCATCCGAAGTGTAATCGCCGTAGATATAGTCATACAGGCTAGTGGTGGTCACGATTTTGGCACCTTTCGTGGACATTGGAAACAAAATAAAAAAATTGAGAAATAAAAAGTCAAAGAAAAAATGTCACAAGATTTTGGCGAAGCCCATAATTTAAGACATTTTGAAAAGGAAAATGTAATTTTTGAGATTTAAAAAAATAACATGATTTCATTTGTGTAGTTAAATCATGGGGTTTTTGGTTTTTATTGATTTATACATTTTCATGGTACAGTGTACTTTAATCAATGCTGATTTTTCTCAGGACCTGCAAAGAATTGTGGATTTTTATGAAGCAGGTGAGCTTTTTTCTTGTCCCACCACCTTCGAACACGTTTTCAGACCCCAAATGCACTTTCAACAATTCGGAAATTACTTCAAAAACTATACAGTTGTTTCCACAATGTAATTCTGTCTACGGAATCATTGTTATCAATTCGAACACTCATTTATCCGAGTTTCAGCTCAAAAATTCGTTCAGAAATATGAAAACTTTTGTTGGCGGTATACGGATAGATAATTCGAAACTTGCAGGGTTGTCGATTTTTCAAAATGATATCAATTTTCAGTGTGGAGCTTGTGAGTTTAAAGGAAAGATTACAATAAAGTTTAGGGAGATTCTATATACTCCAAACCTTTAAAAAAAACCATGAAAAAAAATACTTTATCATATTTATACGTTTTTTTTCAGATGGATTTTTCATCGAGAACAACTCATATCTTTATGACGCCACTATGCTTCTGAATATGGATTTGCAATCTGAAAGTAAAAACAAGGAATGTGTTTTATCTATCGAAAATAATCCAGAGCTGGATATGGATGAATTATGCAACAATGGAAATTTTCTAGATCTCGTGGGAATTCGAACTGGAGGAAATTTCAGAAATTGTGGTAAGTTGCATTGGTGGGAGGAATTTCCGTTTCCGCTTCCGTTTTCCATTTTCCGCCCGGCTTTTAAAGATTTTTTTTCCGTTTCCGTTTTCCGTTTTCCGCCCGGCTTTTAAAGATTTTTTTCCAATTCCGTTTCCGCGGAAATAATTTACGATTCCGTTTCCGTAAAAGTGAAATTTTATTTCCGTTTCCGTTTCCGTTTTTCGTAAAAACCGCTTTTTTTACAGCGGAAACGGAGAAAAAAACGTAAAAAACAAGGAAAACATCAAACTGAAACTGGCTCGAAAAAAAGCATAGAAAGTGGAAAGCATGGAAAGCATAGAAAGCAAATATGGTCTTTAAATGTTTGAAGAGAAAAAATCATGAAAAAGTTTCCGTTTCCGTTTCCGTTTTAGTTTTCCGTTTTTCGCCCGATTTTCGGAGATTTTTTTTCCATTTCCGTTTCCGCGGAAAAAGTTTACGATTCCGTAAAAATGAAATTTTGTTTCCGTTTCCGTTCTTCGCGAGAAAAAGTTCCGTTTCCATTTTCCGTATTTCGGAAAAATGCGTTTCCTCCTAACACTGGTAAGTTGGAAAAACAATTGAAATTAAAAGAGGTAAGATTATGTATTTGAGCGTGACGGTGTACAGGTATCGGTGTTCACACAGCGCATGATCTTCCGCTTTTTGATATGACACCGGTCGGCCGCGGGCCCACAAGAGACATATATGAAGTTTCAAGAGATACACGTTTTCCATGCTTCCCTCTTTAAAGGTGGGGGGGACATGAAAAAAATAATGTTCTCGAAATTCCGTTCAAAGATGCCCCTCGAGGAGTTGAACTTGTGAGGGCGATGATTGAGGGTGCGGCGCCGCTACCGACTGAGCCACGCGGGCAAAGAGAAAGCGCACGCCCGATTGCATACATATAGGCGAGGACGACAGCTGTACGCAGAGTGACGTTAAGCGTTGTACACCGTGACGGTAGAATGCATACTCTAGCTACAAAAAAACTACGAAAAATCTCCTGTCCCCCCACCTTTAAAAAGTTTTTCAGGATGCCAAGGAGATGAAATCACTACAATCTCTCTGCCGGGGTATAACAACTGTACCACCAGCTTTAACGGACTGAAAATCTTCATCACTACAATCAGTAATACAGATTTATCAGCTTTGTCAAATATTGCGACTATCAGAGGATCAATAGATATAGAAAACACCAATTTACAAGACTTGTCGTTTTTGAGTAGCTGGAAAACTTGGAAACTCAAAGGAGACATGGTGGTTCAGTTAAATCTTCGAAATAATGCTGAAATGACAAAACTTGGTTTTCCAGAAAATTTTTATGTAGGACATTTACTTTTTGATTTTTCTAAAAAAATCATCAGTTTCAGAATATTCAAAACATTCAATCGCTCGACGAAGAATTGCACTTTTCGTTTGCGAATTTCGAAAACTTGCATCCTAACTTTTGTATTTCAATTTCAGAGTTCATATTATTTTTTGAGCATCGATTTATATTTACTAATCTTCAAGCAAAGTTATGTGAAGAAGATGGGGATATTGAAGAAAAAGTATTGTGTCATTTCAAGTCGATGTATGATTTGCCGAACAATTGTGACATAATTGTGGGAAATGTAACTATTGGCCGTGGCGATGAGCAATATGTTATCAAGTTTGTTGACGTTCAATATTTGTTTGGATCTTTCATAGTTGTGAACACAACATTGGAAACTTTGGAATACGTTGGGTTTCCATATATTGCAGTTTTGGATAGTAAGTTAACCTTTTTGGGACCACGACATTTCAAAACCACGACGTTTTAGAACCGGGATATTTCCGAACGGTGTATTTTCAAAACCGAGAGTTTAAGAACCGCGACATTGCCGCCATTTTTAAACCATACTATTAGCCATACTAACCATACTAACCATACTAATCATACTAACATATTAACCATACTTTTTTAATACTTCAGAACCTAGAATCATGACGTTTTAGAATCATGAATTATCGAACCACATTGTTTCAGAACTAAAACTTTTCAGAACTTAGAACCGCGACTTTGCAAAACTGACTTATTAAGAACGGTTTTGAAATGACAGGTCCTAGAAAATCCGGTCGATAAACCGTCGAAATGAACTAGTAGAGCCGAAAAATCCGTGTAGCCCTCGTGGTCAAAAATTGATGGTTTCAGGCTCATCTCCAGTGTATCAAATCATCGGAAACAAAAAATTGAAAAACGCCGATATCTCAATCACGGTGATTAGCCAAAGAAAAGCATAAAACTCGAAAAATTACCATTTCAGCAAATAATCACAAGCGGACCACGATACGCAATTTATCAGGACAATAATCCAAAATTATTCAAGGGAAAAGAATGCCAAATAAGTGACTGGTGGAGTGGAAATGCGAACAAGAGGGACTTAATGATGCTAGACTTAAATTTTACAGGGGCAGATTGTGGTGAGAAATTCAGAAATTCTTTTTTGTGTTTTTGAATTGTTTGAATTGCAGGAGGCGAGCGAGTGGAAATTCTATACAACAAAGATTGTGTGAAACTTAACACATTCGGATTAAGTTTGCTGATTCGAAAACTTTTTAATGACTTTTTCAAATGAATTGATGGTTTATAAATATCTTTGACTTGAAAAAAGGAGGCCTACCTGACTTTCAACCTGTAACTTTCTTCTTAGACTATACTTGTAGAGTTTTCGCATATCTGATTTACTTTGTCCGAAAATATTGACCCCAAGGAAGCTATGGTAAGGTCCTTTTTTGTACTGTTTTATGTCCGTTCAAGGTTCTTTTTAGGAAAATTTTTGGTCCGGTTCAAGCCAGTTTTAAGTCAGTTTCATGTCCCTTTTAGGTTTATTTTAGGTCCGTTTCAGGTGCGTCTTCTGATCCGTTTCAGGTCCGTTTCCTTTTCATTTTCAAGTATTAATCATACATAATTTTCTAAACATTTTATTGTACTCAACTCACACCCCAAAGACATTTCGCCTAGACTCTAGAAATCTCAAGAAACTTGTTTACACTCTTCTTGTTTTCACCTACCCCATAATCTCATTTAATAGCTACTTTCAATTTTCTCGCGATTTTTCTAATCTAATCACTTCTTGTTTTACAACTTTCCATTTCATTCTACATATATGAAATTTCCCTGGTTTCTCCTGATATTTTTATTTTCGGATTATTGCTCTGGGATCACCGAAGAAGATCTAAAACGGATTCTAGACCTCTCAAATCCCGATGATCCTAAATGCGTTTTTAATCACACTGAAGTCACTTCGGAAACCATAAAGAACTTTCCCAAATGCTCCAAAGTATACGGTATTCTGGTGATCAATTCCAATACGGATTTGAATGTATCCCAGTTGAAGAATGCGTTCAAAAATATGTCATCACTTGTTGGTGGAATCCACGTGGAGAATTCCAACCTGACCAGTCTGTCATTTTTTACCCTAGTTGGCACGGATTTCAAATTTTTTGAATTGAGTTGCAAAAATTGTGAGTTTCGTTGAGTTGAGGGTCCAGAAATCGTCCAAAATGCACCTGATGGGATTCATAGGTCATTTACCATAGCGGTCTAACTTTCTTAACATGATTTTCCTAGTCCAAAGTAGTTGATGGTCCAGAAGTAGTCTGACATGCATCAGTTGTGTTTTCTAGGCCGTTTGCCATTGTGGCTTAACTTTTGCAAGATGAGTTTTTAGGCCACTGTGTTAAATGACGCCATGAGAAATATCAGGCCATTTCTAGGTCGTTTATCATGGCGGCCTAACTTTTGCAAGTTGAGTTGTTATCTACGGAACTGCGATGAATGGCCTAGAAGTGGCCTAATGTTCACCAGGTGTGTGTCCTACGTCATTTCAAAATGGTTGCCTAACTTTAACAAGTTGAGTTTTCTAGGCCACCAACTTTTATGGTTCGAAAGTTTGAACGCTTGTTAGTTCGCCAATTGAAAACTGTTCTTACGAACTTTTGAAGTTTTTTTTCTGTTTTCGAAACAAGGAAGAATATTCCAGATGGAGTCATAATTCAAAACAACAAGAATCTGAGCAACGCTGGAGCACTGGAAAAGCTGGTGCCATTCGTTGATGAGGATTTGCACGATTGCAAATTTCAAATTGCCAACAACCCAATACTTGATCTTCAAAATCTGTGTGATGGGTATACGTTGGCATACCTAGTGAATTTTGAGACATACGGAAATTTGAAAAACTGCGGGTGTCAAGGAAACGAAATTTATCCACCAACTTTGTTTGGTTTTCAAAATTGCACATACTTTTACAATGGACTCAGGCTATACAATTTTTCTGATACTCCAGATTTAAAATCGTTATCTAATATTGTCACTATTTATGGAAACATTGATATACAGAATTCCAACTTTCAAAATTTATCGTTCCTCGAAAGTTGCCAATTATTAACGGTTTATACTAAAAATGAAGAGGTGGTTTTCAATATTCAGAATTGTCCAAACATGACTCGACTTGAGCTTCCAGCTCTAAAGGTAAGCTAGCACAAAACTCTTTGACCATCGATTTATTTAGAATTTGGATAATTCCAATTCAAATGCTCCCAAAACCGCCAACTTCCAAAATTTACATCCGGACTTCTGTCTGACGATTTCAGACTTTTGGTTGTTTTATGAATTGGGAGTTAGTTTCAAAAATTTGCACGCGAAACTGTGTGAATATTCTGAAGCCGATACTACCGAAATTGAGAATGAAGAGTTGTGCATTTTTGAGTCTATCGATAAGCTTCCGGTTGCGTGTAAATCGATAGTTGGAAACGTTTTAATAGATTCTGGAAACGAGAAAAATGCTGAAAAGTTGATTTTTGTTAAGAGCTTATTTGGCTCTTTAACAATTCGGAATACAAATTTGGCGGATTTAAAATTCTTAGACCGGTTGACCTTCATAGTTTATTTGGATGATACCACACCTGTCATAGAAATTGTGTCGAATAAAGATTTAAGAAACCCGAGTTTTGGAAAACTCTTTTCGGTAACTAATTCTTACATTTCTGCCTAATCGAAAAGTTTCAGACTATCTTTACAAGAAGTTTCAAAGATCGCAACGCTGTTATCCAGGATAACCATCCCGACATTTGGAATTCTACAAATGGAGAGTGCAATCTTTTCGGATTGGTAACAGACGAGAAGGCCATGTATCGAACAAGCCTGAACTACACTGGAGGGGATTGTGGTAGGTTTCTCAATGGAACGCGTTTTGAGTTTTGAGATAAAACAGACACGAATTTCGAGAAAGATCTATTTTTCAATTTCCCCTAAAAATTCTGATTTTCAGGAACACGAATTGATAATGGGTCTACTCTAAGGAATATGATATCCGGCTCGATTTTGGTCATTGTATTTTCATTGACTCATGAGCTACACCTTTAAATAAATGTTTTTATTTCCAATTATTGTTAGCTACTAATCGGAACAGAACTAATAATATTTCCGACTCTTGAACTCCTTTTCCAGAATAGCCTCCTTGCAGTTTCTCTGTATTGAGATGACATAAAGAAACAGATGATACTATGAGTCGCAGAATTGATGATCAGAAAAATGAGAACAATCGAGTCTTGTCGTTTAATCACTTTTCTGAAAACTGGTTCATTAAAAAGATGTGAACTTTAAAAAACCCACATTTCCTCGTATTGTCTATCAAAGAAATAGGTCACAACATATAAGGCACCATAAGTTGTTTCTGAAATGAACACCGATATGGCCATAATCGTGATCAGTTTAGAAGCATTTGAAGATCTGAAAAAGCTAAAAATCTTACAGAATTTTGTTGCCGAAAATCTCACTCGTCGTTTCCCAAATTTCTTCGACGTTTTTCCGCTTTACAAATTGCTCCAACTAGGGCAGAGGCAAGAATAACATAAGAAAATCTGACAAATAACGCCATGCATCCGTCGACAAACATAAATGGATATCTGCATTGTTCGTCGACTTGGAATTTGTACATGACATAGCTGGGACGGTAAAGATTTTAGTATTTGTCATCACAAGGATTATAATAGTCAGGATCGTCTTCGTAATAATCAGAAAATGGGTCTATTGTTGAAGTGAAAGGTTTCGCTTTTTTGGTACTCATTTTGTTAAAAAAAAGTTTAAAAAAAATTCTTCGATGTTGAGATTTTTGATTCGCCACCAAAAAAATTATAATATTCAAGTGTAATCATAGTCAAGAGAGGCACGAGTAAACATTTGAGCATTAAAAAATGTTCTTTAAGTAAGCCAAAGATTCAAAAATCTGCAGTTTGAAAAATAACGGTTTTCATTCAACAGCCAGCCAACAATTTTTAAACGAATTCGTCACTTGATCTTTTTTTTGGAATATCGAAATATCGGATTTGGATTCTTGGAACCTTTGAACCTTGGAACCTTGGAGTCTTCGAATCTCAGAATCTCATAATCTCAGAAACACAAATTCTCAGAATCTCAGAATCTCAAAATTTCAAAACCTCTGAAAATCGAAATCTGAGAAGTTTTGAATCCCAAAAGCGCATGAAATCAAGGCTGTGCCAGAACGGCCGCAGCACTTCAAAAAAGGATACTTCTGAGATAGGTAGGGTACGGCGGCCTATCGGCCTTAGTAGTACCTGGGTAGCTGAGCTTATTTTCAAAAAAACGGCCGGATTGGTGCACGGCAAAATACCCAAGGCCTCGGCCGATTTTTGCACAGCCTTGCATGAAATCATAATCTCTTTTTTCGTTTTTCAAATTTTTTTCTGGCTCTCAAAACTTTTGTTCTGAACCAATTGAAGTTCAATTTCAGGATCTATGAATTCCCTCGTATTTCCGATTATCTGCATTCTTCTATTTCGCAACTCCTTAGCTACATTCGACGACGATTTACAAACTATATTGGATTTCTACGATCCCAAAGGTAACTCTCGAATTTTCAAAACTCCCTCTACTTCTATTTTTAGGCACAAAATGTGTATTCAATCAAAGTGAAATAACATCTAAAACTATAGATTTCTTTCCAAAATGCCAAAAAGTGTATGGTTTGATTATAATCAATTCCAATACGGATTTTTCACTGGCTCAATTGTCAAAAGTCTTTGAAAATATGACCGCCTTATATGGTGGAATCAAAGTGGAGAACTCCAATCTTACGAGTTTATCCTTTTTAACTGTATTCATGTTCACCAAATTTGATCTGTATTGTGAGACATGTAAGTGTCCGAAGAATTTCTGGGAGTCTATATTCTCGATTTCCCAGATGGAGTATTCATTGAAAATAATCGATATTTAAACGATGCTCAGCAGCTAAAGAGTATAAATCAGATAGCGGGTGAAGCAACAAAAGAATGCAAGTTTCGAGTTGAGAATAACCCTAAATTGAATATGGAGGATGTATGTCGTTATTATGGTCTAGCAAGTACAACTGTTCTAGAAGCAAGTGGGAATAAGAAAGAATGTGGTATCACTTTTTTTCCCAATAACCATTTACAGTATAACAGAAGTTCAGGCTGCCAAGGAAACCAGATAAATACGACGTCAATCTCCGAATTCAAAAAATGCACAACTACTTATAACGGATTACAGTTTTCGAATATTTCGGATGTTTCATCTCATTTATCGAAGATTGATTTTATAAATGGACCCATAAACATTCAGAATTCCGATATTCAGAATTGATCTTTCCTAAAATATTGGAGAGACTGGAGACCACGCTCCAGTAAAACGCTAGCATTCAATCTTCAGAACAACCCCAACATGACCAGACTGGGAATGTCTCTGAAGGTGAATTTGAATTTTTTTTTCATTTCTCTTTTCCATCAACTTTCAGTTTTCAGGTTCAATTGCAAAACGTCCTCTATGGTGGTTTCATAGTTGCCAACTTTGAAAATTTGCATCCAGATTTTTGTCTAACACTTGAAGAGTTGATATTTTTGATGGCTAACTTTACGTTATCATTTCGAAACTTACATGCAAAAATCTGCGAAGAATATGATATTAAAGATGCAGTTGTTTGTCGTTTGGAATCTTTGAAAGATCTTCCAAACAATTGCGAAATGCTTGTGGGAAACTTGAACGTCGGATCAGGCGACGAAGAACATGTCTCAAAACTTCAAGGTGTGACTCATTTGTTTGGTTCGTTTACAATCGAAAATACCAACTTGGTTAACTTGGGATATTTGGAAAATTTATATTATATCGTTTCGTTAGATGGTAAATTTTGAGAAATAGTTATAGGCTGGAATTTCTCTGTTTTCAGAATCTCCTGTGATAAAATTTGTGTCAAATCCAAGACTCCGACTTACCAGTTTTCTATCCATCAAGGTAACAATTACCGTAGCCATTTCATATATGCACTTTTTTAGAACATAATAACTCGCGGCAGTCGTGATGCAATTCTTCAAGACAACCATCCAGACATTTTCAAGACTAAATCCGGAAAACAAGTGAAATGTGCAGTGACTGAATGGATCGGAATGAGTGATGATACCTATCCAGTTGACTTAAACTTCATTGGAGGAGATTGTGGTAGGACCCAATTAGAGAAGTCAGTTTAATCAGCTATTTTGAGGAGAACGTGTGAATTTAACGAAATTTCTTCCTGCAGAACCGAGTAATAAAGCATCAAGGCTGGGGATTGTGTGCTTGATCATACTACTTGTAAAGTTATAGAATAACCTAAAATGTGAAATTCGTCATTTTAAACTGTGTAATTGCTAGTTGGACTTCTGAATACCTCATGATTGTCAACAACTGTTTTCCTATTCTCCCAAAAACATTTTACATACAAAATGAACTCTTGGTCTTTGTTTTTTCTTTTATATTTTCAATTTACTCAATGTTCCAAAAACCCATCTGAAGCTCTGAAAAAGATTATCGAAGTTTATAATCCAGACCCACGCTGCACATTTAACTACACTGAAATCACCTCGAAAACCATTAAATATTTTCCAAAGTGTGACCAAGTATATGGTCTTATCATAATCAATTCGAACACTAATTTGAGTTTAGAAAAATTGAGAAATTCGTTTAAAAATATGACAACGTTGGTTGGCGGGATTCGAGTCGAGAATTCCAGTTTGTCCAGTATCTCATTTTTAACAACAAGATATGAAGTTTTCAAATTGTCTTGTTTACATTGTGGGTTTCTTTGTAATTTGTCAAAGGAGGGGCACAGTGAAGTTTTTGGGACGAAAATTTTATTTTATTTCAGATGGATTCTTCCTGGAAAACAACAAATATCTAAATGATACAAGTATTATCAATAATCTTTCAACCACCAATTACGAAGATTTCAATGATTGTGACTTTGAAATCATCAATAATCCGCCATTGGATTTTTGGGATGCATGTAACTACAATAGTCTTCAAAATTTGATTAACCTGACAACTTTCGGAAATCTCTATAACTGTGGTATGTTTTTGTTTTCATGCCTGTCTGATTCTCTATTTTATTCTCAGGATGCCAAGGAGATCAAATAGCAAACTTTTCGTTTGAGAAACTACAAAGCTGTCAAACTTACTACAAAGGCGTTCGGCTTCATAACTTTACCGAATCAACAAATTTGACATATTTCAACAAAATTTGGAAGATCCGAGGATTTCTGGACATTCAAAACACCAATCTTCAGAATTTATCATTTTTGGAAAACTTCAAGTATCTGCGTGTCTATGCTGATGGTGAAGTGGTATTCAATCTGCAAAATAATCCGAATATGACTCGACTTGCACTTCCAGTGTTCGAGGTAATAGTTTATGACTATGGAAGATCAGTGTTTTGATTTTAGGATCTAGAAAACTTCAATTTGTACGGTTCGGTAACATTCAACTTCGAAAATTTGCATCCTGAATTTTGTATTACCGCCAATGAACTTGAGACTTTTCACGACTTTGATGTTCGCTTTATAAATCTCCAAGCAAAATTATGTGATATTTTTGATGAAGGTGATGTCATTTGCCACTTTGAAAGTATGAGCAAATTGCCAAACAATTGCCGCTACATTATTGGAAATGTAGTTATTGATTCTGGTGATGAAAATGACGTTACCAAATTGGCAGCATTGCGTTTTCTTTACGGAACATTAATTATTCGGAATACGCAACTTGTGGACCTGAGTTTTTTCAAAAGGCTCTATTTCATTGCAGTTTTGGATGGTATGAAATTCCAAAAAAATTCACAAAAAAGTCATATTTCAGAGTCTCAACCAATCGTTCAAATTCTATTCAACAAAAATTTGACAAACCCCAAAATCGGAGATGGATTTTTTCATGTAAGTAAAAAAAGCTTTAAAGTCACAAGACTTAACATTTCAGAACATATTCACAAGAAGCTTTGATCAACGAGACGCCATAATTCAGGATAATCACCCAAACATTTTTTCTAATAATAATGGGACATGCAACTTGTTTGGAATCATACCAAACGAACGAATAATGTATAGACGAAGTTTGAATTATACTGGAGGAGATTGTGGTGAGCGAGCGTTAGTTCCAATTTGTTAGTTCCAATTTGTTTGTTTTAGGACAACGAGTGGAAATCAAATTCTGCACAGCTAATCTTGAAATTTTTGCAATTATGGTTTGGTTTTGTGGATTGGGGTTTATTCAGGACATTTGAATTCAAATCTCATGTATTTTTTACTATTTTTTACCTGAAATTTGAAATTGTGGGCAGTGTAGTTGTTTTGAATAAATTTTCCAAAATTGCATTCAATTTTCTATGCCACCAAAGTCTAGAAATGATCAAAAATTCCCCTGATATGTTTTAACCATTGTGGCCTAGAAAACTCACCTTGCGAAAGTTAGGCCACCATCCTAGATGGCCTAGAAAACACATCAGGTGCATTTTAGGCCATTTTTAGCCATCAACTACGATGACCCAAAAAAGCCCAAAGAGAAAGTTAAGCCACCATGTGGAAATGGCATAGAAAACACACAATGTGAATATCAGGCCGTTTCTAGCCCATTAACAATGGGTGCCTAGAAATCTCAAAAATTTAGGCCACTAGGCCTAGAAAATATATCACGCGCATGTCAGGTCATTTTTTGAATTATCACTACCATGGCCTAGAAAGATCATTTTGAGAAAGTTAGGTCACTTTATCTTTGTACCGACTTCCGCGTTCTTTTCACATTTTTTTCAATCATGAAAAAATTTGACAGCACAAACTCCGTAGAATCACATAATGACTAACCGATTCCGCATAAGTAGACATTTTTTTTCTCACGAGCCAAATAATTGTTCTGGAACAATTCACATTTTATGATCTCATTTTCTAGTTAGTCAATAATACATACTCATTATTTCTGTTATTATTTTCACACCCAACCAAATACATAAGTATAAATTCGTTCGACCAGTTCTCATTCTGTGTTTTCGTTCCCATCTCGTGAAAAAATTAATCAAAATGAACCAAGTCATCGAATATGGTTCCATTGCGTCCATTCCATTGTATAACTGTAGTGCTCACCAGCCTGAAAACTGGTACCAGAAAGATAGTGTCCCGCGGCCGATTCTAGGCCTGACAGAAGGTATTTGCGGAATCATCATTGAGATTCTCTACTTCCCTATGCTTGCTGTTATGCTTGAAAAAGAGCAATTCAGTATGTCCTGTTATAAAATAATGACCCTTTTGGCAATTGTGGATATCTTATCAATTCTCTGCAATTGTATCATCACCGGATGGCTCGCCTACAAGGGTGCCGTATACTGTACCTACCCAACTTTGACCTACATCTCCGGAATGGCTGGAATGGGGTTGTGGTGTTGCTCGTGCGTGATCGCTGTAATCCTGGTTACCAATCGACTATTGGACCTCATTCTTCCCAACCATGGATCTTTTATTTTTGGAGGATCCCGCATTTATTTCGTTTTGATGATTCCAATTCTGTATGGATTATACTTTGTGTTTTTCAACACTCCTATCTTGTTCACTTCGAAATATCATGCCTGGTTTGTGGATCCTATGATCTTTGAAGGCAAGGAAACAGAGGTTAGAACCATGAGGTTAAAATTGGCCTTATCTTAAACCCCAAATTTCAGTACGCCAACATCCCGCACATCTTCAACAACTTTCTCGTCGTTGCATCTACTACATTTCTCTACGCTGTTTTTTGTTGGGCACTTTGCTCAAAGTTGAAGAACACAGACATCCGATCGGAATCTCGCAGTGCTAGTACGCAAATATTTTTCCAATCTGCTATGATTTGTGCTGTGAACATGTTGGCTGCTATAATTTACGTTATCATGAACTATATAGTAATACCGTATTGGATGATACTGCTTGGAACTTTTATGTGGCAACTTGGAAACGGTGCTCCAGTTTTTATTTATTTAAAGTTCAATAAAACATTGAGAAATGGACTTTTGAGAAAAATTGGGCTCAAGGTGAGATTGAAAATTGAAGGATAAGATAAATTTTTTATTTTCAGAAACCCAAAATAAAGGGTCGCACAAATTATAGCTCTTCACAAGTCGCTCCACCTCAACCGTCAGCGTTTTAATTTATTTTTTTGTACATGTACACTTTAATAAGTATTTTTTTTTCTGTTTTTCTGATTAGATGGGAGAATTTATTACGGAGAAATAGGCTTCGCCGTTTCCGATTACTCCGTATATGATTTCTTGGGAAATTGAACTCGTGGGTAAAATATTGGATGAGGCTGATCTAAACGGTCGGGAAGGCGGATACCGTCCAGTTACGATTCAAAAAAGTGAATCTGTGGATAACTCGAAAACTCAGCAAATTTTATTACTTTCATTAACTCCATATCCAAAAACCAATAATCACAAAAAAGTTTGCAAAAATTGCGGCTTCCAAAACAACCATACAAATGATATCAATCCAATCTTCAAGTGTTCGCTCCATTTTTTGACTGTAACAAAATAATTGTTTTTGAATAGTACAAACTTGTCTCACCTCATCACACTTTTCTTGCTCACAGACTTCTTGAATTTCCCAATCAGTACAATAATCCCAATCGCAACTACAGTAATGAACAGGTTCACAACTATATGAATGCCTAGAAGTGGGATGGATCCGGTTTTTGGAATTTTGTCAGCCATGACTCCTAGGATAAAAGTCATAGTCATGATGTTGGTAAGGCCGACGTTGAGCTGAAAAAGAAGAGTAAAATAATTTATTAAATAATAAACTACCTTTGACATTCTATCAGATTTTCTCATAAACACTCCGATAATTGAAAGTGTGTTGATGATGAAGGAAGGTAGTACAATCATATAAAGATAATACATTGGGTTTCTTCGAATCTTAATCTCAAATGTTGCCAATTGAAAATCTCCAAAACCATCTCCATAGCTCAGAATATCGATTCGGTTCGTCAAATTGACCAGCTCCCATTCCGAATTTCCCTGAAACAAAATCTCTGAAATATGACTATAACGCTACCTACCGTACCATTTCTTTCCAAACTGTTTTGTCCAGTATTCCATGATAAATTTGATTGAACAATTGGGTAAACTTGAATGCAAATAAAGGTAATGAAAATTGAATAACACAAGTTTGAGTATCAAATGGGAACTTGGTGACGTCTAATGGGCAGTTTAACGACATTTTCAGAGATACTGTAGAGTTGATATGACCTCGATAGTCCACACCGACCATACGAAAGTCTTGATCACGAAAATCAGTCATATCGTTTCTAAAAAAACATCATGAAGAAATGTAGTGACTGTGGTCCTGGATCCTTGATGACCTCAAGTTAAGGGACCCACATTTTAAACGAGCTGATAGTGGGGCTCCAAACGCGTTCTTGTCTCACATACAGTATCCGAATATCATTATAAAGGGTTGGGTCCCACGTCAAACGAGCGTCATACCAAGTCTGGAAAAGCTATTTCAAAGAAAGGGGACGTGAAAAAATTTTCGCCTCTACTAGTGAGATACGGTGGTTGCTCTTGCTCATTAAAAAAAGATCTTACCTCAGCAATTTCCAGAATAACTGAAACTTTCTCCTCCGGTTCAATCACTTCTACGATTTTCAAAAAATAGAGAAAAATCGAGTAATTGAACCTTTTGGGACCCATCAGGTCATAGTCGACAGGTTTGGAGAGATCAACTGAAATTAAAATTTCGCTTTAATTTTTTTCCAATAATACTCACACTGTGAGTAAATTGGTGCAATTGTAGCGTCGTATCCATCAAACAAGTCGTTCACTAATTTTTTCTGATTTTTCAAAAACTGGTTTACAGCTGGTGCTGAAAATGGCGCTTAAAGTTTGGTCAAAATTCCGCTCTTACCATAATAAAAATCATTTTCATAAAAAGAAAAAACATTTAGGTTCAGACAACAGAATAAGATAATTTTATGAATCATCTTTAGAATCGAACGTGAGAAAAAGTGGAAACTAAAGCTAGACAAAAGCAAAAAGCGTGATGAAATTTAATACATGCATAAGTTCGGAAGTCAACTGGTGTGGTTATATAGAGTGCATTTAGGGTGCTATGAATATTTGATGAGTTCGACATAACACGGAGAGGATGCATTTTTGCGTGATGGTAAACAGTACTTGTGATTACTATACCCTTTATGTGCATCATGAGTCGACCAATTTTTGAAAAAAAATTTAATATCTTGAACTGGAAAAAAATTATTAGGGTCAAAAGGACAATATTCTTAGAATACTTTCACAGATTTCAAAAATCGAAAACTCAAGCAACGGGTCAAACATCGGGCCCCAAATACCGTAAAAAATGTAATATAATGCCACCTGTATTAGAAGACCCCCTCTAATACAACGCCACCGTTATGAGATGATTGTTGGTTTCAAAACTAATTGTTTTGCTTGATTCATAGAGTATCAGAAGAATCTATTGAATTCAAATCATTTCCAATTTTCATACCCTGATAATCAAGCAGGAAGCCAATTTTCGTGACCTAGCATCACCCCAAAATACCCTTCCGAAAAATAGAACGTCATGGCGCTATATTACAGGTTTTACGGTAATTTTCAGGCCAAAGGAAATTGAATAATTTCGACGACGTGGACTTGATAAAGTCAACGTGGATTTGACCTACTTAATTTTAATCAGCGCGTTGCCACGCGTGCTTTTTTCGCTCAACGTTTGTATGATCCTCAGCCAACGAATTTTTTCTAAAATCTCACTGTTACTGTGGCGCGATTTCTGACCGGCTCTTTGAACCCCCAGTGCTCAGGTGTTATTTAAACGTGATGGAAAAAAATTTTTGTGAATTAAAAAAATCTTTTGGAAAGTAATTTAATTTTGAAAGTTCCAGGCTACGTAAAATGGTTTCGAAGCTTGTGACCCTAGACGTCCCATGGACCTCATGGAGAGTACTATAAAGGAAAAGAAAAGTGGAAGAAGAATCAGTTCTCCCCTTCTCTGGGCTCCAGAGAGGGGGAGGGATCCGGGACAATGTCCTGGAGCCTGTAACGGAGCTGGACCTCAAGGCCTAGCATTATCCGGGATCCCGGACCGTCCACGTGGCAGGCGAGCATTCTACCACTTAATAACCGATATTGGCGAAGGAACTAGAAATGAGAGTTGTGTTCTGAAGAAATTGAAATTCAAAATATTTTTTTTCAACTTCTGGAACTGAAATCAGACAACTCATGCAGTGCGATGATCCACGAGAAACACAATCATTTGGGACGTTTCTGATGGTTTAAACTGAAAATAAGAAGGACACAAGTTTTGGTCTTACCATTTCTTTTCGAAACTGAAATAAAATGAATTTTGAATTTTTTGTGATTTTTAGAATGGAATCAAAAATTTTCAACTTCGTCTTGAAATTCCGCTACCAGAGCTAATTACGAGAGATGTCCTTCAACCATTCTATTAATTTTCCCAATGGAAAACATAAAAGAAGTCTGGACCAACAAACCGGTTTTCTATTCCCTGCCAAACAATGATTCCGACTTATGATATGTATTATTTGCCACAATTGATAAGGACTCCTATTTGACAATTCTTATTTTTTCACATTTGAATTGATTCTGATTGAACATCTTTAAAATGGTTCCCTCTTATCATTGTTATTACTTTTTTTTCAGCATGAAAACCGGTTTTTTCCTCCAATATGTGTTTCTTTTTCATGAATTTTTTTATAGGAAGAACAATTTTATTTTTCGAGACGATTCCGCCCATTCAAAGACCAAGGACCTGAAAATTCAAAGGTTCATAACTTGGCTTAAAAATGGAAATTATAGAGCTCAAATCGGGCTACAAAATCATATGCAATTTGCTCTAATTAAGTATTCAAGATACGATTCAAATTGAACAATTTATAATGATCTCTGGTTGAATTTCGCATCCAACTGACCAATGACCAATGCCACATGGCCAATCCATTAAATTTTTGTGCCATGGAGAGAGTATGTTGTGAAGTAGTGGAATAAGAGAGACAGAGGATGAAGATGGGTCCCGGAGAGCGCGAAGGATGGAGGGTCCATACGAGAGATTGAAGGGGCCGGAAGAGACGCAGCAATCTAGAAAGTGTCTTGTTTGCAAGCTTCGTTCTTGTTTTTGTATTCTAGTTAATTGTAATCTTTGTCACCGTTTATCTGGCTCCTCAGAAATCCCTTTTTTGCTCTGATTTTTTATCACTATATATTTTTCATCTATGATTCCATTTCATTAATTTAGAGTAAGATAAATAGAACCAAGTTCTAAACAAACCATGCTTTTCCCAGAAAAGAGACGCAGACGACAACAAATACAATTTTTTAAATATTTTCGTGCCCCAGGTGACTGTGAAAATTCATGTTTGCTTTCTAACTTTCAATAAGTATTTGTGACCTACAATGACTCCAATATAGTGACTCCAATAGTGATAAAAATCTATCAGTAAATATTAATGATTTCTGATCAATTTTGTATGTGATCAACTACGTTTTTTTAAAAATGATCGCCAACCGATCTTTACCGAGTTGTTGCTGGCATTTCAATTTATTCAAACTGCTTGTAAATCTGGTTCAAACTTGTTGTGTTGTTTTGTCCATATGAACACTTTCGAATAAACCGTAAACACTTACAGAATGTGACCTTTGACTTCTAACTTTGAATTGAATTATCTTGATTCCTGCGACAGATGTCAAAAAGTTTTAACTGGCAATTTTTTTTTAATTATGATAAACATTTTTTCAGTTAACCACTTTGTGATATCTTTCACAGGAAGCGAGATATACGAGCTCAAATTTGGAATACATCTTAAAAGAGGGTTTCCAGTATCTGGTGGGAAACATGAAAAAAATAATGTTCTCGAAATTCTGTTTGAACATGCCCCTTGAGGAATTGAGCTTGTCGAGGCGAGTATTGAAGGTGCGGCGCCGCTACCGACTGAGCCACGCGGGCAAAAGTGGAGCGGGCGCTCGATGGTAAATATACAGCAGTTGTACGCAGAGTGACATTAAGCGTTGTACACCGTTACGGTAGAATGCATACCCTGGCTACAAAAATCCTACGAAAAATCGTCCCCCACCTTTAAGCACTTCCCGTCAATAATTTTATATGACCTGCTCTTGTTTACGACTCTTATCAGTTGGTTACTGGTGGTCGTGGTAAGTGATCAGAGTAATGAAATGATGAGCAGGCAGTCACAATTTCAATACAAAAAATACTTTTCCTAAACAGTTTTTTGCAGACCCATCTCTTTCAGTCTCTTTTCTCCTTCTTCCTAATTCAAAATCCGTCCCAAATTTGGTCATTTTAGGCTCCAAATCGCCCTGTATTTTTCATTCACTCTCTTTTCCGCTTGTTTTTGCTGAATTATTCCCAAATCAGTCAACAATGGAAAATCAAAACAATTCTCATAGAAATCAAAACAATGCCGTTCATTGTTGGTCGTACGGATGACTATGGCGCTACGAAAAAAGCGGAAAATTCGAATGGTCGGTGTGACGTAAAGCCAGCCATGAGTACCACGGTTTCAAGGAAAAAGGGCATTTCGTGAGTTTGATTTGAAAATCCAATATTCTGGAGACTAGAAATGATGAAGCCCAGTTGAGTTGTATATTATTAGCTCTTTTCCAGCTCTAAAATTGGGAAAGCGGTTGAAAAGGGCTACAAAGTGATGTGAAACTCGACTAGATTAAAAAAATACAGTATTCTGAAAATAGGAACTATGAAACCCAGTCAATTTTCATATAGTATGTAGCCCTTTTCTAGCTCAATCTCTTCCATTTTAAATCAAACGGAAAGTTCAATTTTGAGCAGAGTTATGACTGATTTTCAGAAACAGGTCACAATTCTGTTTAGAATTAAAATACAGTTTTTCATCTGGGCGAAAAGAATGTCAACAACAAAATGAAAGAGGAATTTGAACAAAATCATTACAGGGCTACTTCAGGGCTTATCAATTTTCTATGTGGCATGATCGGTCCAGGATGTTTCTCGCTTTCGGCCAGCTTTAAACAAGCCGGTCTATGGGTGACAATTGTTTTTTCTCGGATGTTATATCATCTGGTAATTTTCAGGGCGGCCTTATTTTGGTATTCATCGTCGGATTTTTAAGTCTCTACAGTATGAGCAAAATAGTCAAATGCTCTCAATTTTTAGCAAAATCGTGAGGAGAATTCTATGAAGTTAGGGTTCATCATTGGTTTATTTAGAAATGGAGATCAAAGTTTGGATTACGGTGAAATGGCAGAAGCGGCAATTTTAAGTTCTTACAAATGGGCTAGAAGATATGCGAAACTGGCAAAGTAGGGTGTTTAAATCTCGAAAAACTTAAAAGGGAAACATTTTACAGAATCCTAGTGAATTCTTGTCTTCTTGCTTTCCAACTTGGCGTTATTACGGTCTCGCTGGTTTTTGCTGTTGAACATATCACGGAGGTATCAAAAACTTCAAATGGAAAGGTCTTTCATTTTAAAGAACCATGTATTTCAGATCTGGGAGTTCATCAGTGGTTCTCCACCACCATTTTCGAAGAGAGTCATGATTCTAATTTTCTTTGTTCCACAAATGATTCTGAATTTCATTGGGCACATGAAACTAATAACAATTTTGTGTCTGTGTGGAAATGTCATTATATTCGCAGCAATCATTTTGATCACTAAGGTTTGAACTCATTTTCAATAATATTTTGATTCCAAACTTTCGTTAGGAGCTGATGGTTCATACATGGTATCCAACATGGGAGCTGGACAGTTTCACTGGAATTGAGGGAACTTCAATTGCGGCCGGAGCATTAATCTATTCATTTGAAGGACAGGCAATGGTTTTGCCATTGGAGAACTCGTTGAAGCATCCAAAAGATATGGGTGGAATCACAGGAGTTTTGGCGACATCAATGAATCTTGTGACTATTTTATACGCATTTCTCGGGTTTTTTGGTTACGTTACGTTTGGTCCAAACGTGCAAGGAAGTTTGACACTCAATCTACCAAATTCTGTGTGAGTCGTTTTTCATGCTGGTCTAGTTTTCTTGGCCTAGAAAGCTCAACTTGCCAAAATTAGTCGACCAGGTCACACTAGGTGAATATCGGGTCGTTCCTAGATCAATGACCATGGTGGCTTAGAAAAATCAAAATTTGAAAGTTAGGCCACTACCATGGCTGTGCAAAATGGCGGCCAGCCGCGGCCAGCCGCGGCTTTTTAGCCGAGAAAGCCGAGAAAGCCGAGGCCGGCCGCGGCTAGCCTGATAAAATCCCGTGAAATGAAACCTAGTTTTTTTGAAGGATTGGGAACGTATAATCTACTTATCCCTGTGCAAATTTCTCAATGTGTGTTCGCAAATTGTGTTTCGGTCTTTCGTACAAAAAATTGAACATAAATCTTGAATACTAAAATTTTTTTGGAAAATGTTTTTTTTTCGGAAAGTGTTAAAATTTTATGTTTTTATCTGAAAAATGTCTATATTGATAAAAATTATCACAGTGCTAGTAATTAGAGACGACAGACCGCAGAATCCGTATTTCGTATTCCGGAATTCTTGAAAAATATTTTATCCTGATCCTTTTTACTGGATTCCAGACTGTGTACCTCAAAACCGTCCCTCTGTTAGTTGTTTTTCGGAAAACAAGTATATTCAGGAAGAAATTTATTTTCAAAACTTTTCCAAAAAGCCGCGCGGCTAGCCTGGACTGGCCGCGGCCGGCCGCGGCTTTTTGTATTCAGGCCTCTGAGACCGCGGCTTTTTCAGGCCTAGGCAAAGCCGGCCGTGGCACAGCCCTGGCCACTACGTTAAAATAACCTTGAAAACACACCATATGAACAGCATGCCAATTCTAGGTCATAAAGTTGGTGGCTTAAAAAGTCCGACTTGTGAAAGTTAGGCCAGACCGCTCGTGCCCCTATCAGATGTGCTACGCGGGGCACCTTCAACCGACTGTATCTCAGCTCGTATGAATGATATTGAAAAGTGGTCTGTTAACAAAATGTGTTTTGCCAGTTTCTCACTTTTAATTATCTTCAATAGGAACCGAGAATTGGGTCAAAGTGGTCAAAAGTGGGAATAAAGAGGTTCATGATCTTGTTCTGCTTGCTATGAAAAAACCGTATTTCACCACCAATCCCATGTTTTCCAGGCTGTCGGTTACCATCAAAGCACTTCTCGTTCTAAAAATATTCTTCGGAAGTGCCATGCAACTATTCGTCATTGTCGAAATGCTCCTCCCTAGTGTTCGATCCAAAATCTCTGAAGACCGAAAATTGATCAATAGGCTTCTACCGTATGCTCTCCGTCTCGGATTAATGCTCATCTCATGTAAGTTTCCTGTTTTCTAGTTTTAATTCGTTTTCTCTTTTCAGTGTGTCTCGCACTGGTTGTTCCAAATCTAATGCAAATCATTCCACTCGTTGGCATCACATCTGGCCTTTTGATTTCACTGATTCTACCCTCTCTTCTGGATTCCATGGTTTTCCTACCAGTTCTCAAAAAACAAGGAGAAATGCTTCAATATTACAAAAAGTTGATCATCAATGTGTGCTTATTTGTTATCGGCTGGCTCTTCATGGGATCTGGACTATATTCCAGCATCGACGACATAATAAATAACAATGTGTAAAGAAATTTATTACATTATCATTTTCAAAAACTTATATGTATATATTTTTCAATACGAGTATTAAGAATTAGCAATCCAGAACCCAATTATGATGAAGAAATTAACACAGCTGATTGTTTCCAACACTATCATACATATGATATCCATCCAATCTTCAAGAATTCCCTCCAGTTTGTAGCTGAAATTTTAGATAAATTAAAACCACAAAATCCACTCGCTCACCTCCATAATCCTTTTCGTTTTCTTAATCTCGGCAAAACAACCTTCTTTATTTTCTCAATGAATACAGTAACTGCAACGGCTGCTACAGTAATGAACAGGTTGACGACTATGTGAATGCCTAGAAGTGGGATAGATCCGGTTTTTGGAATTTTGTCAGCCATGACTCCTAGGATAAAAGTCATTGTCATGATGTTAGTGAGACCGACGTTCAGCTGAAACATAAGCTTGAAATTTATGTTTTTATGAACAGTTACCTTTGACATCCTATCCGCCTTTCTCATAAACACCCCTATAATCGATAGTGTGTTGATGATAAATGAAGGGAGCACAATCATATAAATGTAGTACATTGGATTTCGTCGAATCGTTATCTCAAAAGTAGCCAACTGATAATCTCCATAAGCCAGAATTTCCACTCGATTTGTCAAATTGATCATATCCCATTCAGCGTTTCCCATTAACGACCATGCAGTTGAGTTGGCGATTCCATCAAAAAGTTCGGTGTGAAGTTCAACAAAATGAATTGGGAATAAGGGCATGGTGAACTGCATTACACAGGTTTGAGAATCGAATGGGAATACCGCAACATTCAATGGGCAGTTGATGGACATTCTCAGCGATGTGGTGGTATTGACACGTCCCGAAGAGTCAATGGACACTATACGAAAGTCTTGGTCACGCAGGTCATTCATATCGTTTCTGAAAGAAGGTTCAACAACTTTTACTTTGCCAAACTTACACTTTATATGAGTTCAGTGTGGGGGACCAAACTTTTTCCTGTCGTACGTAAAGCGTATTGATACCGTTATACGAGTTCGCCTCCCACGCAAGTCTGGGGTCAAACCAAGCTTCAGATATCTCCAGAACAAGTGTGACCTTTTCTTCTGGTTCAACGACTTCGACAAGTTTCACGAAATACAAGAATAATGTGTAATTGAATCGTTTCGGAGCTTCCAGGTCATAGCCGAGGGGTTTCGATGGGTCCACTGAAAAAAGCGATATTATAGAAGTTTGATTTTAAAAGCTAGACCTTGTGAATAAACTGGCGACACAGAATTATCGTATCCATCAAACAAATCGCTCATCAATTTTTTCTGATTATTCAGAAAGTATATCCATTTTGGTTCTGAATGATTTTCATTTTCACTTTTTACATTGTTTTTTTCTTGTTACCGTAGTTCGAGTTATTTTCGTAGAAGCAAGAAACTATGGAAACTAGAAAAACGGAAAAATAGCAAGTAGGATTTAGCATGTAGTTGTCTAAAAACGAAAAATGTCAAAAGGACAGCCAAAAATTCGGTGAGGAGAAATTTAATATTCTGCTTGTTCTGAACGTCAAATAATAAAGTCTAGTCGTGTTTCTAGTTTACTTCAAAGGAAACTGGAATTTGTAGATTATGTATTTTTTGTTAAAGGTGGAGGGGACATGAAAAACATATTTCTCGGAATTTTGTTCCCATAAGCCTCTTGAAGTGTTGTGGGCCCATCGTTAGAGGTGTAGCGTAGCTACCAGTGATGTGAGGAATTTCCGTTTACCGTTTTCCGCCCGATTTTTAGAAATTTTTTCCGTTTCCATTTCCACGAAAAAAACCGTTTTCTTTTCCGTTTCCGTAAATGTGAAATTCTTTTTCTGTTTCCATTTCCGTTTTCCGGAAAAATCGTCAATTTTTTTTCAGCGGAAACGGAAAAAAAAATGTAAAAGTTGACGAAAACATCGAACTGAAACTGGCTCGAAAAAAAGCATGGAAAGTGAGGTAAATATAGTCTTCAAACGTTAAAAAGTGTTTATTTTCATGTTTGATGGGAAAAAACATGAAAAATTGACGAAAAACAGTAATTCCCATTTCCGTTTCCGTTTTAGTTTTCCGTTTTCCGCCCGATTTTTGAAGATTTTTTTTCCGTTTTCGTTTCCGCGGAAAAAATGAACAATTCCGTTTCCGTTTCCGTTTTCCGTTTTTACTCGTTTTTTTCCGTTTCCGTTTTCCGCGAAAAAAAAATCCCCTTTCCGTTTCCGTTTCCGTTTTCCGTATTTCGGGAAAATGCGTGTCCTTCCATCACTGGTAGCTACCAGCTGAACTACTGTGGCGGAAGTTGGACCGATCCTTGAAAGAAGGGGAGACATATGAAAAGTAGCTCAGCTGGTAGTAGCGCGAAACGCCTAAAGAGGATCACAAGTTCAACTCCTGTAGGGTGGGTTCCGAATTTGAAAAAGCAGAATGAGCTTTTACGTGAAAATGAGCTTTTCAAATAGCTCAATAAGGCTCATTTGATTTTGAATGAGCTTTTTGAAAAAAACAAAAAAGCTCACGTAACTTTTTTTTAGTTTTATCAAAAAGCTCATAAAGGCTCATGAGGCTCATTCTGTGATTTTCAATAAAAAGTTCATTATGGCTCATCATCCATAATGAAAGGAAAATAATTTTTTAAAAAGTCACTGATATCATGAAATAATCACCGTTTTAATATGGTGGCCTAACTTTTTGATGGAGTTTTCAAAGCAATTTCAATATGGTTGCCGAGAAAACAAACGAGGTGAATGCCAGACAATTGATAGGCCATAAAAGTTTTGGCCTAGAAAACTCGAAATGTAGAATTTAGGCCATTGTGTTCAAATAAGCTAGAAACCTTATCAGGTGAATGTTAGACGAGTTATGGTCCATAAAAATGGTGGCCTAAAGAACTTAAGATGGAAAAGTTAGGCCACTGTGTCAAAGTGGACTAGAAAACATATTAGGTGCATGCCAGACCATTTCTGGGCCATAAAACTTGATAGCCTAGAAAACTCACTTGAAAAAATTAGGCCACCAAGTGAAAATTGCGTTTAAATGGCTTGATATTCACCTGATATGATTTCTAGGTCATTTTCACATGATGAGCTACTTTTTGCAAGATAAGTTTTCTAGGTCACCATTTATTTTTAAGGCCACCATGGTTTCTAGGTCATCAGGGCACTTGATTGTTTGAATATTTGGCTGAAGTGTTGGTTTTTATTATTATTTTTTGCCACGTGAACACTTGTCTAGTGTATTTTTTGAACTATGCTTCCGTGAGCCTTTTTTTTAAAGAGTCAACGTGAGCTTTTATATAAATGAGCCTCGATGAGCTTTTATCAAAATCAATAATTACGTCAAATGAGCCTCGATGAGCTTTTTTCAAAATCAATATTTTCGTCAAATGAGCCTCGATGAGCTTTTTTCAAAATCAATATTTTCGTCAAATGAGCCTGTATGAACATTGACGTGGAGTCGAAAAAGGCTCATATGAGCCTGCTTCATGATGAGCCCACGTGAGCTTAAGCTCATGACTGAGCTTTTTTCGGAACCCTACCGTGTAGGGGCGATGAACGAATTTCCATGACGATTAAAATTTTATTCATCAACGACATAGATTGAAGATACAGTTTTCAAATTCAAAATATCAGAAAGTTTTCTTCGAAGTGTTGGAAGTTTTCGAAGTGTTCTTTGTTGACGGATGAGCACTCGAAGCCTCGACAACTGCAACCTAGAATTTTCTTCTGTTTAAAGTTTTCCACAATTAAATTTCACTCACTTTCACGTCTTTAGCCTTAGGTGCCCATATGAATCGTTTGACGGTATCCCGGTACTGGGATGACATGAAAAAGCAAATGAAACAGTGGGTGATAGAGTGGATGATGGATAACGTGAGAGCCATCGATTCGAGTTGAATGATTGCAGGTCTGAAATGTATGTACTAGAAATATGTAACAAGATGTCATGTACCGATCATCAAAACCGCGGAGCAGAAAAAATCCAGCAACAAATAAAACTGCGTATGATAACTCGGAAACGAAAAGGGAGATAGCCATGGCAATGACAAGTGATGACGTGTTGGGAGCTCTGAATACCAAAAAGTGGATTTCCAAATTTGTGTAACTACTCACTTTTGATTCTTCAAATTCTTTCTTCTCTCTTTAGCCAGAAATAGTGCAATCACAAGTGCTCCAGTGACAATAACATAGAGTAGAACCACGACAGCAGCTAAATATCCGTCATATAGACGGAATCTATTCTCTTCGTCAGAAGTAATCTCCTGTCGATAAGGCACATAACTTGTGGTTTGTATATATGTGCAACTGAAATTCCTTGGTTTTTTCACTTGTCTTAATAACAAACAAAACTCACTCCAAGACTTTAACGATTTTTGTAGCGTTGTAGTACCACGAACTCCAACCACCGCAGCTCATGGCTATCAGCAGTACAATAAGAAAACCAGATTTCGCTTTCATAAGGAAATTGACAGCATTGCTCATAGGGAACATAACAGAAAATGCTCGGAATCCTGCCATGAACAGAGCCAAAAGTCCAGAACATCTTCTACACATAATTTGCAGGGTGATAGCCATCACATCGATCCACACGTGATAATATGGATAAGTGGCCGGACATTTCTCTTGGGGATAAATAATATGCCAAGTCATGAAGATTGAACTCATCTTAGCAAGCGCGTGCAGCAAATCACATAAGCAAATTCCAATCATGATGATGTACACTAAATTGCTTCTCAACTCTTTGCGCGTCAAGAAGAACAAATGTGGAAGGTTCGCAAAGAAACAGACAAAAACTGCGACGTCATAGATTTGTCTAGCAGTCCAGGTGATATCGACAAAATCATATGGATCAGACCCAAAAAATACTTGAACGAAGTAATCTCGATTATTGATATAGCCCTGCCCAAACGGGTCACTGTAGATAAAATCATTGTCGTACAAGTCGTATGGATCTACAGTGGTAGTAGGAAATTTCATTTTTGAGAGAAATTTAAGAAAAACTGCTTTCTGGTTATCACATGCAAGTATTTATACGAATGTAAAAGAATATATAATTAAAGTTGGTTTGTTGAAAACGTTATGCTTATGCGAAAAACATCATAAAGATGAAAATACATTCAAAGTGATGGGATTTGGTGGTAAAACGTGATTTTCTCATAGAAATCAGCCTCTCAAGGAGTTGAACACATTTTTCATGTCTCCTAATGATTCAAAGGTTTTTGAATATGGTTTATTCAGAAATCAAAATGAAATACTGAAATTTTCTCAAAATGTCTTCGAATCGTTTGACGTTTTCGAGGTATGTGCAGTCGAGGGATGTGCTGATGATTCGACAACAATCAGATTCTGAAACAGAACACTCATTAATCTTCCAACACCAACATAATTACCTTAACATTGTCCATCTTCTGTTTCTCTTTCCATCCGACAATTCTTTTGATAGTGTCTCTGTACTGTGAAGACATGAAAACGCAAATAATACAATGAGTTGTAGAATTTATCATGGAGAAAATAAGTGCAAGAAAATCTTCCAAAATCAATCTGAATCATGTGGTATTTGAATAAAAATAATAGAGGAGAGAACTTACTGATCCTGGAAATCATTGTAATAATAAATGAAAATGAACAAGGCACATATGTTGCTTCAGATAGGAACAGGGAGACAGCCATCATAACAATCAATCCAGATGTGTTATTGGGTCTGAAACAAAATCAAGGTTGCTGAAAGCTTTCATACCACGCCAATTTATCTATAAGCCAGGCCGCGGTCGCAACCTCTTTTTGACACCCACAAACTCACTTGTCATTTTTCAAGCCTTTTCTTCGTTTTTAGCCTGATACAATGCTATAACAAGTGCAGCGGTAGCGAAAATATAAATGAAGCTAACGCTAACAGAAATGTATCCATTCACATAACGGAATGTTCTCTCCCATTGTTCTCCAGTTACAAACCGGTAGGGATCGTAAGTGGTGCGGTATCCTGGTTCAATTGGGTTGCATCTGAAAAATACAAATTGTTTTGAGATTTGGAGAACAACTCACTCAGGAACAGTTTCAATTTTACTCGATACGAAATAATACATTCCCCATGCTCCGGAAACGATTGAGAAAGATAAAACAACAAGGATTGCAGATTTGCCTTTCATTAAAAAAATGGACAGAAGAGCTCATTGGAAAAATAACAGAGAACGCACGAAACGCGGCGATAAATAGAGCCAGAAATGCCGCACATCTTCTACTGAAAACTTGAAGGGACCTGGATGTTATTGCCAGAATCCCAACAATGTATGGTTGACCGTAATAACATAGTTCAATTGGGAAAAACATTTCCGATACTACCGCTTTGTGAGCCATAACTCCAAGCGAATGTGCCAGATCACAAAGACATATACCAATCATTATGATGTACACCAAATTGGTTCGTAATTCTCTTTGAAGTAAAATCAATAAATGAGGAATATTGACCAAGAAATTTATCACGGAAGCGATTTCATAAGTTCTTGTTAAGGCGATAACGAGATTTATAAGAAGGTCATAATTGATTTGGATGAAACCAAATGCGAAATCTTGTTCGTAGTCATACTCGTCGTAAATCTCGGATTCGGTATATCCATAGTACAGGGTGGCGGTCTCTGTTCAAGACGGAGCATTATGATAATCCCATTGGCTGTAGTCGTAAAAAAAGGATTTGCAGTAGGAGTTTTGGTCTTCATACTAAGAAATGAAATCAATTTTTTTTGCTTTCAGAATGCACGAGCCGAAATGAGAAGTTTTCAAATCTAACATGCAATTATCCTGTTGCTTGACATTTGGTGTCAAAAGAGTAAACAAGGATATGTATGTGAATTGATCAGGAATAAAATGAAATCAGTAGATCGAAAGAATTGAAAATTTAGAAAGTGACAAATTTTTCAAAGAGGGGGGGGGGGTCTTATCATGTTTGTAGATTTCGTCATGTTCTAAATTTCTATTTTTGATTTTCAAAGGAATTCCATGTAATATGTGCACAAAAGAGGAATCAAGTCATTTCTGAAAAATTGTGATAGGATTTAAAATGTTCACGCAACAAATCAAAAAAATTCATCACAGTATGAAGGATTAAAGCTAACGTATATCCTCTAATAGAAGCCCACTCAAACTGTCAACTTTGAGCTCAATTATCTCGATTTCTGTGAAAGATGTCAAATATGTGTCAACTGATAAAATATGGGTATATTTATGATTAATAATTTCTTAGTTGACCACTTCTTGATATCGTTCACAGAACTCGAGATAATTAAGCTCAAAGTAGATGGTTTGGGTGAGGTTCTATTAGAGGAAATACGGTATTTGGTTCATTCCTTTAATATTTCTCAAAATGTCTTCTTTGAATTGTTTGAAGTTTTCAAGGTTTGAGCAGTGGAAGGGTTTGCAGCTGATGTGACAACAATCAGATTCTGAAACAGACTATTCATCAATTCTTAAACATAATTCCGTGATTTTCTCATAGAAATCAGCCTCTCAAGGAGTTGAACTTGTAGACCTAACGTTGGAGGTACCGTGAGTTTGCTCATAATTTAAACTTCTCGAGGGCTTATATGAACGTAAATTCGAGAAACACATTTTTCATGTCTCCTAATGATTCAAAGGTTTTTGAATATAGTTTATTCAGAAATCAAAATGAAATACTGAAATTTTCTCAAAATGTCTTCTTCGAATCGTTTGACGTTTTCGAGGTACGTGCAGTCGAGGGATGTGCTGATGATTCGACAACAATCAGATTCTGAAACAGAACATTCATTAATCTTCCAACACCAACATAATTACCTTAACATTATCCATCTTCTGTTTCTCTTTCCATCCGACCATTCTTTTGATAGTGTCTCTGTACTGTGAAGACATGAAAACGCAAATAATACAATGAGTTGTAGAATTTATCATAGAGAAAATAAGAGCAACAACTTCAAAATCTTCCAGCATGATTCTGAATTATGCTATATTCAGGTTTAAAAAGCTAATAAAAAAACTCACTGGTCCTCGAAATCATTGAAATAATAAGTGAAAATGAATAAGGCACCATATGTTGCTTCAGATAGGAACAGGGATACAGCCATCACTACGATCAATTCTGATGTGTTATTAGGTCTGAAACGGAAGCAAGGGTGTCGAAAACAGGGTCGCCGCTTATTGGTTAGGGGCCCTAGAAGTTTCTGGGTGACGGGACTTTTCCCCGGAAGACCAGACAGTTTGTTCACGGCCCGGGTCGGAAGGAAACTCACTTGTCATTTTTCAAACCTTTTCTTCGCTTTTTAGCCTGACACAATGCGAAAACAAGTGCAGCGGTTACGAAAACATAAATAATGCTGACGCATACAGAGATATCCATTCATATAACGGAAAGTTCTCTCCCACTGTTCTCCAGTTACAAAACGGTAGGGTGCATACGAGGGGATGCGTTCTGAGACAGTTGGGTTACATCTGAAAAAGTACCGATGCTTTGAAATCAAATTATTTGAAAAACTAACTGAGCAACAGTTTCAACTTTACACGACACGAAATAATATGAGCTCCATACTATGCAAACAAGCGAGAAAGATAAAACAACGAGGACAGCTGATTTTCCTTTCATCAAAAAGTTGGCAGAAGAACTCATTGGGAAAAAAACGGAGAACGCACGAAACGCAGCCTTGAAGAGGGCTAGAAATGCGGCGCATCTTCGACTGAACACTTGAAGAGACTTGGATGTTATTTTCAAAATCACAACACTGTACGGTTGACCAAAATCACATCGTTCAATTGCGAAAAAATTTGGGATTCCACCGCTTTGTAAGACATGACTCCAAGCGAATGCGCCAGATCAGAAAGACAGATATCGATCATTGTAATGTACACCAAATTGGCTCGTAATTCTCGTTGAAGTAAAATCAATAAATGAGGAATATTCACTAAGAAATTTATCACGGAAGCGATTTCATAAGCTGTTGTCGTAGCGTGAACGAGGTATCTAAGAGGCTCAAAGTTGCTTTTGAAGAAATCAAATGCAAAATCAGTTTCCAAGTCATAATGACCGTAAAGCTCGTAGTAGTGATACCCATAGTACAGAGGGGTGGTCTCTGTTTCAGACTGATCAGAATACAAATCCCATTGGATGTAGTCGTAAAAAGGATTTGCAGTAGAAGTTTTGGTTCTCATTGTTAGACTGAAGCAACAAATTCAATTCTCTGCCAATAAGCAGGAGTCAAAATAAGCAGTTTTCAACACTTGCAATTAGATCTCGTTGCATGGTGCAAAAGAACGAACAGAAAAATGTATGTGGGTTGGTCAAGAAGAAAATGAAATCAGTAGATTGAAAGAATGGAAAGTTCAGAGAGTGACAAATTTTTTGAAGAAGGGGTGACAAGATATCATTCGGAGTTTTTTTGAAGTACTGTGTCTGACGTGACGACTAAAAGTTATAGGCGGTTGGCGGACCAATTTGCCACCGTAGCTCGGCTGGTAAAGACGCGGCGCCTCAAATATTTGTCCCACATGTTCGACTCTATGAGTTGCTTATATAAACCAAATTTTGAGTTATCTGGAGAGAATGGCACCTAGTGCGAGTGTTGAATCCGAAAGCGGGCAGATAAGCTGTGTGACAAGTAAACAGTTCTAACTCAATGACACTTTGAATAAGGGTTTTGAGTGAATGCATTGAAAACAAGGATAAATAATGGGAATAAGTTGTAATAAAAAAAATTTTTAGGGGTCAAGCGCAGTGGGCTGAGCCTGAGGGATCCTTCGAAATTCTCTAGGCTGGCAAACCTGTTCATGGTCACATTGGTTTGTCAACATCATCTAATCTTTTTTCCAGTTTAACAGGAATACATGAAATTGAAAATACTAATCTGTGACTAATAAAATGAGCGTAATCCGTTGGAATCATTTTTCAGACGGATTAAATTGATAAATAGATTTTTCACATTTTTGAAAATTGATGGAAATGAAGATAAGATCAAACGTATGTACACAAAAGAAGAATCAAATATGCTTCATCTAATCCGTCACAACTTTTTTGCATATAAAACTCCCGATTTTTCCAAATTGTGCCAGAAAATGCTCTGGCTCCAAATCGTTCAGTATGCCGGCTTCTTTTTTGCTCAAATAACCAATTCAGTTTTAGTCTACCTTATCATTACTAAAGCTGGAAAGTTATTCGGATCCTATAGACATGTCATGTGTGTTTTTGCGATGTACTCTCTTATCTATTCATGGATCGAAGTGCTCACTCAACCGGTTTGTCAACAACGGATTTTTTTTTTCGAAAATTCAGAATTTTCCAGGTTATGCACATCAAAGGACAAGTGTTCATAGTTTATATGGATAGCCCACTCAAACCCTACAAGTGGATTGGAATGGAAATTACTTGTAAATACTTATAACTTTAAAACATTTAAGTAGTTCAAAGTTTTCAGACTTATACTGCGGCTCATTTGCTTTAGTTATATCTTTATTAGCTGCACAATTCTTCTATCGATATGTGGCAATTTGCAGGTACCCAATTATTTTCCTAAGTTGAACTCAAATTTAAAATGTTATCTTCAGACCAGATACATTATCAAAGCTTTCTGGTTTCAAACTTGGCTTGATTTTTGTCCCGTGTGTTATTTGCTTCTTTCTTTGGTACGAATTTGTGTTCTACGGGATGGCTAATACAGTGGAAAAGCAGGAATTCATGAAGTGAGTGATTCTAAATAATTTTTAAAAGCTAGATTTATTTTTTTTTTCAGAGAAGAATTGAGAACAGTTTACAATGAAGACTCTGAAACGGTTCCATTTATTGCTCCAATGTACTGGTCAACAAATCAAAATGGTATAAGGAAATGGAAAATTCTAGATTGTTTATCAGCGGTTGGGTGTGTTGGGATTATTGTGAGTTTTTGGAATAATTTTTTTTAACTTCAAGAATTATTTTCAGAGTGTCTGCTTCTCTACTATCCTTTACTGCGCCTTCAATATTTACTGGACAATGAAAGAGTCGCAAGATCATATGAGTGCCAGAACACTGGAGTTGAATCATCAACTATTCGTCACTTTAACGTTCCAGGTGAACTAGATTTAGACTAACCCTAAATCAATCAGAAATTTCAGACAGTCCTCCCATTTTGCATGATGTACAGCCCCGTGGGACTATTAATGACGTTTCCGCTTTTTGAAGTGTACGTCGGAAGAATCGCCAACTATGTTGGAGCTAGTTTAGCTGTGTACCCGGCTCTAGAACCGCTGATTGCCATGTTTTGCATCAAAGATTTCAGAAAAGCTGTGTTATGTGAGTTTACGCTGATTTTATGAAAATCGAAGTTACTGTTTGCAGGTAGAAGTGATCGGAAGAAATCCAAGATTTCCAGTAGCAGTCAGTCTAAACATTCAGCGATAAATTGATGTAAACTTTATTATGAAATTTTGAAAAATTCAAATCAAGTTTGATTTCCTGATTTTTCCATATTTAATCCGTGGTTGGGCGGGATTCAGAACTAGTTCCAAACTTAGAATTTCGGAACGAATCAAATAGTAAAATGTAGAACTTCGCGAGATCTAATACAAAATACCTCCTAATTGGACTCTGTTAAACCTTCCAGTTCTAAATCAAAGGCCCGAAAACAGCTGGGACGGCCAAGTCGCCCCGGGTTACTTGGCGACGTCTGATTTAAAACCCAGTATTCAATTAAAGTCAAAATTAATATAATATTTGTAGAGCTTTTTGAATTCTGTTTTAGGTTTCAATCTTGAAAACCAATTTCAATTTTAAAAAAATGTAGGTTTGTGAAAAATACACATGAAATTTATATTTATTTCGCTTTAAAATGTACAGTATTATATGTAGTGCACACAAAATTTCAGTTGGCACAAAAATCATTTCCATAAAACAAGCAACACCAAGATAAAGGCTAAAACATAATTACTATTTCTTGAAAATCCACTTATCAGCTCGTCGAGAGGGTTTTCGGTCCCAATGATTCCTCCAATGCCTCCTTCGGCTTCTCCAATAGCGTCTTCCAAATCCTGACCACCGATTAATGGCTCAGCGTTAATAAAGGAAAGTAGAAAAGCCAAAAGAAAATGGTATAGCATTTTTGAATAAAAAAATTATAAATTCTGATATCGAATTCGCATTTTTATAAGTTTTATTTTTATAAGTCATCGTTGTTATGTTTTCCAATTTATGCAAATCACAGACAATGACGTGAAGGGTGTTATTCAAAAACAGTTCAGGATTAATATTGAGTTGATCAAGTTTTCGTATTCAGCGCCACAAATTGTGTCTGTTTTTTGGTCTGTAAAAAACTTGACATTTTGAAAAACCCTGAATGAATTCTAAAATCCTCACTTTTGGAACGTATCCACATCTGATGATAACAAGACAAGTTTTTCGATATTCGGTGGAGATTAGAAGGCAAATGATCATATGGGTGGCAGTGGTGACAGTAAGAATAATAGAGAATAATTGAAATAAAGTGGACAGAACTACCCTGGAAAATGGTATTTTTCTACGGATTAGGCTCTTTTAAAACTCACTGCATATCAAATCCCTTCATCTTGAATCCTGCAAACGGGTCCAGCATGTAAATTATACCCAAAGGAAGTTCAGCGAAAAAAAACGTCAACGTTGTAGCTAATACCAACTTCGAAGCGTCTTTTGAATTTGCTGTGCTTGAAGATGAGACCATTTTCTTTCGTTGCCTACCAGCTTTTCGAATCCCTTGAACCAGTAGAATCGTAGCAATTGGTACAAAACACACGGGATAATCTGAAACGTTTTTTTAAAAGAATTCTATGTCTACCAGACTAATGTTTTGATTTTTTCAGTGGTTGGCCTAACGTTCGCAACTCAATTTTTATAGTCCATGTTCAATGACTTTGAAGTGCCCTGATATTCGTCTGGCGTGTTTTCAACCGATTTAAACAGGATGGCCTAACTTTTGCAAATTGAGCTTTCTAGGCCACCACGGTAAATGGCCAAGAATAACACCAAGCCAACACCAACACCATGGCCAATTCAAAAGAAAGGATCTCACCTTTGAAATCAATCCATCAAGAAGCTTGTGCATAGTGTAAACTGCGTCATCATGATCCCAAAATAATTCCGTTGTTTCCCATGAATAAAAAATAATATTTGTTTCTGGATACTGTGTAAATTTGTAGTTTTTGTTGTCCAAAACTATTTTAAACTTGTACAAATCGAAAATATGAATTGGAGCACATAAGACTAAAACACCGGTTATAAAAAGATATGCAATTTTTGGCTTTGAAAATATCCCAAATCTCGGGTTCAATGGATTTCTTACAATAAAAGTTCTGATAAGAGTGATACTGAAACTGAGCCAAGTTGAACATCTTCTGGTGAAGTTTCTAAAGCAATCCATAAAAATCTCGAGCCATATTATTTTATAATCTGTCTCCTTAGAATAGCAAATGTTCAAAATCTTGAAAAGATTCACAACCTCCCGATGGACATCAAATAGCACTGAGCAGATATCAATTAGGGCAATTGCAGTCATTATTACGTAAATTGGAGAGTTCCTTAATGGTTTTCGAGTGAGGATAAGAATGTGGAATATGTTTATTAAAATACAAGGACCAGATATAAAAATTCCATTGTCATAAAGCTGAAAGCCAATAATTTCGCATGACCTATTAAAAACTTTCCAAAGAAATGTGAGAAGTTTCGAATTTCGATAGATGTAATCAGCATAACATCCCATGTTGAATTTAAAAAAAGTTTAAGAAAGGATTTCTGAATACCAGATTTTTTTAGGTGATGGTGGAGGTTTAAATCTTTGTTTTCTTGGTTTATAGCATGCCAAAATTAGAATGATGTCAATATAATAAAATGTTTCCAGGGAAAAAATGATGTTAGCACTGAAACGTTTTTTGGTCCACTAATAATTAGAGCTTCTAGTCCAAGCTGTTCAAGATGATTTTAGTCCAAGCTGTTTGAGAGTATGCATTCTGACGTGACGGGTGGACCAAGGGGGCTTACAGGGTGCGGCAAAAGTTCTGCAAGCGATGTTTGACGCATGCGAACGCGCTTTTCGTGCATTGTATTTATGTTCATATTTTTCCTCGTCTCTTCATTAGTAAATGTGCAGAGTTTCATGTCCTCAATTAAAAAAAAATGGCACTACTTATAGATTTACTATAACCCTCATATTCATAAAGAACACAGGTCTCCATCAGAATCTTAGTTGTTTGAATTTTCGAAGACTGATAGTGAGAGAAATTCTGCTCAGGTGGTGGCGATATAACACCATATTTAAATGAAATCTGGAGAAATCTCCAGTCATCCAATTATGAAAAAAAATTAGATAGCAAAACAAAAACAATTATAATGATAAATTCAATTCGTTTCAGACAAGATTCAATTTCATTGAACAGCAGAACACAATCAAAGCTACCTGGATGATGAACTCGGACCTGTGAACTGGGACCTGTAAATTCATGTTCAGATACCGTAAAACCTGTATAAGATGGGTCCACACACTGTCATATTTGTGCTCAATTATCTCGGTTCCTATAGGGGATATCAGAAATAAATAAAAGTTTATAAAATGTAATTTAAAAGGTATATGATATTATGGCAAGCAATTTATCAGTTTACAACTTTCTCATATCTCCAACAGGTACCAAGACATATTTGCTCAAAATTGAAAGTTGGGGGCCCTTCTATTACAGGTTTTACGGTAGATCGTTTTGTTTTCAGTTTTTTGAAATGAAAATGTTTTTAAATGAAAAATTCCTATAACGGGAAGCTTTTTAAAACTATTACAGCAAGCATCAGGGATGGGATCGACGAGCACTGGACGGAGGTCGGACGGGTGATCGTGGATGCACCAACTCATGGAAAGTATAGTTACGAACCATTGATGCCCTTCGAATTCATACGATTTGCGTTCAATTATGAATAACATGAGGTGAACAAGTTTCGGACTTCAAAACAAAGGAATTCAGAAAAACATGACAAACTACAAAAACACCCAATGACGACATCTATCAGAGATAAGACTGTTTGACTCCTACGCATGTGTTTGGAATGTTTTAAGACACTTAGTGCTCTAGACAATAACATAGAGTACGTTTTACTATAAGCTCTCCTTCAAGGTTCCTTATCACTCTCTATCAAAAATGCGAAAACAATACGTAGTCAAAATACAATGTTTTGCCTTGTAACATGCCCTTTTAAATTAGAAAGTTCAACATTTTTCATTTAAAACGGCCCGCTCCGGTTCAACCAACATTTCATTTTGAATCATGAAGTTTGCGTTCTGTATTCTCACCGTCTTTGGATGTGTCAATGCTCAGTTAAGTGTCCCGTTCAGTGCCGATGAACAAGGAATCATGCTCAAAGCTCATAACGAATTGAGATCTTCTATTGCAAAGGGAACCTATAATGTATCTGGAACTCTCAAACCAAAAGCAGCCAACATGCGCAAATTGGTGAGTTAATAATATTGAAATGCTTGTGAGCCCAATGTTTCGCTTAGAAATGGGATGAGTCACTTGCCAGAGAAGCTCAAACTTGGGCCACCTTTTGTCCAGGAGAAAATGACGTACCTATACTTGGAGAGAACATCTACATGTCATTGTCCATGGAATCTCGCACTATTGAGGAATTAGTGAGTTTTGAATGTCTCAAAATCAAAACAATAAGATCATTCAGGTAGGAAACGCCACAAAATCATGGGAGAAGGAGTTCCAAGACAACGGATGGACTTCCACTACGATGGATGAAAGTGGTTTTACCTCTGCAATCAGACACGCTACTCAGATGGTTTGGGCTGAAACAGGTTTGATTGGATGTGGAGTAGGCAGGTGTGGAACGGACTATTACATGAAAGAGCACTTGGCCACTGTGGTGTGCCGCTACGGAGAACCGTGAGTAACTTTTATTCAAAGTTCTCAAAATCGAAAATTGATGATTTCAGAGGAAACTACATCGGTTCTGACATTTACGTAAAAGGAGATGGCTGCTCTTCCTGCGCTGCTGGATTACAGTGCGAGACTGATTCCGGATTGTGTGTTTGAACTTATATTTCAACTGTCTACTGATTGGGTCACATCTTGGTTATTGCATATCGATTTTTAAATAACTATTCAATATTTCTTCCACATGAAATAACATTTTTAACTGTTTTTCTATATTGTGAAGACATTAACACGCAAATTATGGAATGAGTTACTGTGTTGACGGTGTACAATATACTGAGAAGATAGGAAAAATAGGTGACTATGGCACTGAATATGTTTAATGTCTCATTAGGAGTTGTTTTGACAATGACGTACTTCTTTCTCGGAAATCCTGGATTTTTGTAAGTAAGCCTAAAGACACTCCCACATCATCTCAAAGCCATTTCAGATTCATTTTCGCAAACGTTTCGTATATTCTTGAAATATTATACACCGCCAACACATCATCGCATTTCATAGTCTGTTTATTGATGTCTTCCCAATATAGGAGAACTGTGAGAAATGTGCTTCCATGTGGAAGGAACCTGCCGGCAGATGGTCGAAGCGTAAGTCAAAAGTAACCTGAAGTGGTTGCATCCAAGTTTTTTCAGAGAAAACAGACAGTATCATCGGTTTCAGTGAAGTCATTTTGACAGATTTTTCATCATTTGCAACGTATCATCATGTTGTTTTTTGTTATATTTCCCACTAGTTTTCTGATATTTGAATAAAGTATTTCAATAAATAGAAAGCTCTGAATTCGAAAAAAAATGTGAATTGAAAAATGCCACTTACAGTGGTTGCTCTTTCCGACCCTGCATTAAAATGAGCGATACCAAATTTCGAAAATTCGTTTCTGTTTCAGAGCGTTTGTTTTTTTTTTTGTGAATCACTTCCTGTTTGATAAATTTTCTGTAACTAAGTAAAGAATTTTATTGTTTTGAAGCTTTCCAGAGAGGTAATGAAGGGAAACGACGTAATATAATTTTTTGTGATCCTTGTCAGCTGGAACAAGTCTTTTTAGTCTATGAGAATCGAATGGAGTTCTGTATTCGTGACGACTTTATCGGTTTCAGTAATTCCACAATATTTAAGCTATGTGAATTTAAATGGAATCTTATCTGTTTCTACACAACAATCAAACCATTCAAATATTACATGTCCATTCCTTGTACTCTAATAAACTTATTTCACTTTTTCATTTTGACCCGAAAATCTATGAGCACGTCTTCTGTATATTTGATAATGTCGGCTGTTGCAGTTTCTGATGTCGTATTTATGATTGAAAATTTTTATCATTTATTCATTCAAATTGCTATTGCTTATTCAGGCTGCATCGAAGAAAGAACTTATGGAATGGTTTTGACGAATCTGATTTTTTTGAACTTACCGGACTTTGCGAAACGATGCTCTATTTGGTTCTGTTTTTTGATTGCTCTAATTCGAACTTTAGTGATTAGGAATCCGATGAGTTCGTTCTATGAGAACCTTTCAAATTCGGTTGCGTCGTATGTAACGATTCCTGCAGTTACTCTGATTAGCCTATCGTTGTCAGCATTCAAAGCATCGTTTTTTAAAATAGTAGTATTCGAGAGCGTCTTCTCTTGCAAATTCAATAACACAATTCAAGGATATTCGTATATAGTTTTTGATTCTCATGTTTTAAAGTACTTTAATGCAGTCGATTCCATTATTTCCAGTGTAAGTTTGGCGAAGGTTAAACACTATGTACAACAAAACTTTCAGATTATTCCGTGCATGTTCCTTCCATTCTTAACACTACTGTTAGTTTTCGAACTTAAAAAAGCGAGTGAAAATCGCTCATAGTTATTTTCATCAGCTAAAAACAAGGAATCACAAAAAACAACGCAACTCGTGTTTTGTTTCACATTAGCGTTTTTTGTTGCTGCGTTTCCATTGGGAGTTGTTTCAACGATGATGTCATTTTTTGTTGGAAAACCAGGATTTTTGTAAGTGAGCCTAACGACAATCCCAAATCAACCATTCCAGATTCATTGTCACATATATTTCATATCCTTGAAATATTTCATATCCTTGAAATATCCTTGAAATATTATTCACAGCCAATACAGCTTCTCATTTCATAGTTTGTTTTTTGATGTGTTCCCAATATAGGATAACGGTGAAAAACGTGATCTCATGTGGAACTAACGTTTGATGGACTGCTATTTACCATATTTCGAATCTTATGTCATGAAACTTGTGGCCTGTTTTCGAATTATCCTGTACATTTTTTACTTTTTGTTTTCCTCAACAAGACTTTTTGTGATTTAATGAAAAACTTCGCTGTCTGAAGCTTTATCTAGAAGAAAATGAAATGAAACGACTTCACGAGTTTTTTTTCTGTTTCTTGTCGCTGGGAACAAAATTTTCTTAGCCAACTAAACTCAAACAAAATAAAAAAAACGCTCCCAAAGTTTTCAGATTCTCCCATGCACATTGTTCCCTTTTTTAACGTTATTGTTAATTTTGGAACTGAAAAAGGGAAACAAAATACGCTCTAAACTATTTTCATCACTTAAATACAAAGAATCACAAAAATGCACAAAACTCGTGTTTTTTTAACATTGACATTTTTTGTTGCTGGATTTCCAATGGGAATTGTTTCAGCCATAATGCACTTTTTAAAGGAAACTCCAGGATTCTTGTAAATGACCATTCAGACACTTCAACTTTGACATTAAGAATTTATTGGAGTTTGCAAACCACCATCTGGTTCGTTTTTCAATTGGTCTTGTTCGTCTTCTAGTTGTGAGAAATCCGATGTATCCGTTTTATGATAACCTTTCAAAACCGTTCACGGCGTATGTCACTATTTCTGGGGTAACTCTGGCTAGCCTTTCGTTTTCTGCGTTCAAAGCTTTATTTATCGTAATTTTTGAAATGGGCAGCATCAGCATTTGCAATTCAGAAACAAAAAGTCCGGTATTTGGGTTTATGTACTCAGATATATTCGACCCTGACCATGTCCTTTTCTTACGATACACTTTCACAATCGATTCGATTATATCCACTATAAGTCTTTCAAAAACAAAACCAAAATAATATCATGTTATAATTTTCAGTCTATTCCGTGCGTTTTATTCACTTTTCTAACAGGTATGTTAGTTTTAGAAGTGAAAAAAGCCAATAAAAATCGCTCGAAATTATTTTCATCATCTAAAGACAAAGAATCACGAAACAATACACAACTCGTGCTTTACTTCACATTGACGTTTTTCGTTGCTCTATTCCCATTGGGAGTTACTTCGGCGATTGTGGATCATATCGTAGAGAAAGTAGGATTTACGTAAGTGAATCTGCAGACACGCCTATATCAACCTTAAACTGTTGCAGTGTGATAGGGGCCAATTTTGGATCACTTCTTGGTGTATTATACACCGCCAACACATCAACTCATTTTGTAGTTTGTATTTTGATATCTTCGCTACATCAGAAAACTGTTAAAGATGCGATGTTATGTGGAAGAAATGTGGTTCATACAAGCACCTCAATGAGTTGAACTTGTGAGCCCACAGTTATTACGAACCGGAATCTTGACAAGCTACCATTCACTTTTCCAATTTCATTGAACGTTTCGTTTTTTTCCTAGTTTTTTAATCATTGTGAGAACACTTACTGACTCACCTCTGATTCGATATTCTCGCTAAGTTCCAAGAGATTTATCTAATAAAAATAAATTGAATTTTCGCTAGTCATTCTTATCATGGAATTGGCGAAAGATCTTTGGAATCTTTTTTGTTAATATGATCGAGCTAATATATTTTGTTCAGAAAAACAGATATCCATATGTTCAGGGTTCAAAAAAAAAATCTGCATTGGGAGTCAGAAGACAGAAGTGGAAACTAAAATGGGAATTCAGAAGTCGGGAGGAATTCTTTGCACAACTGTTAGTTCTTCATGTTATGTCATTTATTGGTGATTATCGAAAATTTCTTATATCACAATAACAATTGTTAATATTGGTTGTAAAATCTTTCAACACAGTCAACTGATTTGACCAACTTCCCCAGTGCAAAACGCCGAGTCCTCGAACATTTGAGGATGAGAAAAACCGATTTTAAGAACATTAAACACTCGATTCAGTTCCCGTTGAGGACGGCCTTCCCAGATGGACCTCTGTAAAATATGTCTGTATCAATCTGTTTCTCCGCATGTCCGATTGCCTGTATTGTGTTATTGACTTTCATCAAGTCTGCGATTCGTTTCAGATATCTCGGATTCCTCATTTCAACTGTATAGTATTTGTGTAAATCGTTTGCCAAAATCTGTTGGAATCGATCCGTAATATTCATAATTTCTCCTTGAAACCGATTTCCAGCATATTGAAAGCAAGTCTGAGCAAACATAAATGTGAGCTCCACATCTGTTGGGTTCAGTTTTTCAATTAGTTCAATGACGTCTTCTTCGTGAATGGCTTGCGATTTCATGTAGCTGAAAATATAACTTTTAGCAAATTCGCTCTACGGACAAAAACTCTTACATTCCAACATACTGGTGTGGATAATCACTCATCCATGTTGTGTCCATTTTTGCCTTCTCAAAATCCATACAAACGTTCCTTATAACTCTTTGAAATGGCCTCGAATTTTGGTTAGCTTTTCGAAACATTGCTGTTGCTGAGCACTTGTGAAATTTCATGAATACATGCCAGATGGAATTTAATAGGGTCATCTGGAAGTGTTTTTAGAACGCAAAACTTCTTTGTTTTTTCTCCCTACCTGTAAATTTCTGTCCAGTTTCTGAAATTCTTCAAACCGTAACATCCATTTTATAACCGTCACAAAATAATATTCAATGATATCCACAAATTCCATTTTTCCAAAATTTCCGAAAAATTCGACAATATCAGCATCTAGCTTCAGAAAATTAGCTCCCATCGTCAGTTTCTTCAACTGGTTCTCAGCGATTAATGGAGATTCGCATCCAGAATTCAGAAGACGTGACGCTTCAGACACTAGTTTGTGAACATCGATGAATGTGAGCAGATTTGACGGTTTTAGATCGGAGAACATTAGAAATTCGGGTCGTCCGAGGAAAGATGAAGGTGAAGGGCAAATGGTTAGGGCCGAATTTTTGGGCCTAACTGAGAAACAGTCTCGGTTATGTTGGAAGTCTGAAAATTTTCTTCTAACCAATTTTTGATTCTCTGATTTTCTGAATTTCCAATTCTTGAGACTCTGAATTTTCGAATTTTGGAGTTTCCAAATTTTTGAATTTTCGAATTTTTGAATTTCTGCATTTTCAAAAACTCACTGGTGGTTTTCATTCCAAGCTTGAGACACTTTTGAAGTCTACATGGTCGGCAGAAACAACTAACCTCAAAAAATTTGAATTCAGAATTCTTGTATAAACTCACAAGTCCCGATTTTCCGACTTTCTCAAACATTTCGTCATCGTCCATTTTGAATTCGCATACCTTCTGAAATTCATTTCTCTAAAAAAACTAACAAAACTCTTTTAAAACTTACCTAAAAAATATGGCACATGCTCGACATGCTCTGACTCCAAAATGGAATCCATGCGAATCTTGTCCACAGATTTTACAAGGAATTTGTGAGAATTTTGTCATTTTAATAGGTTGGTGGACAAAAAACGAGAAAGAAAATGGTCTGGAGAGTAAACAGATAGTGCGGGTAGAGAGAGAGATTAGAGACGGAGAGAGAGAGAAGGAAAAAAATCATGGTTGTGATTGATTTGTATGGTGTTGTTCTATGTTTTGGTGGTTTGGGGGAATGATACCTTTTTATTCAGGAGAAAACAATGTTCTTGAAATTTCAAAAGTATAAACTCCTCAAGTAGGTCACCGTTGGAGATGCCGCGTCGCTAGCAGCTGAGCACACCTAATATGTGCAATTCGAGCTCAATTATCTCGGTTCCTATAAGAGATATCGAAAATTTGTAAACTGATGTAATATTGAGCACTTTATTATAAATAATTTATCAGTAAATAACGTTTTGATAACTCTCATTGGAACCGAGATAATTGAGCCGAAAGTGAACGCATATGGTAAGCATCTAGAAGAGCAAATACGGTATGATGTACTTTTGTTTCTAAAAGTCTTTAATTAATTTTTCAAAGATTTCATTCAATTTTCAAATCCAGTACAAAATGCGGAATCCTCAAACATTTGTGGATGGGAGAATCCAACTTTGACAACATTAAACACACGATTCAGGTCCCGTAACGGTCGACTTTTCCAAATTGATTTCTGTAAATTCCTCCATGTCTCTGTCCATCCAGATGTCCACTCACCTGCATTGTATTATTGACTTTCAACAATTCTGCTAGCCTTTTAGCATATCTTGAATTCCTCATTTTTTCTGTATAATAAAAATGCAAGTCCTCTGATAGAACTTGCTGGAAATGATCCATAATTTTTAGAATATCTTTTTGAAACCGATTTCCAGCATATTGGAAACAAGTCTGAGAAAACATAAAACAGAGTTCCACATCTGTTGGATTCAATTTTTCTAAGCTTTCAATAACCTCGTCTTCCAGAACTCTTTGAGATTTTATATACCTGCAAAGACAATAGGATACTTCCCAAAATTCGAAATCTTACAAAACCCTGATACTCACATACTAGCATATTCCTTTGGCAGATCGCTAATCCATGTGGTATCAAAACTTGCGCGATCCTTGTCCATACAAACATTCCGAAAGAATTTCTTATAAGGTTTTGAGTTTTTGTACACTCTTCGAAATGTTGCGGTTGATGAGCAAGTGTGGAACTTCATGAAGACGTGCCAAATGGAATTCAGAAGTTTCATCTGGAATCCAACAATTCAGTTTCCTTTCCCAGCTACACGGTAGCATACCTGAACATCTCTTTCCAAAAGCTGAAACTTGTCAAAACGCATTATCCATTTTATCACTGATATGAAATAATACTCAACGACATCTATGAATTCGACCCGCCCGAATTTTCGGAAAAATTTCATATTTTCAGAGTCCAGTTTCAGAAAATTAACGCCAAGACTCAACTTCTCTAACTGAGTCTCGCGATTAATGGAGATTCGCATCCGGAATTTAGAAGACGTAACGCTTCAGATATCAATTTGTGTACATCAATGAATGTTATCAAATTAGAAGGTCTGGGATCACAGAACATCAAAAATTCCGGGCGGCCAAGGTAGGAAGATGGACTTGTCGGAATCAATTGATTTCCATATTGGAATTCTAGGAAAATCAATGTTCAAAAAAATTGAAAAAAAAAACAAACTTTTAGTTGTCATTCCAAATTTTAGACACTTCCGAAGCCGACATGGTCTACACAGACATCTGAAAGAAAAATCGAAACAATTTTAAAATTTAATCCAAAAATGTTTAAATTTACTTTTCATTATTTCCAGGCCTCATACAGCATTTTACATTTATAAATTCGGAATTTGCATATCTTCTGAAAATTTTAAATTTCGCGCCAAAAAAGCTGTCCGAACGCACGTGGGTTCAGGCGAGGGGGTCAGAAAGCTCGCCCCAG
>NC_013488.2:4541182-4590008 GCF_000004555.2 Caenorhabditis briggsae | reverse complement strand
TTTGATCTGCGTACTCGACTTTTTGGAGATTTTCCATATTGAGTCGAATGAATTTGAAGCCTTGAGTGAACTTTTTCAATTGGTTTTCAGCGAAAACTGGACTTTCAGGACCGTAATTCAGAATTCGTCCTGCCTCTTCCAGAAGATATCTCACGTCAATTAGGACTTTTGCGTTTGGGGCATCGGTATCACAGAATAGAAGAAATTCTGGCCGACCCACATAGGATTCAATGGCAAAGACAATAGGATACTTCCCAAAATTCGAAATCTTACAAAACCCTGATACTCACATACTAGCATATTCCTTTGGCAGATCGCTAATCCATGTGGTATCAAAACTTGCGCGATCCTTGTCCATACAAACATTCCGAAAGAATTTCTTATAAGGTTTTGAGTTTTTGTACACTCTTCGAAATGTTGCGGTTGATGAGCAAGTGTGGAACTTCATGAAGACGTGCCAAATGGAATTCAGAAGTTTCATCTGGAATCCAACAATTCAGTTTCCTTTCCCAGCTACACGGTAGCATACCTGAACATCTCTTTCCAAAAGCTGAAACTTGTCAAAACGCATTATCCATTTTATCACTGATATGAAATAATACTCAACGACATCTATGAATTCGACCCGCCCGAATTTTCGGAAAAATTTCATATTTTCAGAGTCCAGTTTCAGAAAATTAACGCCAAGACTCAACTTCTCTAACTGAGTCTCCGCGATTAATGGAGATTCGCATCCGGAATTTAGAAGACGTAACGCTTCAGATATCAATTTGTGTACATCAATGAATGTTATCAAATTAGAAGGTCTGGGATCACAGAACATCAAAAATTCCGGGCGGCCAAGGTAGGAAGATGGACTTGTCGGAATCAATTGATTTCCATATTGGAATTCTAGGAAAATCAATGTTCAAAAAAATTGAAAAAAAAAACAAACTTTTAGTTGTCATTCCAAATTTTAGACACTTCCGAAGCCGACATGGTCTACACAGACATCTGAAAGAAAAATCGAAACAATTTTAAAATTTAATCCAAAAATGTTTAAATTTACTTTTCATTATTTCCAGGCCTCCTACAGCATTTTACATTTATAAATTCGGAATTTGCATATCTTCTGAAAATTTTAAATTTCGCGCCAAAAAAGCTGTCCGAACGCACGTGGGTTCAGGCGAGGGGGTCAGAAAGCTCGCCCCAGCTAACTCGTAGGCCAGCCGAAATTAACTAATTCAAAATGACACGTGGATTTCACGTGGTTGTTTCTAATGTTTTTTTAACGATACAGAAGGCTATGAATTCGTTTTTTTTTTCGGCGAATACTGCTCCATTTATGTTGCTGTTCTCCCTAAATTGCCCGAGGAAGGGCAAGGCAATATATGACCATTTATTGAAATTCATGACATATAACAAGAGAGATAACAATTATTATTAAACCCATTTGATCCATGCGACTTCTCACGATGATCCATCCGACTTCTCATGTGCACAGCTTGTGTCGTTGTTGTCTTCGCAATCGGATACCGGATTCTGGTTGCTCTGAAAATAGAACGAATTATTGAATTGCTTCTAATGAACAATTAATAATTATGGAAGAACCTCAATGCATTCAATATCACCTAAGGACATGACATCCGAAATATATATGAGATAGTATTCCTACAAATTTTATCCAAATGTTATGTCAGGGTTATAATGGCTCATCAAAGTTTACTCACATCCACCATCGAAGTGATATCCTTCGCTTCGTTTTAAAATCACAGATTTATTGACAGATGAACGAAGGCGAACGAAGATTACTTCAGCTTCTTCTTGATGCGGAGATCGTTCGAGTGTCCGCACTTCTTATTCCTGCAGTTGATGGCACGTGGTGGGAAACGATGGTAGCCCATTCTGCTGTACTTCTGAGCGAGCTGACGGAGCGATAAATCGATGATTCCTTTACGAAGACGGAAAACCAAAACGAAGCTTGATCGTCGGCTCGTGGTCCGTATAGAAACGTTCGAATCTTCGCACCGTCGCTGGGAACCTCTGTAAAAAACATGTTTCCACAAAACTGCGATTTTCAAAACACTCACATGAACTGGGGCGCGCTTTCTGACCCCCTCGCGTGAACCCAAGTGCGAACGCACCTGAAAAAGGCTGCGCAGGCTCGACACGACCTGACTTCAAAATGTGTTCCATGAGATTTCCGGAGACAAATTTTGCAGGAATTTTAAGCCATTTCTAAAAAAAAGTGTCCGTTTTTCAAATTCCTAGAAATAGAGCTGACAAAAAATGATGAGAAATATAACTGCTTTGAAAATGTATCAAAAGTGTACAGTAGAAATTTTATTTGAGTTCAATATTTGGAAAAAAAGCGAGTATGTATGTACAAAATGAGATCTGGAAATATACAAAATTTACAATTCAAAAGTTATCGGAATATTAGTAAAATCCAGAATCCTCAAACATTTCCGGGTGCGAGAATTCAATTTTGAGCACGTTGAACACTCGACCCAGCTCCATTTTTGGGCGGCTCTCCCAGATTGCTTTCTGAAAAAAATTTGACCGCTTAACTCGCTTTGTTGTATTTTTACAGAAAAATAGTCAATTACAAAAATGAAGGTATTGTTTTGTTTATTATACTCTAAAATTTTCAGACAAATCTCAAAACTCCGCATTCTTTTTATTATACATGATTTCAAAGCTGACAATTTTTTACTTGAAAAGTCAAAATTTGATAGATTTTTATCCTATACTGTAGGCCAACAACTGCGTAGTTATGCCCTCTCACCTGAATAGCGTTATTGATTTTCATGAGTTTGGCCAGTCGCAAAAAGTATCTCGGTCGGTTTTGCTCTTCCACATAATAATGATGCAAATCGTTCGATAAGATCTCTAAAAATGAATCGGTGACTCTTAGAATGTCTCCTTGGTATCTTTTGCCGGCATATTGGAAGCATAGATGAGCGAATAGAAAAGTATATTCCTCTTCTGTAGGTTCGAGTTCTTGTAATGCAGCCAGAATGTCAAAATCGTGACAGGTTTGGACCATGAGGTATCTGAAACGATTTTTGAGTTATTTGAAGTTTTTTCACCAATTCGTACCTCATTACATGCTCTTTTGGATAATCACTCATCCATTCTGTATCAATCGTAACATTTTCCATATCCATGAACACATTCTTGATGATCACATTGGATTTCTTCGCATAAGGATACATTTTGTGATACGCCATAGTGCCAACATATTTGTGTAACTTTTGAAAGACATGCCAGATGGATTGTAGGAGAGTCATCTAAAAATCAGCATAACTATTTTAAAGTACGGTATCCCTTAAATACCTGAAAATGTCGATTGAGCTTCTGAAACTCGTCGAAATACATTAACCACTTGGTTACCAATAGAAAGTAATATTCCCACATCTCCATTAATTCTTTTTGATCTGCGTACTCGACTTTTTGGAGATTTTCCATATTGAGTCGAATGAATTTGAAGCCTTGAGTGAACTTTTTCAATTGGTTTTCAGCGAAAACTGGACTTTCAGGACCGTAATTCAGAATTCGTCCTGCCTCTTCCAGAAGATATCTCACGTCAATTAGGACTTTTGCGTTTGGGGCATCGGTATCACAGAATAGAAGAAATTCTGGCCGACCCACATAGGATTCAATGGATGGTGGTGGGAGAGTGAATTGGCCGACTTGGGGAATGATTTCTCGGTTGTATTGGAATTCTGAAATTTGGCACATTGTCTATTTTACCAGAAAAAAACCTAATAAACTTACTAGTGGTATCCATTCCAGCGTCTCTGCATTTCTGTAGACGACACGGTTTACAGGAATAGCTGAAAATCCGTAAATTCAATTATTTTTAAGAAAATTTTTTCAGAAATGTTGAAATCGAAACATTTGAAAGTTCAAGTATTTCAGTTTCTCAACAATTAAAAAAATCTCAATTTTTCAAATTTTCGAGATTTTTAGGACTATGATAACAAAAATTTATGAAATGTTGAAAAAAAACGTTTTGCATCATTATTTGAATACATATTCTTTTCATTTCTAAACTCACGTCTCCTGATCACACGATCCTCCACGACAGCTCATTTTGCTCCATTTCGACGATGCTGATCTTCTGAAATCGCTGAATTTCTTGACTTATATTTTCCGAGAACAACAACCGCTGACCTGAAAAACGCAGCACACGCTCGACAACTGATCACTCCAAAATGATTTCCATGTGCGGCTTGATTACAAACTTTACATGCAAATGGAGATGTTGAAGTGGAAACAACGTCCATCATTTTTTATAGGAAAAGTGAAATAATGGGTGATATTCGATGCCAAAATTCTGTTTGTTCTCGGGCGGAATTGGGAAAATAGAGAGAAAAAAAAGAGACGCAGATTGTGAGAAGACAATTTGCCAGGGAGACGACAGAGAAAACGACAAAAAAGCATGACAATGAAAAGATGACGAATTGAGGAGATGGAAGAGAAAAGTGCAACTGGGGGACTAGTTTTTTTAAAGAAGAAGTGTGGAATAAAAACAGAGAGTGAAGATTCTGATATATGTTTATCCTTAGATTCTGATATTCTGTAATTCTGAATTTATGAAATTCTGAAGTCCTGGAATCCTAATAATCTGCGATTTTGAAACGCTGAAATTCTTAAAACTAGATGTTCGGAAATTTTGAAATTCAAAGTTCGAAAATTCTAGCAGACAGAAATTTTTGGATTCCGAAGTTCTGTGTTTGTGAGATTCTAAGGTTCTGAGATTCAAAGATTCTGTGATTCTGAGATTCTGAGATTCTGAGATTCTGAGATTCTGAGATTCTGAGATTCTGAGATTCTGAGATTCTGAGATTCTGAGATTCTGAGATTCTGCGATTCTGAGATTCTGAGATTCTGAGATTCTGTGATTCTGAGATTCTGAGATTCTGAGATTCTGAGATTCTGAGATTCTGAGATTCTGAGATTCTGTGATTCTGAGATTCTGAGATTCTGAGATTCTGAGATTCCGAGATTCTGAAATTCTGAAATTCTAAAATTTTTTAAGTTCTGAATTCCTCCGAGTTGAAATTCTAGAATTATGAAATTCAAAAATTCAAAAATTAGGAATTCGTAAAATTAGAAATTCAGACATCCTGAAATACAGAAGTTTAGAAATTCGGAATTTCGGTAATTCAAAAATTCAGATTTGCTAGCAGTTGAAATTTTGAGTTTCTCAGATCCTTAGATTTCTCTTTTTTCTGAAATTTTAGAATTCCCAGATTATGAGATTATGAGTTTCTGTGATATATCTCTTCAGAACTCGGAAAATTCCAAAACTTTGAAATTCTGAGAGATCATTCACATTTTAAGTTCAAAAAAAAACTTCATTCACAACCAAAAAACATCACAAATCCTCCAGTTTTTCATAATCTTTATGTAAAAAATCTTTTCGACAAATTGCTCCTCTCAAAAATCGTTTCCCAATTTTCATAACAAATAATTGTTCGTTGGACCAGGACAATTCGAAAACCTGTGTATGTTGAGCAGCGTTATTAACACTGAAAAATTGAAAAAATTTAATTTTAAATTTTGAAATCCCACTATTCAGGGCCAATAGGTTCGTTTTCCGGACGAACATCAAAATGGGATAGGATATCAAATATCGAAAATTCTCGGGTTACGAAAATTTCGAAAAATGAAAAAATAGGTCGCTTAGTGAATCGAAATTTCTGGAATTCATATTTTTTGAGCATTCTGAAAAATTGAAAATCACCTCAATACACTTCCATACATCTGCTGAATTCATTGAATAGTAAGATAAACTGAAGCTTTCGAGATGTAAAAAAATGTAGATAGGAATTGAAATTTTCTCATCAATTCGAAGCTCCTTTAAAGTTTTCCATTGCTCAGTAGCAACTAATTCATCTAAAACCGCTTGGGTCTTGATTGGAAATTTTCTAATGGCCAATGAATCGAACGTTTTGGAATCCATAGCTTTCACAAAGCTCAGAAGGCTTTTATCATCAATTTCTCCATATTGAAATTTTAATTTTTGAATCTTGAGCTTCAAATTATTTCCATCAGATAACAAGCAAGAAACAAGATTGTTGATGACGTCTGGAATTATTTTTTGAAAACGAAAAAGTAAATAAATTTCAAAAAAAACCTGGTTGTCTCTGAAAGTTATAATGATCCACCGTCAAAAACTTCACTTCCGATTTTCGATTTTTGAAAATCAGCAGAAAATCCTGAATAACCAATTTCGGCTCGCTTGCCTTGTCGTTGAGAAGAATCCCATTTTGCTCAATAGAGAAATAAATTTGGTTTCCAATTCTTGGTTCCAATTTCACAGAATCCAGAATAACCGGACAACTATTCACTAGATTTTTCTCCGATTTTGAGCATTTTCGTAAACGACATCTATAGTTATTTTTTGAAGATTGAATTGAAAAACAAATTACCTTGATTTATAATCTAAGTTTCCAATCACATCTTTTTTGAAAATAGCAGGTAACTTTGACCAAAACTCCATTTTCAGTTTTTTGCGGAATTTCGAATTCTGACAAATTTGATGACAAATAACACTTTATACAAATTTCCTTATCTTTTTTCGGTTTTCCTGTTTGCATACTACAAGATTCATCCTTCTTGTGTCAACATTAGTAAATGTTTAATTTTGGAATACAAAAATCGGAATTCTGAAATGGAGATTTGAAAGTGTTGATTCGCAATTTGTAATTCGGAGTTATGGGGAAATCTGAAATCTGAAATCTGAAATATTTTTCCGAAAAATTGATCCCTGTTAGCAATATTTTGTATTATTCAAAAAAATTAATTTATGGGCAACATGATCTATATATATTTAAAACTAGAGCATAGATAAGTTAAATTATAAATCAGTAAAATTGAAACCAAATTCACGGAGATTCAGATAAACAGCGACATCCATTTTCAAGCGTTTCAAAGCATCACAAGAGACAATAACGCCGTAAATTGATTGAGCGTCAACTTTGAGGATGAAGACGTTGTCGCTTGATGGTATCGCATGTTTCGATACATGGTTATAGTCATGGGTGGAGCTGGAAAGATCTTGCAATCTCAGAGTCTTAGATTTTAGAAATAAATTTTAGGATTTTTCACTCACATAGAATATCTCGATTTTTCTGGCAACTTCATTTTTTCGAAAAGTCCCACTAAGAAGTTTTCATCAATTCTCGCTCAGCCATAATTGCGAAAAAACTGTCCAAAGGCAGAGGTTCGGTTTGGAATTTCTGAAAGACACAACTATTTTTTTCTAATTCAAATCTAACCTACCTTAACAACTTTCACAACCTCTTCCGGCTTTGCAGACGCCAATTTCACTTCGAAAGTATTCAAATGAAGGAAGTTGTCAATTGGAACTGACACCAGCGGCATGATGGAAACTTTTTTAGCCTTCTTGAACTGCTCCGTGGCCACCAACATGCTCACCACCTCTGGTTCAATGTCGTACCCTTCAATTTTGATGGACATCAGAATAGAAGTGTCAAAGAATGGAAGAAGTTCACAAAATTCGGCCACCAAGTTTCCATGAAAATCAATTTCGGTCACACGGATAACAAACTTCGGGCACTGTTCCTTCTTCAATAAGACAATTCCTGTGACAGCGTTCTTCAAAAAGTCATCCATTCTTCTTCCGGCAGTCAGTCTCAATGTCTTGACCGTGGTCTTTTTGTGCTTGAAAATCCGTACAAATTCTTCTACGGCCCTGTCTCTGATGTAACGTTTTTCAGTGACAGCTACTCGGTCATTGGGGAGTTGGACGCAGTATCGGAAGGAGAATTGTTGTTTCTCTGGAATAGGACGTTTGCCACAGTAGAAGCTCGATATGGAAAGTGATTTTAGATTGATTGGGCAACGAGAAACAATGTCGTTTTCGGCTCTGGAGGTGAGTTGGAAGGCGAGTCTGGAAAAATTCGTAAAATTTAACATTCGCGCGGGATATATAGGATCTGAAGGGCCACCCTAGTATTCATGGTATCCTTCAACCTATGTGACTTTATGATTCATGGTACCATTCGATTAATGGTACCTTAGAATTGATGGTACCCTTGAGCGGATTCGTGTAGTCATGGTGTACTTGTATCCATGGGACCATAAAATTGATGGTATCCTTGGATTCATTAGACTTAAAGATTCAAGAGACTCTTAGATTTATGGTACCCTTGGATCCATGGTATTTTCATGTTCATGAGACCCTTGGATTCATGGGACCTAAGAATTGACGATACCTTTGAATTTATTAAACATATAGATTCATAGAACTCTGGATTTATGGTATTCTTGGATGTTAGGACATATAGATTTATGGGGCCCTTATGCTCACAGGACCCGTGCATCCAGTGGATTTAGAATTGATACCACCCTTGGATTCATGGGACACTTTCAGTAATGGAATCCACAATATTTAAGAAACACTATGAATCTATAAAACCTAACGCAACCTTCTGATTATTAGGTTCTGGAAAACCATGCCTTTTTTTAACTCCCAAGGAATTCTTAAATGTGAAAGATCCTGATTGTGAGATCTGTGAAACCATCAAGCCTGTAATATTCCTTAAATCCTTGTGACCTTTGAAAGGGTTTGAAATCCCCCAAACTCACCTGGAATCTCGATCCAACAATGTCGCGACGTCTACTTTGAATCTCATCGGAAGGTCTTGCCAAGTTACGATCTTCCCGTTTTCCATAATATTGAATCACAGTTCAAAGACTTTCGTATTTCTATCTGGAAAACATTGGAAGCAAATTCGTGGGAGAATGAGAAAAAATCGTTTAGTCGGAAGATAGAAGGAGCGCATACATAAATCAAGGAGAGGAGGACACCCGGCTGATAAAATTAATGACCTGGTCGTTGCGCGGTAAATGAGTCAGAAGGATACCTGTCCCAGGTAGGGGGTAGCTAAAAGCTAATTAGCTCTAATTAGTCTAATTAACAACTGAGAACCAGTCATGGGCCTGTGATTCTAAATATTTGATTTCCTGACCTCTCACCCTTCAATTTATATACCCATTCCTTTTTCGTCCTGATGTTCTCTTGTTTGTACTCTATGACCTTGTGACGAAACCGAAAGTTGGTTCAGTTCTCTAATCTACTTTTCAACGAGAAAAAAGTCTATAAAGGAAAAAAAAAGAAGAAAAAAACGCTCATAATTTCTCTGGACACACAGTATTTTGTCTAGTTTAGTAAAAAAAAAATTGGAACCAGTTCTCTAAATTTGCGCCGGTTTCTATCAGACCTAATTGGAAAAAGTGATCTAAAAGGAGAGATAGGACGGTTGTTCGATTAAAAAAAAAAAGAAGCGAAAAAGTGGAAACGAAACGGAGTGGTGATTTATTGAAGGACAGAACAGTGATGTCGGGTTGAAACGGTACACGCATTGAACACAAAAAAGTTTGAGGTAAGAAAAAAAAAGGCGTGCCAAGTTTTTTTGTGGTTCATCAGTTCGAAAAATCATCGAGCGTTTTGATAAGAGTATATTATAAGTGCGTGTAGACTGAAAAAGTGTAATTCAGAAATCGACGGTTTCAATGAAAAGGGCCGAGTCTTCTGTTTGCTTAAGTCATTTTTGCAAATATTGGATCTGAAAACAGATTTCAGCCGCACAACACGTTGAAAAAAGTTCAAGTGTCTCGGAAACTGTAAATCAGGTGAGCTATGTGCTTGGGCTTTGAGATTGAGCGTAGAGCTGTAGAGTTGAACTAATGATGGCCGACATATCGTAGGAGCACGGTATCACATGACAATGTGAAAAGTGTAAACATCGAAAAGTTTCGAAATTTCCAAACTGACGAGAATTCCTGGGAAAATATGCTTTCCGGAAAATGAAAACTTTAAAACTTCTAGAAATAATGAAACTAAAAAAGAGTACTGTATTTTTGAAAGCGCATGACAAAAACCTTGTTTTGTGTTTGTTCGAAAATCTTCTGTGAATCTCGAATTTTTTTGAATATAAGCCCACTTTTGAATATGCCGCGTCGCTACCAGCTGAGCTACGATGGCACAAGTTGTGCGGCCGATCGATTTCATATATGAGCTGTACACCTTCACGGCACAAAATACACCGGAATTCCCAAAAAGAACTATTCAGTCTCGTCTATTTTAAAAATTTCTTAATTTTTAAAATGGTTTCATTCACTAAAAAATGCAAAGAAAACAATCTCATAAACCCAGGGTTTCTTTAAAATTCTCCACAAGATTATCATCCATTTTGCAAGCACATCCACAAAACAGTTTCTCTTTTGCCATCACGGGAAACACCAAACTATCGGAATTTGGCATTATGAGCACTTGAACACTGGGAAGTGCTCTGAAAATTTATATCTAGTTGCACTTTTTTCTTTTGGCTTACCCGTGGGTTGCCAGTTTCTGGCTCAATTCGTAATCTGTATGATCGAGAAATTTCCAGAATTTGATTGGTTCTTTAGTCTTGATGTAGAAGGATATTGTTCCTGCTTTCAGGATTTTCTTGTTAACAAATACCTGGAATATGGAATTTTTTTAATTTCTGGGGGATCCTAAAATCCAAAAGGGTCTAACTTACCTTGATAACTTTCCTAGCGTCCTCAATTGATATTTCCTCTAAACTCAGTCTTAAAATATTCACATGTAAAAATGGGTTGATTGGTAGATCATTAAAATGATTGAACGTAATTGATCTAGATTTTTTCCATTGGTCCAGATCAATCATCAATTCAAAAATTATTAGAGGGCAATGCCCATCAATAAGAACATCTTTGACATCCAGAAACTCCAAAAAATCAACAACTAAGATCCCAACAGGATAAGTTGGACTCCCTTGAAGATGAAAAAGTTCAGTTCTAATCGTAATCCTCTGTTTGGTCTGTTTCAATTGTTCAGTGAGATCCACAATTGCTCCTTGATCAATTTCCAACCTCTCAATTTTTAAATTTGGGATCTTCACAGCTTTTATAAACCTGTAAGGGAGTTCTTGGGTACTATACGACCGGAAGACGAAATTCTTGGGAAGTGAACAAATGAAGATGAAGTTGGGAAGTACGGTAGCTTTGATGACGAAGGATGGACGTGGAATTTGGTATTATCCACTAGGAGTTTGTCAGATCGAGAGACACGACGGAGGGATTGTCTAAAATGTTTTTTTCATTTCTTCTAGAAAAGGGGTATCACGATACCTAGATCGATAGTCGAGGAACTTCACAATCACAATTTTCATCTCATTAGGGGTGGTTTGCCAAGTGACAGGTTCATCCGGATGGCGAAATTGAACAAAAAGATGTGGTTGGACAGCTGGAACCTCATCAGATTTGGGAGTTACGTTTTCTTGAAATTCTTCAACATCTTCCAAACTCAAAGCGTCCAGACTTCCTACTGAACCTCTAAAAACCCTCGTAGACATTTTCGGACCCTGGAATATCTGAATGTTGGGATATTTTTTTGAAAAAAAAACAAGAGTTTAAAATTCACAAGATCTTCAAAAAATTCCCAACCCTTTTATTCAGTTTTCAGGTCACTTTTAGGTGGGCGTGGCTCAACCGGTTCACTGATGAATACCTATTATTTTGAATGGGGTTCCCGCGCACTTTTATTGTTTCAAAGAATGTATTGATGGCTTGGGGGCAAATGATGTTCTGTGAAAGAAAGAAGGACGCATTCTTGAGAAATCATTTTTTCCGTCTAAACAAATTTCATACATGAAACAAACATTTTGAAGAAGTGGTACATGAAAAAAAAACCACTGCGAAAACAACGAAAAAGACGAAAAGATGGATAACCAATAAAAAAAACGGTTCGGCCCCCAAATTGCAAGCGGTATGTCCGGGGTATCAGGTTCCTGTGAATAAAAATAGAAGAAAATCAACAAGAAGTATGAAAATAACGATTTATTATAAGCAAAGTTAGAAAAAAACAAAATTAAAGCTTAGAATTTAAGCAAACTCACTTAAAATCCTTAGAAGAGTCTCTAGAAAACTACGAGCCAGAGCAAAAGCTCGCAATCACTCCAAACTAATTCAAAGTGTGCGCGCGCGGAGGCGGGATAGCGGAGTGTCGTTGCGTGGGTAGAAGGAACCTTTTGAAGGGGTTGGAGGGTAGCAGGGGTAACTGCACCGGGCAACTCTCCAAAGAACTTATGTCAAGACTTCCGATTCAAAGATAAGGAGAATCCATAAAGTCGTCAGCAAGATGTGCTCCTAGCCGACAGACGGATCCTGTTAACATGTGCGGTGCAGCCTTAACCACAAGAACCAAATCATCCGGAAAATCATTGGCTAGTTTAAATGTTTGAAACCGAATACTCGGATAATTGTCCTCACTGAAAATTTAACTTATAGTATCTTCAAAATTTAGTCTTAAAACTCACTTAGCGTTGGTTAACTTGGGTTTAAGGTCGTCGTCATTTTCCAGCAAGACTTCCTCAATGTTCATAGAAGTTTCGATGTAAATTTGAAAAAAGGTAGAGTCGTACTTGAAGACTTTTTTGTGGATGAATGTCTGAAAAAGCATAGTTGCAAACGGGCCGGCCCGGGCAGATGGCAGGCAGATAATTTGTATCCAAAACGAGATATACAGACAGTTTTGGTACCAAACGATAGATCTCGACAGGGCCCATCACGTCTATATCATTTCAGCCGGATTCCGGTTCATTGACATGCAGCGGGTCGGGCTAGAATGACAAATTTGGCCAAAATAGGGTTTTTCGCCATTCTATCCCGGCCCGCGGCATGTTAATGGACCGGAATCAAACTGAAATGATATAGACGTTTTGAGCCCTGTCGAGATCTATCATGTGGTACCAAAACTGTCTGAATATCTCGTTTCGGAGACAAGTTATCTGCCTGCTCGTCATCTGCCCGTCAGAGCCTCATTCACCCACACACCCACACACACCCACACACACCCACACACACCCACACACACCCACACACACACCCACACACACACACACACACACACCCACACACACACCCACACACACACCCACACACACACCCACACACACACCCACACACACACACACCCACACACACCCACACACACCCACACACACCCACACACACCCACACACACCCACACACACCCACACACACCCACACACACCCACACACACCCACACACACACACCCCAAAAATTCAAAAAATCACCTCAATCAGCATTTTCGCGTCTTTCGAATCAAACTCCTTCATTGCCAGCCTTAACGAGTTGCAATGTAAAAAATGCGTCAGTTTCAGAATGTTCCAATGCGGAAAGCAGATTCCTGTTGCATTTTTCCATTGAGCCATTTTCCCCAATTTTTCCATCATTTCAGAATCACAGATTCCGTCGAAAACGAACTTCTTACAATTAGTTCCCAAATGACCCAAGAATTCTATTACCGAACGGTCCACTGCATGATCGCCTCCTTGAAAATGCACCATCTCAATGTTCATTTTCGTCTTGTTGTCTTCGCTCAATTTTTCCAGAAACAATGGCAAAATCTTGTATTCAATTCCAAATTTAAGAACTTTCACATTCGGAATTCTTGTGAATTTATAAACACATGACATACTTGTAGTCTTTGGAAGTGCATGAAAATAATAGGCCCTTGGATGTTTAACTCTGATAACAACGCTGATCTCATCATCACGTGTATTGACAACGAATATTGATTTTATGATAATTTGGCATTTATCGACCAGCTCCTTATCAGAAACTGAACACTGGCGAAGGCAAAACCTGAAAATATTTTTTTTTGAAGAGAAAATCCTGGAAACAAGACCTTGACTCGAAATCTAAAAGATTCACAATCTTCACTTTAAATTTTTCTGGAATTTCTTGCCAAATTGGTAGAGCCTTATAAATTTGTTGGGACATTTTGGGTGCTGAAAACTTGGAAATTGTAAAAAAAAGAAAAAAAGGAAAAAGAAAAAGAAAAAGAAAGGGAGACTGGCAAAGTCATGTAAAATGACAAATTATCTTTGGAGATAAAGAAAAGAAAGTTTGCTCTATCGAGAAGAAAGAAAATAAATGTGTTGAAGGGATTCAAAAAATGTTTTCCAAGGATGGTTAGAAAAAAGATATCACAAAAAGATATATCGAAATTTTTTAGATTTTTGAAATTTTTCGGATTTCCGATGTTTTTGGCGTTTTCTCAATTCTCATAGTTAGTTTTTTTTTTTTTAATTTTGTGATTTTGACAAATTTTGCGGTTTCCGAAACTTTCGAATTCGCTGAAATTTGGGGATTTTTTGAATTTCTGATTTCTTTTTATGATTTTGGAAACATAGATTTCGAAAAATTGGGATATTCGAAGTTTGCGGTATTTCTGAAATTTTGGGTGTTTTGAAGTTATGAAAAGTTTTTGAAATTGAACTTTGGGATTTGCTAAAATTTGTGGGTTTTTGAAACTTTGGAATTTCTGAAAGTTATTGAGTTAAAATTTTTGGGTATTTTGAAATTTTTGGGATTTTCGAAATTATGTGATTTCGGAAAATTTGAAACTGAAATGTTGGGATTATTGAATTTTTTGTGGTATTTAAATTTTGAACAACTTATTTCTGTGAATTTTTTGAAATTTTGAGATTTTTTAAATTATGTGATTTCGGAAAACTTTGAATTTTGAAAAATTTTGGGGTTTTTATGATCTTGAGAAATTTTGCATTTTTGAATTTCTGTGAATTTTCAAAGTTTTGTAATTTTCAACATCCTTGCGTTTTTCGAATTTTCTGATTTTGGATAATTTTGCATTTCGAAATATTGGGATTTTTGCCTTTTTTCTGGTTACAAACTACATATCTCATCAAGATGAAATTTTGCAAAAACAAACTGTTAAATTTCTGATCTATTTTCAGAGTATTGAAAATGTGCTAGATCTCTGGTCATAATTCTTCACCGGAGTATAAACTTCCTTTTTTTATTTTTAAATTTCCTGTGATTCATTAATAACAACAACAAACATGCAACCCGGGTAGTAATACGACTACAAATGATTTTCACGATGAGAAAAATAAAAAAATTGGTGAGAGAAATTAGTGATCTTTGTGAGTTCAGAATATTCAAAAGAATATCAAATCTTAGTCACTATTCTGAGAACCACCCATGCACTAATAAAACAAACCTTGGTTCCGTGTCCCTCGGCATAAAACACACTTTCTCTGCGCCCTCTCCCGACACGCACTGTCTCCCCTTCTCACTATTTCTCATGCACTCTGATTCTCCATTTCTGACGAATCTCTAATCTTATTGTACTACCTCACAGCCCCCCCCCCCCAGGCAGCCAAATTCATCATTTTTATACTTTTCTTTCGTTTGAATTCAATTTTTTCGAAATTCAGAATGGCAGAATCATCCCCAGAATATTGTCCAGCTTCTACCTCAACTTCTGGTGGAGAATCGTCTCCAGAATCTTCAGAATCTCATCGGAAAATTGAAAACTGTCAAGTTTGCGGCCAAAAAGCGCATGGTCTTCACTTCGGAGCAATTACCTGCAGAGCATGTGCAGCATTTTTTAGGTAGGTCAAATTTCAAAAATTTGAAGCAGTTTTCGATTTTTTTGAACATTTTCAGAAGAGTAGCAGCGGGTGCGAATTTTGTAATTAAATGTCGAAAAGGAGGTGGAAAATGTGAGATCGTATCAAATGGAAGGTCGTGTTGCAAAAAGTGTCGGCTGAAAAAATGCAAAGAGATGGGTATGAATATTGAAAGTGAGTTTTTTTGTTGTTGTTGGAAATACGCTCTATTGATAATTTTTTGATTTAGTAAAAATATATATTAATTTTGACAGATTTCGAAAATCTAAAAATTATACATTTTTCAATTGAAATCCTGTATTTAGTTTTTTAGAGAAAAACAAATCCCGAAATTTGAAAATCAAAAATTTTCCAAAGTCAGAAAATTTCGAAAATCCCATCAAAAATTCCGAAAATTTAAATAATCCCAGAATTTCGAAAATCCCGAAAATTTTCAGAAATCCCAAAATTTCAAAAATTCCAAAGGTTCAAAATTTATAATTCTCCGAAATCCTAAAATTATGGAAATCCCGAAATGGGCATAAAAAAGTGAATGAAGTTCCAAACTTAGCCTGGAAATTAGAGTGTTCCCCATTTTTTTTTCAGATTTCCAATACGATCGTGATCCACTCAGCACGTCTAAACAAATCACACCTTCAATGGCCATGTATCTTGGAAGACCAGAATTCATCATTCTTTGTGACCCGGAAACCGCCAGAAACTCCATAACCACAAAAATCGATCTCACTGAAATTATAGATAAAGCCACAAAGATTTTGATGTCTGACATCAAGATACCAAGATCTTCAGGTCAAAATCGTCTTCGTAAACTTTCCACCGCGTCGAATATCGAGAGATTTTCTGTGAGCGCTGACGACGATTTTCATGAAGTTACAGCGATTGGGCTCAAAGAAACGATGAGCTTTTGGGAGCACGACATACTTACCGTAGCCAAATGGTTGACACATTTTGATGAGTTTCAGGACTTGAAACCAGATTTGAAGGTATACAGTTTTGCCTGGTTTATTTAAATTTCAAGTTCTGATTTTCTATTTTTCCAGCTGACATTTCTGAAGACTATATGGTCCGTGTGGAATCGTTTGGAAAAACTTGGGAGGACAACGATGTTTTTAAAATCTAAAACTGCACCATCATGGGATGAAACACCAATTTTTCAAGCGAACGACGTTAGAATAAACCTGAAAGATTTGAAATTGGATATAGAATGGTTGTCAAATTATAGTGTGGAACAAATAGCCTAGTAAGTTTCTATTCAGGCTGGAACTTCTAATTTTGTATTTTTCCAGCTACATTGAAGGTGTTGGTGACTGGTCCTCTTTTCATTCCATCCAACCAATGCTAGAATTGGATCCTACAGAAGTGGAAATAAATTATATGCTCGCACAGATCTCATTCTCCTTTGCCACTCGCGACCTGCAAGGAGAGCTATCAGAAATCGCTGAAAAATTCCTCCAATTGATTGCCGACGATCTTCACAATTATTATACGAGAGAATTGAGTGTATCCAGATACTCGGATCGTGTTTTGAAAATGATGAAAATCAATAATTTAGTAATGAAGAATATGTTCGAGAGAAAGGAGAAATTGGCAATTGCGAGAACGTTTGATATTTTTCATGTGGAGTTTTCGGACCCTGAAATGTTTAAAGACATGTTTTGAAATGAAAGAACAATTCGAAGATCTTATATTTGTGGTTCAGAATAAATATTTTTTCTGTGTTTGTAGAATTTTTGAAATTGGAAATGGGAAACATGCATTTAAAAATCAGAGGTTGGAAGTTGAAACTTCATTAGCCCAATCCAATTCTTATTAATTTAGGCAAGGCGATGCTAATACAAACTTGAAGATTGACAAAAATAGAGAATTTGAAGATTTTGCCAGGTTCATAGAATTCACTGGAAACTTTTCCGTTGCTCACATCAGCCTTCAAAACCTCAAATGATCCACGACATTTTTAGAACTTATATTTTTCAAATAAAAATGTTTGTACTTTTTTCCGATCAATTGAAATGTGTCCTATGTCTTACTTATCGGCATAGACCACAATTTCTCTGCGATTCTCGCTATTTTCTCTCTATCAACTTTTCTCTTTGTATTTCTCCTTCTCTAAGTCATGTGTTGAACGATCTTTCCCATTCAAAACTATATTTTTCACAAAAGTTTTAACTATGGATGCCTCGACTTCTGAAAATTGCACAGAAATTCTCTCCGACCCAACATCTCCGGTTTTTTGTCAAGTCTGTGGTCTAAAAGCCCATGGTATTCATTTTGGAGCAACAACATGTCGAGCGTGTGCAGCATTTTTCAGGTAGGTCAAATGTTATGGTAGGTCAATACTGTAGGTTTTAAGAGTTGTATGGTAGGTCAATTGAGTAGATTGATAACAGGGCAATTTTAATTTGATGTTTCGAATTTTGAACATTTTCAGACGGGTGGCAGCAGGCGCAAATTTTATCATAAAATGTCGGAAGGGAGATGGAAAATGTGAAATCCTCTCATACGGAAGATCATGTTGTAAAAAGTGCCGGCTGAAAAAATGCAAAGAGATTGGGATGGATATTAAAAGTGAGTCACTTTAAAACGAGCCCTACCGCAAAACGCAATTTTCAGACTTCCAATTCAATCGTGACACTATCAACACATCCAAAAACTATACTCCATCTATAGCCATGTTTGTGGGAAGACCCGAATTTTTGCTTTTCTGTGATCCGCAAAATTCTTCAAATATCACATACGTTGATTTATCCGATCTTTTGATGAAAGCAAGAAAAATTCTGAGAACTTGCCCAAAGTTAGCTGGGCGCAATCGGTTAAGTAAATTGTCCAGTTTTATGAATTTGACTGGACTTCGAGAATCTCAACAATCGTCATTCACCTTGATTCCAAGTTTCGGATATCAAGAATCGTTCAGTCTTTGGGAGCATGATCTACTTCTTGTGACCAGGTGGTTGACCTATTTCGATGAGTTTCGGAATCTTCAACCAATGATTAAGGTGAGTACCAATAAAACCGTAAACACTAACAGAATGGCTTCTTAACTTTCAATTTTGATCCAATTTATCTCGGTTCCTGCAAAAGATATCAAAAGTTTGTACACTGATAAAATATTGGTTATATTATGATAAACAATTTATTTGTTGCCAAGTTTTTGATATCTTTTACAGGAATCTTTACGGTATCTGACTTTCACGTCTTGTCTATTATATGTAGGTTCATTTAACTTTCTGTAATTTCCCAGATAAAAATCTTGAAATACATCTGGCATATCTGGAACCGACTGGAAAAACTTGTCCGAACTGCCATATTTTTGAAGAATCAAACAAATTCGAAACTAAACTACGTTCTGCTTACCTATGACTGTATTGTGGATTTTAAAAATTTCAAAGTTGACCTACAATGGATGACAAAATATAATTTGGAGCAAATATCTTAGTGAGTTTTTTGAAACGAAAATTTGAATGAGAATCCATCATTTTTAGCTTCATAGAAGGTGTGGGAGACGTTGACATGTTTTCCACCATCCAACCAATTTTGGATTTGGACCCGACGGATATTGAATTCAATTATATGCTGGCTCAAGTTTCATTCTCCTTCGCCGCAAAACGATTGGGTGGAGAATATGCTGAAGTTGCTGAAAAATTACTGAAAATTCTGGCTGATGATTTACATGAGTATTACACGGAAATCGGTCTGCTACGATATTCGGAACGAGTTGTGAAAATGATGAAAGTCAATAATTCGCTAATTGGTGTGATGAGGAAAAGAAAGGAGAAATTGGAAATTGCTAGAACATTTAACATTTTTAGTCCTATATTTTCAGAACCTGAAATGTTCGAGGAGATTATGTGATAATTTAAAAATTATGAAAAAAGTTTTTTTTTGTTTTATGACAAGAGCATTTGCCAGAATCACGAAAATAAACCTGAAATTCAAAAATTGTATTCTCAGAGTTCTAATTCCAAAAAAAATCTCCTAAGAAAAAGAAAACAAAAACACAATGGAATAATATAAAAGGTCTCAAAAGAAATATGATATGCTTTCTTGACAAAGCCGAAATTTGAGAATATTTTAAAAAATGCTCACCTTTTTTTTCGAATTTCAAAACTTCTAAATCTCAGAATTTCAAAATTTCAGAATTTTAGAATTTCAAAATTTCAGGATTTTAGAATTTCAGAATTTCAGAATTTCAGAATTTCAGAACTTCAGAATTTCAGGATTTTAGAATTTCAGAATTTCAGAATTTCAGAATTTCAGAATTTCAGAATTTCAGAATTTCAGAATTTCAGAATTTCAGAATTTCAGAATTTCAGAATTTCAGAATTTCAGAATTTCAGAATTTCAGAATTTCAGAATTTCAGAATTTCAGAATTTCAGAATTTCAGAATTTCAGAATTTCAGAATTTCAGAATTTCAGAATTTCAGAATTTCAGAATTTCAGAATTTTAGAATCTTAGAATTTCAGAATTTTAGAATCTTAGAATTTCAGAATTTCAGATTTTCAGAACTTCAGAAGTTCGGAATTTCAGAATTTCAGAATTTCAGAATTTCAGAATTTCAGAATTTCAGAATTTCAGAATCTTAGAATCTTAGAATCTTAGAATTTCAGAATCCCAAAATCGAAGAATCTCATAATCCCAAAATTGCAGAATCTCAGAATCTCAGAATCTCAGAATATCAGAATCTCAGAATCTCAGAATCTCAGAATCTCAGAATCTCAGAATCTCAGAATTTCAGAATCCCAAAATCGAAGAATCTCATAATCCCAAAATTGCAGAATCTCAGAATCTCAGAATCTCAGAATCTCAGAATCTCAGAATCTCAGAATCTCAGAATCTCAGAATCTCAGAATCTCAGAATCTCAGAATCTCAGAATCTCAGAACCTCAGAATCTCACAATCTCACAATCTCACAATCTCAGAATCTCAAAATCTCAGAATCTCAGAATCTCACAATCTCACAATCAATCTCTTTTCCCGTGTTTCTTGGTATCAACATCAATCATCTCGCATGAATTATTTGGTCTCTCTCTCTCTCTCTCTTCTTTCTTCTCCAATAACATTTTCTGTCTCTATTTGCCCTATTCTCTTCCTCTGCGTCTCTCCAAAAGACACACTCTCTTCCTCCAACTTTCGCATCCTGCGTATTCTTGAAAACTTGGTCTCTCTCTCCATACACCTGCCCTCCAGGTTCTATTTTTTTTCTATTTTATTGTCATCATTTTATTTCATTTGTATTTAGAAAATGACCGTTTCCGATTGCGAAATATGCGGACAAACCGCTCACGGAAATCACTTTGGTGTACTCAGCTGTCGCGCCTGTGCCGCGTTTTTCAGGTGAAGAATTAGGAATTTGTTGGAATTTGCATCATTTTTGAACGAAAAAAAAAGTTTCAGAAGAGCCACACTGAATCCCAAGAAGAAGTTGAATTTGAATTGTATTCATGGACAGAATCTGGAAATTCATAGAAATGGATTTTTCTCGTGTAAAAAGTGTCGGATGAAGAAGTGTCTGGAGAGGGGCATGGATGCGTCTAGTGAGTTTTTTTTATTTGGAATATTCAAAATTCACAGACAAATTATGTGTTTCCTGAACTTGATTAATTTTCAAAATACGTTTTGGGTCATGAAAAAGTCAGAAAAAGTGAAATTATAAAATTAAGTGATCGCTTTTTAAATTTTTTTTTTGAACTGATGAAGAGGAACTGATGAAGTAAAATAATTGGGCTCAATATTTACGTATGGGGTTGGCTTCTACGGTAGTTTATACAAAATATTTTTTATAACAATATTTCAAAGTCAAATCTGAAATTCCGATCTTTCAGAATTCCAACTCGATCGTGACATGATATCCACCGCTATGGTTCCTGTCAAAGTTCCCCTAATGATTCCCCAATCGCTTGCAACATTCCTAGGACGTCCAAATTTTTTGATCTACTGTAACGCTCAAGACCCAACATCTCCGGGGCCAGCCAAGAATGTTGTCGACTGCAATCATTTGTTAGATCGAGCCACTGAAATTCTGAAAAACGGAAGCTGGAAACCATTCAGTCCGCAAATGAATAGCCTGGAACAAATGTCCGCTGCTTTTGAAAATATGAAAATTTCGAAATCCTCGGAACTCCAATTGATCACTCATATGAACAAAGACCATACACTTCTGATTTGGGAGCAAGAAATGTTGAACACCGCCGAGTGGCTAACCAATTTCAGTGAATTCAACTCGTTACCGATTACAGTTCAGGTATTCGAAAACTGTTTTGAAAACTGGATTTCTTAATTTCTCGTTCAGATGGAAGTGGTCAAATCGATATGGCAAACTTACGGAAGGTTCGAGAAACTAGCAAAAACTGCCGAGTTTCGGAGGAAAAAATTGTTCAAGAGTGATAATTTATTTGTGGTTGGAGACGAGGCCTGTCTGGATTCAGAGAATACTGTAGTGGATGTTTCATGGTTCACCAACTACTCATATGAGCAAGTTTCATAGTAAGTTGTTTTGAAGCAAAAAAGCGAAAAAAGCAAAAAAACCAGTTATTAAAAGGGCACTTGTAATGGAAGGTCCCTGCTCTACTCTGGAAAAAGCCGTACAAGTATAGTTTCTGTATTCATTCTATTGGAAGCCTACCCTTTATGTGCAGTATAGTCTCAAGTATCTTGGTTCCTATCAGAGATATCAAAAAGTAGTCAACTGATAAAATATTTATCTTAATATCCAGACACACTATATCAGTAGACATATTTTTGATTTCTCTCTAGGAACCGAGGTAATGGAGCTCAAAGTTCATGTATAAGGAGAACTTTTATTAGTGCAAATACGATCGTTTCTTTTAACTAAGAGTTCTAGCTAGTATTGCAACTCCAAATTTCTTATTTGCAGCTTCTATAAATCCTCAATTTCAGCTTCATGGATTGCTTCCATAACGAAGCGTTTCGTCAAATCGCCAAAGAGTTTGAAACCCTTAACCCAACAACCACCGAGCTAAACTTCATGCTCCTTCAAGTTTGTCTCCAGGAAGCTGGCAAAAAACTCCAAGGTGACGTCACCAAAATGACCGATTACCTTCAAGACCTGATCTCAAATCAACTACACAATTACTATATAATTGTACGAAACATGCCAAACTACTCAGCGAGGCTGACCAAGATGATGAAGGTGTGCAATCTGATGAGACACGATTTGCGGCGACAAGCCGAAAAGTCAAAATTGGCAATGACTTTTGATGTTTTTAATATTACGTTTTCTCATCCTGAGATCATGGGTAACTGTGGATGAGTTGTAAATCAACATTAAAAAACCAATTACGAGTCCAAATAAAAATATTTATGTACATTGAAGATCACAGGTCACAAAAGATTAAAATAAAAGACAAAAGAGAATTAATGCCTTTTAGTGAGTATCGCGTTGAACTTTCTTGGGAAGACCCCCACCTTCTCAGTCTTATCTATGGATGGTGGACCTTCGGAAGACGGGGAGACCTTATACCGGTTGAACATGTTTGAAATAAAAAGGAACAACTCCATCCTAGCCAAACCTTCCCCTAGACATTGCCGCTTTCCGATTGAGAATGGACACAGTTCCTCGACCTTCTTTAGCTTTCCATCCTCATCTATGAACCGGTCTGGATTGAATTTGTACGGATCCGGAAACGTTTCCTCGTCCAGCATGACAGTACTAATCTGAGCAATCACTCCAGTACCCTTTTTGATTGGGTACCCATTGATTACAGTATCCTTCGTGGTGGCATGGAACAAATTGATTGGGACAATATTTGCACATCGTTGGGATTCATTGATAACTGCGTTCATGTAAGAAAGCTCATTTTTATCCGACATCGCCACCAATCTATCACCTCCAACCACTCGATCCAATTCCTCTTGCATTTTTTCCTGAACCCCTGGGGTATTCATAATGTAACAAATGATCCAATTGAGAGTAGTATTCGTTGTAGACAATCCGGCAAACCATAAATCTAGGCAAGTATTCATCAATTGCTTGTTGGAGAAAAGCTCAAACTCTCCAGCAGCTTCCTGCTTTCTCTGTTCCTTGAGATAGGCTTCAGCATAATCCAAGTTTTCTTCAGAATCGAAGTCAATTTTTTGACGATGGTTTTCGATTTGGGTGTTGAAGAATGTATGGAAATTTGCCTTCCATTCGCCGAGCCTGAAATTCGTTAAGACTAGTTTTGAAAACCAAGAAGGGTGACTTACAAATCATCCAGAGATTTTCCGGGAAGCCACTGACCAATTTTCGGAGCAAAAACTTGTACATGCACCTTGAAAGTGGTGAACGCCTTTTCTTGATATTCCATAAGATCCCTGAGTTTTTCGAACTCTTCTTGCTTCTCACCATCAAACCGATATCCGAAAACAATTTGGTTTATGACACTAGCAACAGCATTATTGACCACAGCTGGCACATCTTGCTCCTCTCCAAGATGTTCGTCGAACTTGCGGAAGGCTTCTTCAACTTCAATTAGAATTTTTTGTTGCATTAGGTCTTTTCCAAGTCCGAAGTCACGGAAGTTTGTAAGTGTGAATCGCCGGTGAGTGCTCCAGAGATGCCCATTGGTTTCGACTATTCCATAGGTGCCTCCACGGAACTTCTCATTGAACGGTTGTGGGTATTTGTCCTTATAGGTGTCACCATCACGAATGAACGTCTCCTTGATCTTGTCATAAGTACCAATCATGACGTATGGGGTGGTACCTGAATAGATATCTTTATATACAGGGTGGCTGAAAAGTATTGAGACACTTGTTATGATGGCTCTTGGCACCGTGCCAAGTCGTATTTTCGAAAAGTTTCGTATTATTTCGAAAATAGGGAGCGTATATAAGCCGACATTAGAGCCATTTCCCATCACTTTATCTCTTCACGAAGTTATGCGAGCTTCTCCTCATCGCCAAACCATTGCCAAGCTGTTCAACGACGGCATCTCCACCGGTGACATCGCTCGAAGACTTCTTCTTCCGAGAGCAACTGTCTATCGAGTTGTGCAACAATTGAAAGATCGAGGACATGTGTTGGAGCTTAAGAAAAGCGGAAGACCTCGTACTGTCAACACTCGCCGGACTCGTGGCATCATCAAGAAGAGAATCACAAGAAATGATGCGGTCAGCATGAACCAAATGGCTTCATCGCTCGGAATCTCAAGACAATCGGTTCAATCCATTGTGAAAAAGGACTTGGGTCTGAACAGTTATCGGCTCCTTCGTGGCCAATACCTCACAGAACAGTCCAAGAAGAATCGGCTCGAAAAAGCGAAAAAGTTGCTCGACGCACTCAAGGTGCGCCGCCTCTCTGAAGCCATTTGGACTGATGAGAAAATTTTTACGGTTGAGCCGCTTCCGAACCGACAGAATGCTCGGCAATTGTTGTCAAAGGACGAAGCAAAGTCCCCAAAACGTCGTCTGGCCTACAAGAGACTTTTTCCAAAGTCAGTGATGGTGTGGGCTGGATTGACGTCGGAAGGTAAAGTCCCATTGGTTTTCATTGATAGAAATGTGAAAATCAACTCGGATGTGTACCAAAAGTTGGTGTTGATGGATGTTTTACGTCCGTGGGTCACTAGCCACTTTGGCCAGCAACCCTTCATTCTTCAACAAGATTGGGCCCCGTCCCATGGCTCGAAATCCACGAAAGCTGTTCTCGACGCTCATTTCCCTGGCTACTGGGGCAAGGACATGTGGCCCGCTTCCTCGCCCGATCTGAATCCACTCGACTTTTCCGTTTGGGGATATTTGGAGGAAAAGGTGATGGCTCGATCGCACCCAAATGTGGATTCACTGAAGGCCGCTTTGCTCAAAGCATGGGATGATCTTGACGATGACTACCTCCGGCGCACCGTCGCTACTGTTCCAGTTCGTTTGAAGGCGTGCATCAAGGCCGAAGGCTCAAACTTCGAATATCTCCTCTGATATCTTTTCTATTACTATCATTTGTTGAAAAAATAAATCTGGTTCTTTTGTTGAAACTCCATTTTTGAAAATACAACAAAAAACAAGTGTCTCAATACTTTTCAGCCACCCTGTATACATATGGGACATCCTTTAACTCACCCAACCAGAACGTATAAATATCGCCATATTTTTTGGTCCATCTTCTAAAACACTCATACCCTGGCTTCTCCATCACCAATCCTAGCATATTTCCGATAAGTGGAATCGGAATAGGACCGGGTGGAAGGTTTCTCCGTTTCCAATAGAGTTCATGGAACAGATAGGCAACTAGGCCAGTGAACAATAGGAATAAGATCATGAGGATTCTGAAATTTTGAGTTTCTTTCGGAATTTGAGATTCGAGAAGATTGAAAAGGATATCTTGTAACAACAAAAGAAAAGTAGAACATCGTTAAGAAAACTAACATAAATCGCTGAAAACGCGCGCCTTTTTATCTAAAAATCCCCATTCTATAGTTTATGCCGAAACAAAGTTTATGACTGGGCGAGAGGTTAGAGAAAACGAGACACAAGCGACGGGAAGAGACCACAAAGAGAAAATGCAGTCATAGATCAGTTGACCAATTTCACAACCCCCGGAGAAAAGAGAAAAAATAAGGTGGTGTATGTTTGGTCTGTTTGATTGGAAAGAGGTTAGATGACAAACAACACAGAGGGAACTAGAGACTAGTTGATAACTTTTTTGTGTATTGAAGCTTGTATCAGACTGTGCTTGAGCATTTAACGGTGGACCTACAAGTTCAACACCTGGAGAATTTTTTTTTTCAATTAAAATACAGTGCGCGTCATAAGTATAGCACTCCCTCAGAAAATGAGTTTCCAGAGTTCCTGTAACATATAGGAAAAATGTATTCACACCATTCGAACAAGCGTCTAATAGAACCCAGATCTGAAAATTTTGTTTCAATTTGTTGCGTTCGGTCCGATCTAGGACCTAAACATCGTAAATGTACCGCGTCAAAAGTATAGCGCGTTTTGGGGTTTTGGCCCCGTAATCACCATTCTTCGTTATAAGAACTATTTCTTGTGCTGGATATCCGATTCTTAGCACATTTTCATACTTTTGGGAAAGTATCAAACATCTGACTTATGTGGATCATGGATAAATCAGCGTTTCAGTCATCAAAACTTCCATCACCGCCCACATGGCTAAAATTGTTGATTTCATGCTGGAAAACAGCTTGAATGACATTTTTCATTGTGTTTATGATTATAAAAACACTTTTGACCCATCCCTTCTATCTACAGTGTCTGAATCGAGGCCTTGTTCCAAACTCCACCTCGGCAGCCATCACATTCGTCAGCTTCCGACGCCGGGAAAATTTTTTTTCCGCGGCTTTCAACACTCTGGGAACACTATGCTAGATCCCCTCAGATTTTTCAATCCATTAACCTCTTAACATAAGAAATTTTTCATCACATTTTTAAGTATGTATGGAATGATTAAACTTAAAAAATAACTTTATTTTTGCTCATCATAGTAATATTAAAATGGTGTGTCTTCTTGGCGAACTCTATTGATAACCAGTGCCTTCAGTTTAGGATTTCCATTATCATACATCAAATTATGAATATCCAATGCAATATGCATGTAGTACTCTGTGTAGGGAATTCGGAAGTACCAAGCCTTTTTGATGTTCGGAACGGTACGGTACGGTTCTCCAATGAGCTCATTGAGGGATTCATCGATAGTAGAGGTCAGAAATGATATTCGGAACTTTTGAAAAATTGGTTTCCCGAGGAGGTTCTGAAATAAAAACGATTTTTAGCTTCCGGGACCAAAATATATTTTTTTAATTATCTAACAACTCACAGTTTTTAAGTAAACCACATCTTCCGTGGATAAACACTCCACCAACACATCCAAATTGACAAAGTGAAGGATTCTGATTTTTTGAATGGGCGTAGTTATGATCAGATAGTTGCCAATCAGTTGTTCCGCATTTCTCCACTGCTTTGTCTCAGATATTCGATCGACTTCGAACCTCACTTTTACAATGTTTTCGAATTTCAGATTTACTTGTTTCGAAGGATACAAAATTTCTAGAATCTTCAATGAGCGTGGGTCAATGTGTGGTAGAATCGCCATCACCTCATTCTGATACTTGCAGCTTATCGCGAACCTTTTGATCTTGAGAGGCGTAGATCTTTTTCTCAGAATCTTTCCAAACGCGACAGAAAACTTTTCACTATACCAGCCCAAATAATCCTTGCTTCCGAGATGATAGATTGAAAAGCAGTGATAAACAAGTCGGAGTTCTTCCAAACACGCCTTCATATTCTTCAGAATTGTCTCTGCATCTTTTAATGATTGAGCTCGTGCGTCTAGCTTTTTGAAATAATGATTGTTAACACATCCTCCAGTTTTGACGGGAAGATATTTGATTTCCTTGTAAGCCCCACTCGTAAGTTCAATTAATGTACTATGATGATGTTTGTCCAGACAAATCGTATATGACTTCACATGTGGGTCAGATTTCAGTTCATCAATGCAGTTACGGATTCCAGAAGACACTTTTCGAAGTTTCAGTCTGAAAAAAAAATCATGTTGAGCTCCAGCAAACATGTTTGAAGCTCCAGAAAACCTACACATCAAAGCAGTCAAGTTCTTCTAGTATTAACTTCATAGCCAACGGATTTACCAGAATTTTCCGAGCTTCGGTTTTGCTTGCCATTGTTTCGCTTACTGTTCTCTCCACTTGGGCCGATTTTCGGTGGATAGAATGATCCTGAAAGGATTATTAACAGATTCTCAGACAGAAAAAAATCATACATGAAAAAAGAGAATAAGTTTATCTCTATTTGCTTCTCGTTTGAACTTTGGGTCTAATATCTCCATCCAATTCTCGTAGTGACACTTTGCAAAAACTATTTGTATGACGACGAACATTTTGGAAAATGTGAGGAGCTGAAAATTATAGATTAAAGGAGAGGGACAAGAAAAAAATATTTACCTCATTGAAACTGTGGATATTCTCTTCAGTTACTGTATTGAACCGTAAGAATACAGATATTCGATATATATTCTCCAATTTTTTGAAACATATTAAATCTCGACAATCTACGAGGTCACCAAATGAAAAATCCGCGCATTTAAGAAATTTCGGATCCAGATACCGTATCATCGAAATACTTTGTGATACACTTGCAAACAATGTCGAAAGAGTTTTGGTCCACAAAAGTGAAGATCTAGACTTCAAAGCGTTTTCAATACTAGCAGAAATTCGATTGGCATTGGTATCGGAAATAGGTTCATCAAAGTTTCCCATTGTCCGAGATGACAATGATGCCTGGAATATGTTTAGAACCGACTCTTGGTTCTTGATAATCATTGCCAAGTCATCGCAAAAGACATCCACACAATTTTTGTCCACTGCCAAATACATTTTTTCAGAAATCACTGATGTAGCCTCTCCAAAACTTTCATAGGCTATTCGAATGTGATGGGTCCCCTCTGCTGACGGGCAGAGCAAAAACAAATAGATGTTTCTGTTGGAGAACGTGAAAATAATTTGGGAGATATTATTTCTTTGTCGGTCCGTTAACCATTGATATGCGTGGGACATTTTGCTGGGGGTGATCAGTGTGAATAAAATAAAATAAAAAGTACCGGAAAAATCGATTTTGCTACGTTTATAACTACATTATCAGCCAGCAAATGATGAGTAACAAAAATTTGATAAGACACGCTGACTTCCATTTCAAAACATCAATTAGCGTCAAACATATCAGGATGTGAAAATTCGATTTTCAACACATTAAACGTTCTAGCCAGCTGATTCCTTTCGGCTCGACCTCTCATATCCGCTTCGATCCCTTTATTGATTTTCAGCATCTTCGCTAATCGAACCGAGTAGTAAGGTTGTTTTTTCTTGTTCACATAATAGTCATGGAGGTGATCCGCTTGAGTTTGCATTAGCTTTTCGCAAGCTTCCAAAACTTTCCCTTGACATTTGTTGCCTGCATGGTATAAGGAGATTTGAAGCAGCATGTAATTGAGCTCAATGTTGGTTGGAGCAAGTTCAACAAGGTCTTGAACACATTGCTGGCAATATTGTTCGAGTTGAGGTGAGATGTAGCTGGAAACTTTGAAATACTGGTACCGGAAAATATTTTGGGATTCCACTGTCAAAATTTATTTAAAAACCTCCAGGGCCCATGGTCAAAATGCATGCCGCACTCCAAAAGTAACAATTCGTTTTTCAAAATCTGAAAAACCCACAATTCCAACTGCTCCATTGTATAATTAGTGCACCAGGTCAAATCGAACTCAAAACTTCCAAAATCCAAACATGTATCATCGCCAAGCATATACACTTTATCAGCCAACACATGCTTTCTCCGATAGTCAGCAGTTTCTGCGAGTTTTTCCAAACGAGTCCACCCTATCCAAGCGGCTTTAACTATTTCAAGCTGAAATTTGACTGGAAGTTATATAACTTCACTCTAAATTACCTTGATATAATTTTTCAGCTTGTTGAACTCGGGAAAACTAGCAAACCACTCAACTGCTCTTAAAAATGATTGCTCCCAAATGAAAATCGATTCGTCCTTTCCCATTTTTCTAATCTTTAACATTCGTTCATCTGGCGCTTTCAGCCTCATATCATCTAAAGTTAGAGCCAATTTCTCTAGACTGTTTTGATATTGAAATGGTCTAAAATTGTTGTTTGGCTGCTGAAAACTAATAAGAATTGATCCAGATGAACTTAAAATCTAATGAAATGCCTTACTCTCTGAAAAACGTTTGCAGCTGTATCCACTAGATACGTCATATCTATAAAAGTCTTGTTGATTGCTATTTTTGCTGGTTCGCAGCACAAAATAAATGCAGGTCTACCAAGAAATGTCGCCAAAGATTCTGGCACTTTTTTCATAGAACTTGATATCAGATCTCGATTCGTTTGGAATCCTGAAACCTTTGAAGTTGGAAGAAAGAGGTTCAGCACTGACTACTAGAATCCATTCCAACTTTATAGCACTTTTGTAGTCTGCATGGTTTGCATGGGTACCTGAAAGTTTAGAATGGTTTTCTATATCAGCTGGAGAGGTATAACTAACTTTCCATTGACAAAAATCGCACAACTTCCATCTGTTTCACATGGTTTTTTGTCTTTTTTCCAACTTTCCGCCCGTCTAAAAAATGAAGCGCACGCTCGACAACTCATCACTCCAAAATGTCTGCCAGTGGTATGCAAACCACAGATTTCACATGGTCCAGAAAGGAATAATGGGGCAGGCATAATAAAATTTTAAATGATGAATTTAGAATCTAAAAATTCCAAAAAAAAAACAGAAATGATGTTACAAAGGCTGTTGGAGAAAAAAAATTATATGATAAGAACAGCAACTCCGATCAAAAAGAGCAAGAGCAAAAATTGTTTCAATGATCAATGATAATTTATTTTCAAGTTATTTTCAAGACGCCTCAAACATATCAGGATGAGAAAATTCGATTTTCAACACATTAAACGTTATAGCCAGCTGATTCCTCTCCGCTCGATCCCTCATATCCGCTTCAATCCCTTATTAATTTTCATCATCTTCGCCAATCTCGCCGAGTAGTTTGGTTGCTTCATCTTGTTCACATAATAGTCGTGGAGGTGATCCGCTTGGGTTTGCATTAGCTTCTCACACGCTTCCAGAACTTTTCCTTGACACTTTTTGCCAGCATGGTATAAGGAGACTTGGAGGAGCATGTAGTTGACTTCAATGCTGGTTGGAGCAAGGTTCACAAGATTCTGAACACAACCTTGACAGTTTTGTTCGACTGCTGGGGACATGTAACTGAAAATAGATCAATGAGGTCATGGATATCGTATTACTCCACATGTGTACACAATTTTACTTTTCTCCCGACAAAGATATCAAAAGATGGTCAACGGACAAAGTTCTCACCGTAACCATCATCTTTTTCAGGTACAAAATGTTTTATGCCTTTTACAGGAACCTTGAAACCCAACGTCAACCACAATGTAATCTACTGCTACAATATCTAGCTTAAAACTCACAATTCCAACTGCTCCAGTGTATAATTTGTGCACCATGTCAGATCAATCTCATAATTCTCAAAATCCAAACACGTATCATTTCCCAGCATATAAACAGTATTCGAGAATATTCGACGTCGTTGATACTCTGCCGTCTCTGTCAGTTTCTCAAGACGTGTCCAGCAAATCCAAGAGGCTTTCATGATTTCTAGCTGAAATTATTTTTCTAGAAAGCAACACTAGATTATAAATGTGGGCTACCTTTATGAAATCCTCCAACTCGTTGAACTCTGGAAAGTTTGCGAACCACTCTACCGCTCTTAAAAAGGCTTGCTCCCAGACGAAAATCGACTCATCTTTTCCAATTTTCGTCATTTGTGTGATTCTCTTGTCTGGCTGCTTTAACCTCATATCATCTAGAGTTACCGATAGCTTTTCTAGACTATTATGATATTGATAAGGTCTGCCGTTCATTGTGGGCTCCTAAAAATTATGGTATAGTTCAAAATCATTCGCTGAAAATCTCACCTGATGAAACATCTTATTAGCGATATCCACCAAATGTTGTACATCTATAAACGTCTTAATGTGAGATGCTCTATCCGGCTCACAACACAAAATGAACATTGGTCTTCCTAGAAACGTGGATAGGCTTTGTGAGGGTCCAATAAAAAGAGCCACCCGTTTTATGAACTTGTTTGAGCATGAGATCAAATCACGGTTGCTTTGAAATTCTGTAAAAAATGATGGATTTGAAAAGTGGAGACAATGAAGGACACTTACTACTAGCATCCATACCAACATCAAGACATCGTTGGAGTCGACACTTTTTACATTGAAATCTAAAAAAATTGGATTTTATTGTCGAATTTATTTTCAGGTTATCATGACCTAATTTTGTGTATAATCTAGGTCATGACCTAATTTTTGAGTTTTCTAGGTCATGACCTAATTTTTTTGGAATTATCAGGTCATGACCTGGATTTAGATGTTTCTAGGTCATGACCTGATTTTCTCGGATTTCTAGTTCATGACCTAATTTTTGGATTTTGTAGGGAATGAACAAATTTTTCCATATTCTAGGTCATACCTTATTCTTGGATTTTTTTTGGGCATCACCTACCTTATTGATTTTTTCAGGTCATGACGTAATTTTCGGATTTTTCTAGCTCGTGAACTAATTTTTTGGATATTCTAGGTCATGACTAAAAATACTGAACTTTTGTAATTGCTACCTTTGTAATTGCTACCTGGTCAGTTGTCAAGATAGGCGTTTGAAAACTAGTTATTCAGAACAAGCAGGTCAATACGGACATGAATTTGTGAAAAATTTCAAAAAAAAACATGTTTTTAACTTCAACAGTTTTTCTCAAAATTCGCACATTTTTCTATGAATTAGAAATCTCAAACTTACTTCCCATCCGCAAAAATCGGACAATTTCCTTTTGGGCATTCTGTCCTTTGCCGATCCCAGCCAGCCGCTCGTCTGAAAAACGCTGCACACGCCCGACAACTCATCACTCCAAAATGTCGTCCAGTCGTCTGCTGTCCACAAATTTCACATGGTCCTGACAAAAATAATGGCGCGGGCATTTTCTGAAAAGAAATGATTTTTCAAACATTTTGCGGCAGTTAGAAAAAATATTGAGAAAAAGGAGAAGGTGCAAAAATTCTTGAAGAAGAAGAAGAAGACGGAGGTGGTGAAAGAAAAAGAGCAAAAAGAGCACATGCTCACTCAATGACGTTTTGGCTCGAAAGTATAAAGCGAAAAAGCAAGCGCTATATGTTCATTAAATTATCGTTTACAGAGGAACATTTTATTTTGAAAATCAATATTTCAACAATTAATTAATTAATGCACATCAAACATCTCTGGGTGTGAAAATTCCAATCTTATCACATTGAAAACTCTCGCCAACTTATTCAGCTCGGTTCGATTCCTTATATCCTCCTCTAGCAGTCTTATAACTTTCAGCATTTTTGTTAACCGACCAGAATAGTTATGTTGTTTCATCTTGTTCACATAATAGTCATGCAGGTGATCTGCCTGAGTTTGCATTAGTTTCTCACACGCTTCCAGAACTTTTCCTTGACATCTTTTGCCAGCTTGGCTGAGGGATACTTGTAGAAGCATGAAATTGACTTCAATATTTGTCAAGGACAAGTCGATTAGATCCTGAACACATTGCCTGCAGTTTTGCTCTTCTTGGGGTGGGATGTAGCTGGAATTTATAGATTTCTGAGAAAATTCCGGCTTCCATTTATTTTTTAAATAAGTTTATTTCATTTTTTTGGGTCCTTTTTATTGCAGAGTCAACTCAATTATGTTGGGAGCTCCAAATTGGAATGAAGCCGGTAATGGGACCAGGGTAAGGCTTCCGTTCGGTCGGGGGAATTTAGCCGACCTACCGACCGCCGACCCAGCGAACCGACAGACCAGCCGAGCTGACCGATCGGTCGACGCGCGGGCCAGGTCGGTCAACTGGGTCGGTTGGCGGTTGACGATTTTGGACCGACGAAAGTAAAAGCCTCTGACCAGGATCCGGATAAGGAGTCCAGAGACAGCAAAATAATTTTGTTCGGACAACGGACGGCCTGACCGGGGAACAACGGACTGTCCGTACATCTCTAGATGGGACCATGTTCGTCTTGTTGGGACTTTGGGACCCATGATCACACCATGACCAACTATCCCAATTTACGACCTCTCATATGGGATAGACCCTATAACTTACAACATCAACTGCTCCATGGAATAATCAGTGCACCAACTCAAGTCAATCTCAAAATTCCCAAATTCCAAACATGTATCGTTTCCCAACATATGAACGTCTTCAGGGAAAATCTGTTTCCTTTGATAGTCGGCAGTTTCAGATAGCTTTTCTAGACGAATCCAACCGAACCAGGCGGTTTTTATTATCTCTAGCTGAAAGTTATTCTGATATTCAAGTTCATTCGAAACTCTAGTACCTTTATATAATCTTCCAGTTCTTGAAACTCTGAAAAATTCGAAAACCATTCAACAGCTCTTAAAAACGACTGCTCCAGGATATACATCAATTCCTCTTTTCCCAGTCTTCTCAATTGCATGATTTTTTGATCCGGATGTTTTGTCCTCAACTCGTCTAAACTAAATGCCAGTTTTTCTAGACTATTCTGATATTGATAAGGTCTGCAGTTGATGGAGGGTGGCTGAAAAATAGTGAGTAAGAAGTTTCTAGCTCTATTTGAACCTGATGAAAAATCCAATTAGTCTTATTCACGAGGTAAGTCACATCTATAACGGTGTTTCTGAATGTAGCTTTATCGGGTTCACAGCACAAAATGAAGCTTGGTCGGCCCAGGAAATTTGATAAACTTTGCGGGGACGATGCTATGAAATTTTGGCGTTTTGAAAAATTGCTCGAGCAGGAGATCAAGTCGCGATTGTTTTGGAATTCTGTAAAAGTCAATTTTGAAGCTTTTATGGGTTTTGAGCACTCCGACCCCTAAGATAATCTACCCTTGAGGTACCGTATCCGTAAGATACTGTACCCTTGAGTTATCTTAATCCCTCTTCTACATACGAGTGACTGACAGTGACAAAAATTTAAAACTCACTTTTCACGTCCATACCAGCTTCATAGCATTTTTTCAGCCTACATCTTTTACATTGAAATCTGCAACAGGGTGAGATTGTAAGGCTATTGTCTTTACGTGTCCCTCGTTTTTGAGGGTTCCATATTTTTCCCAGGCTATCCTAGACTGGTTGAAACCTTTCAAACTTCTTGGGACCCACAAGACTAAGTCAGAGCAACAATTTCAATCATGACTGTAACTCAAAAGTTTTTTAATAGAAGCAATTATTTCTAAAACTCACTTCCCACCGCCAAAAATTTCACAATTTCCAATAGGACATTCAATTTTCCTTTTTTCCGAACCAGCGGCCCTTCTGAAAAATGCAGCGCATGAGCGACAACTCATGACCCCGAAATGCCTTCCAGTGGTTTGCAATCCACAAATTTTGCATGGTCCGGATAGGAATACTGGGGCTGGCATTCTTCAAAATTTTTCTTAGAAAAGTCTTGGATTCAAAAAAGTAATGTATTATGGAAAAAAAACCGTGTTTTCAATGTATAAAGTGTTTGAACGCAGAGATCCTTTATTATGCAATTTCTTAAAGCGAAGTAAATTTTTCAGATCAATTTTAAACACACATTTTAAGGTGACAAGCTCAAAATCCACTATCACAAAACATGTCGGGATGTGAGAAATGTACAGAAATAATATTAAAGACTTTAGCCACTTCTTGTCGTTCCAACCTCTCGTACAAATTTTGTCGTATCAGATTATCAATTTTCATCATTTTGGCAAGACGTGTCGAGTAGTTGGAGATTCGTTCTTGTTCATAATAATGGTGAAGATTGTTCGAAATGCCTTCCATTAGTTTATCGGTGAATTTCAGCACTTCACCTTGGTGTTTCTTTCCAGCATAGTGGAGGCAGAGCTCAATGAGCATGTAGTTTAATTCAATGTACCGTGGGATTTAGGTCAATTAGGAGGTCGACAATTTTGTTGAAATATTCATCGTGGTGACAGTCGAGGTAGCTGGAAAATTTGGAAAGTTAGGAACTTGGGAGAATAGAAATCGATGAACCTAGAAACCTAGAAATTCAGAAATCAGAGAATCTCAGAATATCAGAATCCAGGAATCCGGGATTCTAGGAATCGAGGAATCTTTTTTCAGAATCTCAAAATTTCGGAATCTTAGAATCTCAGAATCGCAGATATTCAGAACATTAGGATCTTAGAAGCTTAGAATCTCAGAATCTCAGAATCACAGAGTTTTAGAATATGGGTATCTCAGAATCTCAGATTTTCAGATTTTCCAAACTTCAGAACTTCAGAATTTCAAGATATCAGAATCCCAGAATTTCAAGATATCAGAATCTCAGAATTTCAAGATATCAGAATCCTAGAATCTCAGAACCTCAGAACTTTATAATACCATCATCTCAAAATCTCAGCATTTCAGAATCTCAGAATTTTCCAAAATAAATATAAAAACTCACTAAACCAACTGGTCCTTGCTATAATTGGTACACCATGAAATGTCGACTTCAAATTCCTTCAAATCCAAAAACACATCCTCTCCGATCATGTAGGCACTCTGTCCAAAATTATTCTTCCGCCGCTCATCTGCAGTCCGAGCCAGCTTATCCAACCGGCCCCATAGGATCCAGGCAATTTTCAGAATTTGCATCTGAAAGTGATTTTTAGGGTTTTCTCGATACTAAAGGATGAATATTAAGAACGCCGCGTCGCTACTTGCTGATTCCCGTACTTGCTCTTTGAGCTAAACTATATTGGTTCCTGTGAGAGATGCCTAAAGGAGGCCAGACACCAAAAAAGTTTTCCTGATATTTTGCATAGAGAACCCCCATGAGGGGTTGAACTCATGACAGGCAGCTCAGGGGTACAGAGCCGCTACCGGCTGAGCTACGAGGGCGCGAAGGCGCCTGACGACCGATGGTCTACATAAGCGCGACGTGATTTCGTCCCCCGAACTGTCCCCCGAAATTTTTGCTGTCTCGCCTCCTTTAACTGATAAAATGTTTGTCATAAGATTTGCAACATTTTAACAGTTTACAGATTTTTATTATCTCTTGCAGTAACCAAGATAATCGAGCTCAAAGTAAAGCGTTTATAAATGTCTTGGTCATAAGACGTTGCTCAGCGGCGCGGCACCTTTCTTATGAGCTCAACTCCTCGAATTCTTGATTTAATCTTTCAAAGCTTTCAGTCAAGTGAAAAATGCAGAATGCGTGGGCAGGAGCAAATCTGAACCCGATGAAAAAAAACAAGAATTTCCCATGTAGCTCGAGAGTCTCACAAGAAACTTAATTTCTCAAAAAGCTAAAGTCATTTCAAGCAGACACACACAAGCAAGCCCACCAACCTTGATATTTAGAGGCAACTGCTGAAACTCCTCGAAATGAGTCAGCCACGCGGCAGTTGACAGAAAACCTTGCTCCCAAAAATGCATCGTCTCCTTTAGTCCCAAAACTTTCAGAACTTTCAAATTGGGCTTCGCTTTCTTGAGTTCCCTGAACTTCAGTGACATATTTTCCAGACTATCTCTTCCGAAATATCTTCTACTATCTCCATTTCTCAAAACATCCATAGCCTGGCTAACCAAAAAAGTCACATCGATCACTGTTTTCACACGACATGCTCTTTCTGGTTCACAGCTCAAAATGAAAGCAGGACGTCCTAGAAATGAAGCCAAGCTGACTGGTATTCCCTGAGACCTTCTTTCTCTGATAATTTTGGTTACCGGAGATCCAGAAGGTTCGGAATCCGTGGAAGAAGAAGTGGACGTCGAAATGAGGTCACGATCGTGTTGGAATTCTGAAATTCCATTTTTTGTTAAATTTTAAAGAGAAACACTTACTCCTAACATCCATCCCCACTTCCAAACACTTCCGTAGACGACACTTTTTGCAATAGAATTTTCCATTTTTGTGAATTTGACAGTTTCCGAGTGCACAAAATGTGTCGCTCTCAACATTGGCACGTCTGAAAAATGCTTCCATTGAATTTTTTTTCGAATTCTCACCTGAAAAACGCCGCACATGCTCTACAACTAATCACTCCAAAATGATTTCCATTTGCTAATTGCCCACAAACTTTGCAAATGCTCACACGACGGCCAATCTCCATTTTCAAAGCGGCAAACGGAAAATCGATGGAAAAATCATATGTTGAGGAGAAGAAAAAGAAGTGACGAATTGAAATAGTAAAAGGGAGAGAGACGCAGGTGGTTAGAGAGGAAAATGAGTATCAAAAGTACACCAGGGCGGAGGGGAGATCTGTTGATTTAGTGTGTTCAAGGGGAAATTGGAGGACAAACTAGGTGGTCGGCGGATTACGAAATAGTTTATGAGGTCGTAAGAAATAGGAGATTCTGGTTTGGAAGTTAGGGACGTTCTGGCTTGGAAAATTTACATTGGTTCAAATATCGCACCCCATATTTGTACTTTGAGCTCAATTATCTCTATTCCCATAAGAGCTATCAAATATGTGTCAACAAAAAATGTTTTGTTACAAAATTTTAAACATTTTACCAGTTGACATATTTCAGATATCTCATATAGGAACCAAGATAATCGAGCTTAAAGTAGAGCATTTATGCACGCCTCGGCCGTCAATCGTTGTTTTGCTGCGCAGCACCTGCCATTATACTTTCACTTTGAGTTTAATTATCTTGGTTCATGTAAAAGATATCAAAAATGTGTTAACAGATAAAAGAATTTCTATAAAATTTTCAATATTTTATTAGTTTGCGAAGTTTAGATATCTATGGCAGAAAGGAAAATAATCGAGTTTAAAAGTAGAGCCTTTATGAACGCATCGGTCAAGCGTTGTAACTGACATTATACTCGCTCTTTGAGTCTAATTATCTTGGTTCCTGTGAGTAATATCAAAAATTTTTAAACTAATAAAATGTTTTTCATAAAATCCTAAACATTTTATTAGTTTACATATATTTTCGATATGCGTAGCTCGGCGGGGGGAGCGGGGAGAGTCATTTAAGCTCAATTCCTCAAAATCTTCATTTTAACACAATAATTTAACTAATACTTTCTCATGTCCCTCCTCCAGCGTTCATTGAAGTGAAAAATGCATATTGTGTGGGTCTGAGGAAATCTGAATTATAAAATTTCAGAAATCAAAAATTCAGTGTATTGGACAGGTGGATCTTTATTGCATTACACATGTACATGAGATTCAAATCAGATTCTCTAAAACAAAATAAATATCATCTTCAATGCCTTTTGGTCAAAACCGCATCAAACTCTCTTGGTGTCACTCTCAAAGCTTGGGTCTTATCAATAGAAGGAGGTCCAGTACTGGATGGCGAGATCTGAAACAATTTTTTTGATAGTTCAATTTTCTTCATTATCGAATTACCTCGTATCTGTGGAAAAAGTTGGCGAGCATCAAAAAGAGCTCCATCCTGGCGAGCCCTTCCCCTAGACATTGTCGCTTGCCAACCGAGAATGGGCAAAGCTCCTCGACCTTTTTCAGTTTCCCATGCTCATCGATAAATCTGTCTGGATTGAATTTATATGGATCCGGGAAGATTGTCTCGTCTAGCATCACTGTACTAATCTGAGCAATGACTCCTGTTCCCTTTTCAATTGGGTACCCTGCTATCACAGTATCCCTTGTAGTCTCATGGAACAAATTGATTGGAACAATATTTGCACATCGCTGGCACTCGTTGATCACCGCTTGCATGTATGGAAGGTCATTCTTATCACTTGTACTGATAAGTCTATCACTTCCAATTACTCTGTCCAACTCTTCATGCATCTTTTCTTGTACCCCAGGAGTGTTCATCACATAGGCCATGGACCATCCCAGGGTTAGAGTAGTGGTTCCTAATCCGGCCAACCATAAATCCATACACATATTGGATAGTTGTTGGGTACTGAATGTTTCCTTATCTCCATCCGCTTCTCGTTTCCTTTGCTCTTTGAGATAAGATTCTGCGTAGGATTCGTTCTCCTCGGAGTCAAAATCAATTTTTAAGCGGTGCTCTTCGATTTGGCGGTTGAAAAACCCATAGAACGATGTTTTATACTCTTCAATTCTGGAATTGAAAGCTAGTTGCCATTTTCTTATCTTAACTTACAAATCGGCAACAGTTGGTTTCGGCATAAACCGACTCAAAAACGGAACCACACACTCCACAATGATCTTCCAGCTTGTGAACGCCTTCTGCTGATATTCCAACAAATCCATCAGTTTCTGAAACTCCTTCTCCTTCTCATCATCAAATCGATTGCCGAAAATGAGTTGGTTGATAACATTAGCCACTGCTTTATTGAATACTTTTGGCACATTTTGCTCCTCTCCAACGTTTTCGTCAAACTTCCGAATGATTTCTTGAACTTCGATAAGGATTTTTTGTTGCATTAGGTCTTTTCCAAAGCCTAGATCTCGGAAATTCGAAAGGGTGAATCTCCGGTGAGTGCTCCAGAACTCTCCATTTGTGTCGACGACTCCGTATTGTCCGTCGCGGAAACTTGCAATGACTTCGTTGAATTTCTTGTTCACATAAGTGTCACCGTCTCGGATGAAGGTCTCTTTCATTCGTTCATAGGATCCAATGATGATATAGGGTTCGGATTCTGAAAAATGTTGTCTAAAAAACGGTTCTTTGCGTATTAGAGGTTATTCGAAATTAATTGTTTTTAAATTGACTTCAATTTTGGCTAAAAAGGACCCTCACATCAGCCTATAAAGGCTCTCCGATGATAAAAAGGTATGTGGATCAAAATAGAGGTCCACTGACTAATAGCGGATCTTTTTTTTCAGGGTCTTCATATTTTTGCTCAGTATCCGAGGCTTCTTAGAGTACATTGGTTCAAACGCCACATAGGGTCTTGGAGGTTACTTGAAAAATGACGCCTAATTCGAAGTTCTAAAGTTGCATTCCGAATCAACAAGCCTCAAAAACTTGGAGTACCCTCGGATGCTGGGCGTTATATTTTTTGAAGAACTATTTTATATCCCAATGTCATTTTCTTGGGAAAAACTGTCAAAAATTAACAACCTAGCCAGAAAGTGTAAACATCTCCATATTTCTTGGTCCATCTTCTGAAGCACTCATATCCTGACAAAGGAAAAACCATGGATAGCCAATTGCCGAATTTCGGAAGTGGCGTGGGCCCGGGTGGCAAATTCCTTCTCTTCCAGTACAACAAATGAAATAGGTAAATTAAGAGAAGAGTGGAAAGTAGGACAAGGATGAATATCATTTTTCCTTATTTAGAATTGTCAAGAAAAACTGAAGTCTGGTTGAGAAATTGTGGAGTATTTATATTCCTTGGACATTGCATCAGGTGGAGTTGAGAAAGAGAGTGGAGAAATAGGCGAGTGAAGGGAAGACAAAATACGAAAATGAATTGTGAAAGAAGCGAGAGAGGAGAGGCGCAGACGAGATTCGTATTTTGCTGTGTTTTTGGGATTCAGCTTCTGATCTTATGATTTCATGGGCGAGAGATAGGGATGAGTGGAATTGAATATTTCGTGAATTTGTGATCTGAAATTTTCAAAAATTGGAATCTCGAAATCTCAGACATTTCAAATCAGAATTTCGGTTTTCTGAATGTTGATTCCATTCTGTGTACCCCTGGTGAGATAGATTTTTCAAAAAACATTTTTTCAGATTCAGAAATTTAGCATTTCTCAAAAAAACCTGTGGTCTTGGACACTGCTTCTGGACCCTTGACCAACAAACATTTTGCTTTTAAAAACTATGTTTTATATCTTTGTTTTCTGATAGCAATCACTTTATATCTTTTTTCTGGTATCAATCAATTTTTCCTATTCTCCTCTCCCCACTAATTCGAAAAATGTTCCATTGAACCTTCTTTTCTCCCCACACGAGTCTCTCATCTGTTTGTCCTCCACTTCCTTTCACCGTCTGCGTCTCTCCATTCTATATTGTGTTTTCTTTCCTTCTTGCTACTCTCTCTTTTCAATTTTGCCTCTCTTTCCCATATTATCGCTTTCCATCTTTCTCGTGTCATCGTTTTCAGGATTTAAATTTTATTTTTTAAAGATTTTCCAAAAAAAAATTTTTTTGGTCTTAAAGTATGCCACCTGCTTTATGTATAACTGGCCCATGTGAAGTGTGCGGTCAGACTGCACACGGAAGACATTTCGGAGCGATTAGCTGTCGCGCCTGTGCCGCGTTTTTCAGGTTAGTACGTTTTAGAAAAAACTAATCATCAAAAAAAAAAAGATTTAGATTGGTAAATTTTTGGAGAAGATTCTGAATAATAACATTTAAAACTATAATCAGAAAAATCGCTCGAAAATATTTATTTGAAATTTTAGACGTGCCGGAAAACGAAGTTCCAAATCTCAGGATATAGTTTGCTCGAAAGGAAATTGCACAACTGCTGAGGATGGAACGTAAGTGGCTATATTTGAATTTTAAAATTGAGTTAAAATTTCAGATTTTACTGCAAAGCTTGTCGGCTTAAAAAATGTCATGAAGTTGGAATGGATTCTAGCAGTGAGTTTTTTTTCAATTTAAATTTTTTTCCACAAATAGTTCTAAACCTTTTTGAGAGAATGAAATCCTCCGTTTCCAGAATTCCAAAATGATCGAGATCTCATATCCAACTGCTCCCAAATTTCCATACCGTCCAAACTGTCATCTCCTCAAAGCCTCGCGAATTTCCTAGGACGCCCTGAGATGATTTTGCCTTGCGAACCGGAAAACGCTTCAACCTCAAAAGTTATCATCGACTTGAGTTTTCTTATCAATAAGGCGGTCGATGTGTTTAATGTAAGAATACAAGTTATTCCCAAACGGAACTGATAATATAATTTCAGGATTCTGTATATCTCCCATCGCCATGTAACTTTGGGAACAGTCTAGAAAAGATGGTGTGTGCACTTGAAGACTTGAATGCAATGCGATTCGACACCAAAGTAGAGTTTCAGACGAAAATTGGGCAACACGAGCTGTTCAGTTTTTGGGAAGGATCATTCATTAAAACTGTGAAATGGTTCTCAAAGTTTCCAGAGTTTATGGAACTGCCAATGCATGTTAAAGTGAGTTATAAAACACATTAAGTGCCTTTCCAAAGAAGAGGTACCCTGGGGGATATCGTACCGGTTCATGGCGGTTCCGTACTCTGGAGGTACCATACCCTGGAGGTACTTTAACCTGGAGGAACCGAATCAATATGGTATCAGTATCCTTGACGTACCATACATTCGAGATACCGTATCCTCGAGATAACGTACCATTGAGATGATGTACCCTGGAGGTACTCTACCCTTGAGGAATTGAAACCTAAAGGTACCGAATTGAAACCTAAAGGTACTTAGATACTGTACCCTGGAGCTACCTTGGAGCTACCGTACCCTGCGTATATTTTTCGGTCCGGTACTTTACTCAAAATTGACTTCAACATTTGCTATTTTTCCACTAAAATGGTTATTTTCCATTAAAAAAAGATCAAAATGGTTTTTTTAATTACCAAAATGGTTTTTTTTAGTTAGAGATTGTGAAATCTTCTTGGCTCATTTGGATTCGTTTGGACCAACAAGCACATACTGCAAACCTTCGAAGAAAACAATTCCTGGGAGATGATTTGTCTATGAGTGGAGAAGGAAGATGTATGAATTTGAAGAGTGTGGAAATTGATTTAGGTTTCATCACAAAATACTCAAATGATCAAATACAAGCGTATGTTTCTTGATAATTTTTTTTGGCAGCAATTTTTGAGAATTTCCAGATTCCTGAACCCGGATAAATTCAAACTATGGAAGCTGTCCATCGATGAACTATTGAAACTGAATCCCACGAACGTTGAGCTCAATTTCATGCTCATCCAGTTGTGTCTCCAACATGCGGAGAGAAAATTTCCCGGAGAGATCCGAGCGGCGATTGGGAAGCTTCTGGAAATCCAAGCTAACAATTTGCACGACCACTATGTGAAAACTATGAAGACACCGAACTACTCAGGAAGACTCACAAAAATGATGAAAATTTTACAAATTATTGAGGAAGACATTCGAAATCGAAGAGAAGTAGCTCAGCTTGTCAAATTTTTTGATGTTTTTTTCATCGATTTTTCACATCCTGAAATGTTTGAAATTTTCTAGACTTATTTCTGGAACATAATAATCTTGATCTCATGTAATTATCTCATAATGTATCTCATCGAAAATAATAAACTGGTTCGTACATTTCCTATAGAAAGCGGTCAACTTGGAGTCAAAAAACAGAATTCCAGAAATTCAAAAATTCGAAAAAAATTCAGATTTTTGAACAATTCAAACAATTTAATGATTCCAATATTTTCAAAGATTTGTACAAAAAATGTAGGATTTCAATATTCAGTAAGATAAACATTTCACAGAATATTGGCACAACCTGATAACTTTTTGACCGATACTGAAGCTCAAGGACTGCCTTACTTGAAAAGCGTTATTGGTTTTCGTGTTCTTTTTTATCTTTTTCTCTGACTCAGCAACTTTCGTATTATGTAAAATTTCACAACGTTCTCTAACTATCCACTTTAGCTTCATTTCTACCATTCAAAATGCCTCCCGCCCTTCATATCTCCGGACTATGTCAAATTTGCGACCAACCAGCTTTTGGCCATCATTTTGGAGTGTTGAGCTGTCGCGCCTGTGCCGCGTTTTTTAGAAGAGCAGTCAGCTGGACCAGGAAGCCATCTTGTTTAGAGAAAAAGTGTCCAGTTTTTGGGTGAGACTAACTTGAAAAATTGTTATATGATTTTTTTTCAGAAAGAATATGTGCAAAATATGTCGACTCAAAAAATGCCTGACAGTTGGAATGGACGTCACAAGTGAAATGTTAAATTCTGGAACTATATAACCATGAGTTTTCAGAATTCCAAAAGAATCGAGATCCTATATCCAACTCATATTGCGAACGGAGCAAGATTGCAACACCACAAAGTCTTGCCAACTTTTTGGGACGCCCAGAATCAATTCTGTGTTTTGAGCCGGACCGAGCATCAAGCACCAAAACAGTTATAGATGTCAGCTATCTTCTAGAAAAAGCGACACACATTTTTCAACAGGATCCTTCTTATCTAGGACCGTATGAAATGAAATCTAGCCTGGAAAGGGTCACGTATGCAATGGATGCTATGAAATCCAAGAAAATGAACCACCCGCTTTCATTAAGCGAAGTTATTGGTAAAACTGAAACTTTCCTTTTCTATGAGTACACGTTCCTTGAAGCTGCTCACTGGCTCGCCGAGTTTCCGGAACTCCAACAGCTTAATGTGGAGGTAAAGGTGAAATCTGGAATCTTGGCTGAGGAAAACAAACTTCAATTCTAGATGGACATTCTAAAATCCGCATGGACCATATGGATGAGATTAGATGCGTTGGCGGAGACGGCTGAGTATAATCGGCTAAATGGGAGATTGGACAATGGGATCCAAATTTGTACAAGGGGGGCAAAACTGAAAATAGAGGAGATCAAAATGGATTTGAGATGGTGCACGAATTATTCGGCAGAACAGATTGAGAGGTGTGTCTCCGATAGCCTTGTTACACTCAACTGACCTTTTTAAATTCCGACGACCTTCCCTCCTTTAGAACCTTACTTTTAGAAAATAGTCAGTTCTTCTAAAACTATAAATTGAAAACTTCAGTTTTATGAACCGCGAATTCGGTCTGAAATGGAATCGAATCATAGATGAGGTCATGATATGTAACCCAACCAGTTTTGAACTCAACTACATGCTTCTCCAACTCTGTCTTCATAACGCCGGCAAAAAACACCAAGGGAACGTTCTAGAAGCCACCGAAAGTCTACTAGGAATTCTAGCTGACAACTTGCACGCCTACTATTCGAACAAGATAAGAAAGACAAATTATTCTGGACGAATTGCACAAATGATGAAGATCAACAGGATGATTGAAGTGGAATTGAGAGATCGTATAGAGAAGAATTCCCTGGCTAATGTTTTTGATTTGTATAAAGTCGAGTATTCTCATCCGGAGATGTTTGATTTGGTGTAAATGTATCTCCCTCTCTCTCTCTCACTCACCTTGTCATATGTTTGCCTTTATGTACTTTTTCTTTGTCTACCTGCGACTCATTCATTTCTCCTCTCTATTACTTTAGCGTCTGGGGTTTCCCGCAAAACTTTATCCCTCTTTTTCGTAGGAAAATTTTTTCGTGTATTTTCTATATTTTTTACTACAAAAATTCTTAAATGCCCCCCGCCCTCCATATCTCCGGATTATGTGAAGTTTGCGATCAACCAGCATTCGGAAAACACTTTGGAGTTTTGAGCTGTCGCGCCTGTGCCGCATTTTTCCGGCGGTCGGGAAACTGGTTGAAACAGAAAAAATGTGACAAGGAGAACTGCAAAATATTTGAAGAATCGTGAGTTTCCTTCCCATTTTAATTTTTTTTTTCAACTTTTGGAATTTTTAGGTATAAATGCAAAATTTGTGAAATTTTACATAATACGAAAGTAGTCAGAGAAAAAGATAAAAAAGAACACGAAAACCAATAACGCTTTTCAAGTAAGACAGTCCTTGAGCTTCAGTATCGGTCAAAAAGTTATCAGGTTGTGCCAATATTCTGTGAAAATGTTTATCTTACTGAATATTGAAATCCTACATTTTTTGTACAAATCTTTGAAAGTATTGGAATCATTAAATTGTTTGAATTGTTCAAAAATCTGAATTTTTTTCGAATTTTTTAATTTCTGGAATTCTGTTTAGCGGACTCCAAGTTGACCGCTTTCTATAGGAAATGTACGAACCAGTTTATTATTTTCGATGAGATACATTATGAGATAATTACATGAGATCAAGATTATTATGTTCCAGAAATAAGTCTAGAAAATTTCAAACATTTCAGGATGTGAAAAATCGATGAAAAAAACATCAAAAAATTTGACAAGCTGAGCTACTTCTCTTCGATTTCGAATGTCTTCCTCAATAATTTGTAAAATTTTCATCATTTTTGTGAGTCTTCCTGAGTAGTTCGGTGTCTTCATAGTTTTCACATAGTGGTCGTGCAAATTGTTAGCTTGGATTTCCAGAAGCTTCCCAATCGCCGCTCGGATCTCTCCGGGAAATTTTCTCTCCGCATGTTGGAGACACAACTGGATGAGCATGAAATTGAGCTCAACGTTCGTGGGATTCAGTTTCAATAGTTCATCGATGGACAGCTTCCATAGTTTGAATTTATCCGGGTTCAGGAATCTGGAAATTCTCAAAAATTGCTGCCAAAAAAAATTATCAAGAAACATACGCTTGTATTTGATCATTTGAGTATTTTGTGATGAAACCTAAATCAATTTCCACACTCTTCAAATTCATACATCTTCCTTCTCCACTCATAGACAAATCATCTCCCAGGAATTGTTTTCTTCGAAGGTTGCAGTATGTGCTTGTTGGTCCAAACGAATCCAAATGAGCCAAGAAGATTTCACAATCTCTAACTAAAAAAAACCATTTTGGTAATTAAAAAAACCATTTTGATCTTTTTTTAATGGAAAATAACCATTTTAGTGGAAAAATAGCAAATGTTGAAGTCAATTTTGAGTAAAGTACCGGACCGAAAAATATACGCAGGGTACGGTAGCTCCAAGGTAGCTCCAGGGTACAGTATCTAAGTACCTTTAGGTTTCAATTCGGTACCTTTAGGTTTCAATTCCTCAAGGGTAGAGTACCTCCAGGGTACATCATCTCAATGGTACGTTATCTCGAGGATACGGTATCTCGAATGTATGGTACGTCAAGGATACTGATACCATATTGATTCGGTTCCTCCAGGTTAAAGTACCTCCAGGGTATGGTACCTCCAGAGTACGGAACCGCCATGAACCGGTACGATATCCCCCAGGGTACCTCTTCTTTGGAAAGGCACTTAATGTGTTTTATAACTCACTTTAACATGCATTGGCAGTTCCATAAACTCTGGAAACTTTGAGAACCATTTCACAGTTTTAATGAATGATCCTTCCCAAAAACTGAACAGCTCGTGTTGCCCAATTTTCGTCTGAAACTCTACTTTGGTGTCGAATCGCATTGCATTCAAGTCTTCAAGTGCCCACACCATCTTTTCTAGACTGTTCCCAAAGTTACATGGCGATGGGAGATATACAGAATCCTGAAATTATATTATCAGTTCCGTTTGGGAATAACTTGTATTCTTACATTAAACACATCGACCGCCTTATTGATAAGAAAACTCAAGTCGATGATAACTTTTGAGGTTGAAGCGTTTTCCGGTTCGCAAGGCAAAATCATCTCAGGGCGTCCTAGGAAATTCGCGAGGCTTTGAGGAGATGACAGTTTGGACGGTATGGAAATTTGGGAGCAGTTGCATATGAGATCTCGATCATTTTGGAATTCTGGAAACGGAGGATTTCATTCTCTCAAAAAGGTTTAGAACTATTTGTGGAAAAAAATTTAAATTGAAAAAAACTCACTGCTAGAATCCATTCCAACTTCATGACATTTTTTAAGCCGACAAGCTTTGCAGTAAAATCTGAAATTTTAACTCAATTTTAAAATTCAAATATAGCCACTTACGTTCCATCCTCAGCAGTTGTGCAATTTCCTTTCGAGCAAACTATATCCTGAGATTTGGAACTTCGTTTTCCGGCACGTCTAAAATTTCAAATAAATATTTTCGTAGCGATTTTTCTGATTATAGTTTTAAATGTTATTATTCAGAATCTTCTCCAAAAATTTACCAATCTAAATCTTTTTTTTTTTGATGATTAGTTTTTTCTAAAACGTACTAACCTGAAAAACGCGGCACAGGCGCGACAGCTAATCGCTCCGAAATGTCTTCCGTGTGCAGTCTGACC
>NC_013488.2:4532479-4541039 GCF_000004555.2 Caenorhabditis briggsae | reverse complement strand
AATTCTAAATTTCTGAATCTGAAAAAATGTTTTTTGAAAAATCTATCTCACCAGGGGTACACAGAATGGAATCAACATTCAGAAAACCGAAATTCTGATTTGAAATGTCTGAGATTTCGAGATTCCAATTTTTGAAAATTTCAGATCACAAATTCACGAAAGTCACCGTCTCGGATGAAGGTCTCTTTCATTCGTTCATAGGATCCAATGATGATATAGGGTTCGGATTCTGAAAAATGTTGTCTAAAAAACGGTTCTTTGCGTATTAGAGGTTATTCGAAATTAATTGTTTTTAAATTGACTTCAATTTTGGCTAAAAAGGACCCTCACATCAGCCTATAAAGGCTCTCCGATGATAAAAAGGTATGTGGATCAAAATAGAGGTCCACTGACTAATAGCGGATCTTTTTTTTCAGGGTCTTCATATTTTTGCTCAGTATCCGAGGCTTCTTAGAGTACATTGGTTCAAACGCCACATAGGGTCTTGGAGGTTACTTGAAAAATGACGCCTAATTCGAAGTTCTAAAGTTGCATTCCGAATCAACAAGCCTCAAAAACTTGGAGTACCCTCGGATGCTGGGCGTTATATTTTTTGAAGAACTATTTTATATCCCAATGTCATTTTCTTGGGAAAAACTGTCAAAAATTAACAACCTAGCCAGAAAGTGTAAACATCTCCATATTTCTTGGTCCATCTTCTGAAGCACTCATATCCTGGCATCGGAAAAACCATGGATAGCCAATTGCCGAATTTCGGAAGTGGCGTGGGCCCGGGTGGCAAATTCCTTCTCTTCCAGTACAACAAATGAAATAGGTAAATTAAGAGAAGAGTGGAAAGTAGGACAAGGATGAATATCATTTTTCCTTATTCAGAATTGTCAAGAAAAACTGAAGTCTGGTTGAGAAATTGTGGAGTATTTATATTCCTTGGACATTGCATCAGGTGGAGTTGAGAAAGAGAGTGGAGAAATAGGCGAGTGAAGGGAAGACAAAATACGAAAATGAATTGTGAAAGAAGCGAGAGAGGAGAGGCGCAGACGAGATTCGTATTTTGCTGTGTTTTTGGGATTCAGCTTCTGATCTTATGATTTCATGGGCGAGAGATAGGGATGAGTGGAATTGAATATTTCGTGAATTTGTGATCTGAAATTTTCAAAAATTGGAATCTCGAAATCTCAGACATTTCAAATCAGAATTTCGGTTTTCTGAATGTTGATTCCATTCTGTGTACCCCTGGTGAGATAGATTTTTCAAAAAACATTTTTTCAGATTCAGAAATTTAGCATTTCTCAAAAAAACCTGTGGTCTTGGACACTGCTTCTGGACCCTTGACCAACAAACATTTTGCTTTTAAAAACTATGTTTTATATCTTTGTTTTCTGATAGCAATCACTTTATATCTTTTTTCTGGTATCAATCAATTTTTCCTATTCTCCTCTCCCCACTAATTCGAAAAATGTTCCATTGAACCTTCTTTTCTCCCCACACGAGTCTCTCATCTGTTTGTCCTCCACTTCCTTTCACCGTCTGCGTCTCTCCATTCTATATTGTGTTTTCTTTCCTTCTTGCTACTCTCTCTTTTCAATTTTGCCTCTCTTTCCCATATTATCGCTTTCCATCTTTCTCGTGTCATCGTTTTCAGGATTTAAATTTTATTTTTTAAAGATTTTCCAAAAAAAAATTTTTTTGGTCTTAAAGTATGCCACCTGCTTTATGTATAACTGGCCCATGTGAAGTGTGCGGTCAGACTGCACACGGAAGACATTTCGGAGCGATTAGCTGTCGCGCCTGTGCCGCGTTTTTCAGGTTAGTACGTTTTAGAAAAAACTAATCATCAAAAAAAAAAAGATTTAGATTGGTAAATTTTTGGAGAAGATTCTGAATAATAACATTTAAAACTATAATCAGAAAAATCGCTCGAAAATATTTATTTGAAATTTTAGAGTGCCGGAAAACGAAGTTCCAAATCTCAGGATATAGTTTGCTCGAAAGGAAATTGCACAACTGCTGAGGATGGAACGTAAGTGGCTATATTTGAATTTTAAAATTGAGTTAAAATTTCAGATTTTACTGCAAAGCTTGTCGGCTTAAAAAATGTCATGAAGTTGGAATGGATTCTAGCAGTGAGTTTTTTTTCAATTTAAATTTTTTTCCACAAATAGTTCTAAACCTTTTTGAGAGAATGAAATCCTCCGTTTCCAGAATTCCAAAATGATCGAGATCTCATATCCAACTGCTCCCAAATTTCCATACCGTCCAAACTGTCATCTCCTCAAAGCCTCGCGAATTTCCTAGGACGCCCTGAGATGATTTTGCCTTGCGAACCGGAAAACGCTTCAACCTCAAAAGTTATCATCGACTTGAGTTTTCTTATCAATAAGGCGGTCGATGTGTTTAATGTAAGAATACAAGTTATTCCCAAACGGAACTGATAATATAATTTCAGGATTCTGTATATCTCCCATCGCCATGTAACTTTGGGAACAGTCTAGAAAAGATGGTGTGGGCACTTGAAGACTTGAATGCAATGCGATTCGACACCAAAGTAGAGTTTCAGACGAAAATTGGGCAACACGAGCTGTTCAGTTTTTGGGAAGGATCATTCATTAAAACTGTGAAATGGTTCTCAAAGTTTCCAGAGTTTATGGAACTGCCAATGCATGTTAAAGTGAGTTATAAAACACATTAAGTGCCTTTCCAAAGAAGAGGTACCCTGGGGGATATCGTACCGGTTCATGGCGGTTCCGTACTCTGGAGGTACCATACCCTGGAGGTACTTTAACCTGGAGGAACCGAATCAATATGGTATCAGTATCCTTGACGTACCATACATTCGAGATACCGTATCCTCGAGATAACGTACCATTGAGATGGTGTACCCTGGAGGTACTCTACCCTTGAGGAATTGAAGTCTAAAGGTATTGAATTGAAGCCTAAAGGTACTTAGATACTGTACCCTGGAGCTACCTTGGAGCTACCGTACCCTGAGTATATTTTTCGGTCCGGTACTTTATTCAAAATTTGATTTCAACATTTGCTATTTTTCCACTAAAATGGTTATTTTCCATTAAAAAAAGATCAAAATGGTTTTTTTTAATTACCAAAAAGGTTTTTTTTAGTTAGAGATTGTGAAATCTTCTTGGCTCATTTGGATTCGTTTGGACCAACAAGCACAAACTGCAAACCTTCGAAGAAAACAATTCCTGGGAGATGATTTGTATATGAGTGGAGAAGGAAGATGTATGAATTTGAAGAGTGTGGAAATTGATTTTGGTTTCATCACAAAATACTCAAATGATCAAATACAAGCGTATGTTTCTTGATAAATTTTTTTGGCAGCAATTTCTGAGAATTTCCAGATTTATGAACCCGGATAAATTCAAACCATGGAAGCTGTCCATCGATGAACTAGTGAAACTGAATCTCACAAATGTTGAGCTCAATTTCATGCTCATCCAGTTGTGTCTCCAACATGCGGAGAGAAAATTTCCCGGAGAGATCCGAGCGGCGATTGAGAAGCTTCTGGAAATCCAAGCTAACAATTTGCACGACTACTATGTGAAAACTATGAAGACACCGAACTACTCAGGAAGACTCACAAAAATGATGAAAATTATACAAATTATTGAGGAAGACATTCGAAGTCAAAGAGAAGTAGCTCAGCTTGTCAAAGTTTTTGATGTTTTTTTCATCGATTTTTCACATCCTGAAATGTTTGAATTTTTCTAGACTTATTTCTGGAACATAATAATCTTGATCTCATGTAATTATCTCATAATGTATCTCATCGAAAATAATAAACTGGTTCGTACATTTCCTATAGAAAGCGGTCAACTTGGAGTCAAAAAACAGAATTCCAGAAATTCAAAAATTCGAAAAAAATTCAGATTTTTGAACAATTCAAACAATTTAATGATTCCAATATTTTCAAAGATTTGTACAAAAAATGTAGGATTTCAATATTCAGTAAGATAAATATTTTCACAGAATATTGGCACAACCTGATAACTTTTTGACCGATACTGAAGCTCAAGGACTGTCTTACTTGAAAAGCGTTATTGGTTTTCGTGTTCTTTTTTATCTTTTTCTCTGACTCAGCAACTTTCGTATTATGTAAAATTTCACAACGTTCTCTAACTATCCACTTTAGCTTCATTCCTATCATTCAAAATGCCTCCCGCCCTTCATATTTCCGGACTATGTCAAATTTGCGACCAACCAGCTTTTGGCCATCATTTTGGAGTATTGAGCTGTCGCGCCTGTGCCGCGTTTTTTAGAAGAGCAGTCAACTGGACCAGGAAGTCATCTTGTTTAGAGAAAAAGTGTCCAGTTTTTGGGTGAGACTAACTTGAAAAATTGTTATATGATTTTTTTTCAGAAAGAATATGTGCAAAATATGTCGACTCAAAAAATGCCTGACAGTTGGAATGGACGTCACAAGTGAAATGTTAAATTCTGGAACTATATAACCATGAGTTTTCAGAATTACAAAAGAATCGAGATCCTATATCCAACTCATATTGCGAACGGAGCAAGATTGCAACACCACAAAGTCTTGCCAGCTTTTTGGGACGCCCAGAATCAATTCTGTGTTTTGAGCCGGACCGAGCATCAAGCACCAAAACAGTTATAGATGTCAGCTATCTTCTAGAAAAAGCGACACACATTTTTCAACAGGATCCTTCTTATCTAGGACCGTATGAAATGAAATCTAGCCTGGAAAGGGTCCCGTATGCAATGGATGCTATGAAATCCAAGAAAATGAACCACCCGCTTTCATTAAGCGAAGTTATTGGTAAAACTGAAACTTTCCTTTTCTATGAGTACACGTTCCTTGAAGCTGCTCACTGGCTCGCCGAGTTTCCGGAACTCCAACAGCTTAATGTGGAGATAAAGGTGACATCTGGAATCTTGACTGAGGAAAACAAACTTCAATTCTAGATGGACATTCTAAAATCCGCATGGACCATATGGATGAGATTAGATGCGTTGGCGGAGACGGCTGAGTATAATCGGCTGAATGGGAGATTGGACAATGGGATCCAAATTTGTACAAGTGGGGCAAAACTGAAAATAGAGGAGATCAAGATGGATTTGAGATGGTGCCGAATTATTCGGCAGAACAGATTGAGAGGTGTGTCTCCGATAGCCTTGTTACACTCAACTGACCTTTTTAAATTCCGACGACCTTCCCTCCTTTAGAACCTTACTTTTAGAAAAGAGTCAATTCTTCTAAAACTATAAATTGAAAACTTCAGTTTTATGAACCGCGAATTCGGTCTGAAATGGAATCAAATCATAGATGAGGTCATGATATGTAACCCAACCAGTTTTGAACTCAACTACATGCTTCTCCAACTCTGTCTTCATAACGCCGGCAAAAAACACCAAGGGAACGTTCTAGAAGCCACCGAAAGGCTACTAGGAATTCTAGCTGACAACTTGCACGCCTACTATTCGAACAAGATAAGAAAGACAAATTATTCTGGACGAATTGCACAAATGATGAAGATCAACAGGATGATTGAAGTGGAATTGAGGGATCGTATAGAGAAGAATTCCCTGGCTAATGTTTTTGATTTGTATAAAGTCGAGTATTCTCATTCGGAGATGTTTGATTTGGTGTAAATGTATCTCCCTCTCTCTCTCTCACTCACCTTGTCATATGTTTGCCTTTATGTACTTTTTCTTTGTCTACCTGCGACTCATTCATTTCTCCTCTCTATTACTTTAGCGTCTGGGGTTTCCCGCAAACTTTATCCCTCTTTTTCGTAGGAAAATTTTTTCGTGTATTTTCTATATTTTTTACTACAAAAATTCTTAAATGCCCCCCGCCCTCCATATCTCCGGATTATGTGAAGTTTGCGATCAACCAGCATTCGGAAAACACTTTGGAGTTTTGAGCTGTCGCGCCTGTGCCGCATTTTTCCGGCGGTCGGGAAACTGGTTGAAACAGAAAAAATGTGACAAGGAGAACTGCAAAATATTTGAAGAATCGTGAGTATCCTTCCCATTTTAATTTTTTTTCAACTTTTGGAATTTTTAGGTATAAATGCAAAATTTGTCGTCTTAAAAAATGCTACAAAGTTGGAATGGATGTGAGCAGTAAGTCATTTTTTTTGTCAATTAAAAATTTTATTTTTGATTAAAATGCAAACTCTTTTTTAGAATTCCAAAAGAATCGAGACCTGCTATCGAACTCCTCAAATTATTCTCAACGGAGCAAGATTGCAACACCACAAAGTCTTGCCAATTTTTTGGGACGTCCAGAATTTATTTTGTGTTTCGAACCGGACCGGGCATCGAGCACAAAAACTATTATAGATGTTAGCTATCTCTTAGAAAAAGTGTCACGAATTTTTCAACATGACCCTTCTTATCTAGGCCCGTACGAAATTAAATCCAGCCTGGAAAGGGTCACATATGCCATGGAAGCTATGAAATCCAAGAAAATAAACAATACCCTAGAAGTTTGCAAAGTGATTGGAAAACGAGAAGCTCTCCTTTTCTGGGAGCTCACTTTCATCGGAAGTGCTCATTGGCTGGCCGAGTTTGAAGAATTCAGAAATCTAGAAATGGATGTGAAGGTAACGCTCAGTGTCTCTTTTTTTTAAATCTATTCTAATGTATCAGCTGGACATTCAAAAATCCGTCTGGACTATTTGGATGAGGCTGGCAGCGTTAGCTGAAACATCAGCGTATAACAGGATGAATGTGCTAAAATCGGAAGAAGAAGAAAATGGACTATTTGTGTGTTCTGGAGGAGCTAGAGTGAACATGAAAGAGATCAAAATGGATTTGTCCTGGTGTACAAATTATTCAACTGAGGAGATAGCGAGGTAATTAAACTTGTGGACCCGGGTGAGCTGGGGGTTCCTTGCGGAATTGACCTCTTAACATTTTTTGTGACCCATTCTTCAGACAATTTCAGTTTTATAGGGAAGATATAAAACATGTGTTTTCCAAAACTATGAAGTCCCAAGTAGTTGAACTTGTGCGGGGGGAGGGGGCTGCAGAATTTTGATTAGGGTACTTTCTGAGATAGGGGTTTACCCGGCCTAGTGGAGTCTGGGTCACCGAGAGTTTTTTTTTGAAAAAACAGTCTTGATAGTCAACGGCAACCTTCCCACAACCGGTCGCGGTCGCGATTCGCACAATCTTGGCGCCAGCGATCGATGTTTCGCCAAAATCCATTCCTAATCCCTTAAAATCCCCAGAAACGTTCCTATATCTTTTCCTTCAACCAAAACAATTAGAGTTTCAGATTTATGGGCCCCGATGTCGGTGCGAACTGGAATAGTCTTCTAGATGATCTCACGAAACTCAACCCAACCAACACTGAACTCAACTACATGCTTCTCCACATCTGCCTTCACGATGCTGGCAAAAAGTACCAAGGAAAAGTTCTAGAAGCCACCGAAAAGCTACTCGGAATTCTGGCTGACAACTTGCACGCCTACTATTTGAACAAGATGAGAATGACAAATTATTCTGGACGAATTGCACAAATGATGAAGATCAACCGAATGATCGAAGTGGAATTGAGAGATCGTAGGGAGAAAAATTATTTGGCGAATCTTTTCGATGTGTATAAAATCGAGTGGTCTCATCCGGAAATGTTTGAATTGATTTGATTAATTTTCGCGAATTCGTAAAACTTATATCTCACAATCTCAGGTTTTTTCAAATTAGAAATGAATTTATTTGAATCATATACAATAAGTGTGTTTTTAATACTCGAAAATAAAACTTATCTCGAAAAAAAAACTTTGATTTAGTCTGAATTAAGATGGCCGGAACAAATAGTCATGGGAGATACTTGCAAGCCGCGAAGAGCAAGAAAATCACAAAAGCGATCAGAATGACATAGCCGATGAATTTACGCGAGTCCTGATGGATATGGTTGGTTGGTCGGACGGCTGGCCAGACGAATACTGAGAAAAATACATTTAAAAAATTGTATCCTTCTCTAAACCAACCTTGCTCTCTTGGAAGATGTGCCACTTGAGCATTTGGAGCTGCGCCGCAGTGCTCACAAGGCTTCATTTGCGAAATCGATTCGCGGCTCAGTCTGGACTGGAGCTTCTTGGCTTGAGCATGAGCTGGGTCCATGTATGGTGGTGGGATTACAAGAGCTGAAGATTGGCTGACCTGGCTCTCAAGGTCTGGAGTAGTGCGAGCAGGCATGATTGAAGAGGACGGGAGGTCTGATTGCAGGTAAGGGCATATTGTTTCCAGACGTCTTTTATACGAAAAGTTCACCGGAAACTCGATAAGGGAATACCTTTGTTTCTAAAAAAGGAAAAGGGCTATTCATTACGTCGAGAGGTCAGAGCAGGTGTTGTCCAGAAACCAGGTAAACATGTCTCTGGTTTCTGGTAATCAGTTGTTTCGTGTTGGGCAAAATATGGAGATAGCATGAAGAAAAACAGTGTAGTTTGAAAGGAGTGAAGCATTTTGTACAGAAAAAAACCGAAAACGTCTATCACATTTCATTTTCCTGATCGTTTGAATTTTTGCTTCCACGTGTAATTTTTTATCTGCTCGGCTGTCGGCGCCA
>NC_013488.2:4518975-4532355 GCF_000004555.2 Caenorhabditis briggsae | reverse complement strand
TTCTATGTATTCGTTAAGACTTGTGGGAGACTTGTGCAAGACTTGTGATAGGCTCGTACTAGACTTGCGGGAGGCTTAGCCAAGCCTTTTATTCTCTTGTTTCTGTTGTTTCTGTTGTTATCGTAACAACACAAGACCTCGCCAAGCCTCACAAGTCTAGGACAAGGCTACCACAAGCTTGCACAAGTCTCCCACAAGTCTTAACGAATACGTAGAATAATGTGTTCAGAGACTTGTGCAAGTATTGGCGCCGAGAGCCGAGTGGCATGTGAAATCCCCTCTAACAAACTGTATGAAAAATGGCAATTCTTGAACGGTGAGTAAAAATTTAACGATTTTAATATTCCTTGAAAGCATTAATGAATTTAAAACTTTTGGTCGGCGTCCATCCTCTTAACTACGAGAACTTGAACGTGTTTTTGAAATTGCAAATTTTAATTTTCTGACTCAGATATTCAGAAAATTGTTAAAAATGGAAACGTGAACTTTATTTTTATATGAATGGATAGAGAAAAAATATCAGAATTCAAACGTGTTTTCAAAATTCCAAAATTCACATTTCTGACCCAGATATTCAGAAAACTCTTGAAAAGTGGAAACATGAACTTTATTTGTATATTAATTTAACCGACCCTTGACAGTCGAGCTCCAGACCCTTGAAGATGGGCAAAATCAACTGAAAAACATTTTTTATCTTATTGACCGGCACTGTACTGTGTATTAACAAAACTTGAGAAAATTATTTTTTATCGTCCCCTCACTTTTGAACCATCGAATTTTTATAAAGTTTCATGGCAAAATCTTTTTTTCAAATCTTTGAGCAAAGTTATGCATGAATGAACAGAGGGAATCTAACCATTTCATAGTTTATTCATGAGAATCTCTGAATTTCATCATTATCTGAAACTTTTACAATATTTCCTCTAGTGCAACTGATCTATGAATTCACGTGGTCTCCGTATGTTAGCAAACTTGCTCGAACCACCTGCGTCTCCTTCCTCTCAACGGCTGTATTGGCAAAAGACGATTTTTTGTACTTTTTTTTCGCTTTCCTCAAAAATCTGCAAATTGCTTTTTGTCATGGTTTTTTTCAAACTTTCAGATCGCGGACTCCAATTTTTTATTTCAATTTTTTATTTCAAGTTTCAGATTGAAAAAAAAAATCTATGCCAGCCCCTTTGTACCTCTCGGGTCCCTGTGAGGTATGCGCCCAACCAGCACATGGACGTCATTTCGGAGTAATGAGCTGTCGCGCCTGTGGCGCGTTCTTCAGACGAGCCGCCAATCAAAATTTCAAAGCCAGGGATAAGACTTGTGAAAAAGGAGACTGTGAGATTTTCAAGGATGGAAAGTGAGTTTTTTGTTGACTTTTTTCATCAAATCCTTTTTTTTTTGAAGATTTCAATGTAAAGTATGTCGGTTGAAAAAGTGCTACCAAGTTGGGATGGATTCTGGAAGTGAGTTCCTTAAATTTTTTTTAAAGAATTTGAGCTTTTAAAATTTACTGATTTTTTAGAATTCCAAAGCGATCGAGACCTGATTTCCAACTCCAATAATTATCTGGCACGGGGAAAAGTTAGTCCTCCACAAAGCTTAGCGAGTTTTGTGGGTCGTCCGGAATTCATTTTGTGTTGTGAACCTGACAAAATGTCGTATGTTAAAACTATGATAGATGTGTCAGATTTAATCTACAAAGCCAGCAGTTATCTACAAAAAGATCCTATACTTATTCCTTACAAATATGAGAACAGTCTTGAAAAAATGACACTAGCCATGGAAGATATGAAAATTAGACGAGCAAATAAGCCAGTGCAATTTGTAAAGACAATTGGGAAAGCGGAATCTTTGATTTTTTATGAAACAAATTTTATCGCAGCTGCACAGTGGTTTTCCGGATTTCCAGAGTTCACAAGTCTAGATATGGATGTGAAGGTAACAATTTAAAAACTATAGTTAACCAAGACAAAGAAGTTTCAGCTAGAAATTCTAAAATCGTCTTGGCTGCTATGGCTTCGGTTAGAGAAGCTGGCTGAAACTGCAGACTATCATAGACGGCACGTACTTGGCAGTGATGTATTCATGTGCTCTGAAGGAGCATGCTTAAATGTTGAAACGTTTGAATTGGACTTGAAATGGTGTACAAATTATTCAGTAGAGCAGTTGAGGAAGTGAGTTTGGAACAATTTTATTATACATAGATATCTTGATTTTACTATTATGAAGTTTTCTAGATTTTCATATTCCTTGATTTTTGGATTTCTGGATTCCTGGATTCCTAGTTTCCAAGATGCCTGATTTTCCCAATTCTTAGATTCCCTGGATCCCTGGATTCTAGGATTATCGGGTTCCTCAACTTTAAGATCTCTCGATTTCCTAGATATCTTGATCTACGAATTCCTGGATTCCTTAATTCCTGGGTCTCTAGATTCTGAGATTACTAGGTTATTTGATTTTTGAATCTCCGAATTTGTCAATTCACTGAATTCCTAGATCCGCGGATTCTTGGATTCCTAGACTCCTTGATACCGAACTTGGATCCCTGATCCCGGGTTTTCCAAATTCCTGGATTCCTAGGCCACTAGTTCTCTGGATTCCTTGATAATTTCTGAGATCCAGGATTTCCTGGATTCCGGGATTCCTAAACTCGTGGATTCCTAGACTTCTGAATTCCTAGACTTCTGAATTCCTAGATACTTCTATCCTATTATCTAAATCATTTCAGTTTCCTGATTCCCGTTATCGAAGATCATTGGAGACAATCTGTTGCCATTTTAACCGAACTCGATCCTTCAAACATCGAGCTCAACTTCATGCTCATCCAATTATGCCTTCACGAAGCTGGCAAAAAGTTCCAAGGAAAAATCCTGGACGCCACTGACAAACTAATGCAAATTCAAGCTAACAATCTGCACGACTATTACACGAAAAAGCTGAAATTGCCGAATTATTCTAGTCGATTAACGAAACTGATGAAAGTGAATCAAGCGATTGCAGCAGATGCCAGGGAACGGAAAGAGAAAGCTTATTTGGCCGAAATTTTAAACTTATTCACTGTGGAATATTCTCATCCGGAAATGTTCGAGATTGCTTGAATAAATTTTTTATTTTCAAGATTTAATATTTTCAGAATTCAAAGGAAACCCTCATAGAGGCCATTAAACAACAACTGACTCATCTGTACAATTTTTATTTTCGAGATTACAGAAAATTGTTTTTGCTATCCGGAAAATGCTATCCGGAATTTTAGACTACTCGTACAAGTTTTGTAGTCCACGAAAACAATAATCTTTGATACTTTGAAACTTCGATAATCCATCTCTCTTTATTTGTTCTTCTGTCTCCTATCAAATTGGTTCTCTCACCGCCTCTGTCTATTCAGGTCATGAGTATTTTCCTATACAAAAGACTATACAGAAACGTTTCGCAACACCATGCCACCAGCCCTCCAACTATTCGAACCATGTAAAATATGTCACCAACCAGCAAATGGACGGCATTTCGGAGTGATGAGCTGTCGCGCCTGTGCCGCTTTTTTTAGGTGAGCAAATAATTGAGCTAAAGTTTAAGCTAAGGTATTAAAGCTAAAGCTAAAGTTTTTTTTTTTTTGAGCTAATTTCAAGCGAAAGTTTCCTTTTTTACAGAAGAGCAGCATCTGGCAATTCAAAGTATTTAAGTGTCATATGCACAAATGCGAATTGTATAATTTTTAGAAATGGGAAGTGAGTTTTTTTTGAAATTTTTGAAAAGTGAATTAATCGAAAAATCCAAAGTTGCATGAATTCGATTTCTAAAAATAACTAGAAATCCCTCAAATAAAAAATTGTCTTGATTTTTTTTCAAGTTTCAAAAAATGGAAATTAAAATTCTCTTCCAAACTCTGATATTCCGAGTTAACACTTTTGGAGATTTTCTAATATACCGTAAAAACGAAGTTTCGTTCAAAATTCATGAAAAACTACCACTTTGAACAAAATTGAGCAAGATTTCCATCGAAAAATAGAGTTTCAACAAATTTCTATTAGATTGTGAAGTTCCCGGAATATTTTTCACTGAAAAAGTACGAAAATTGTCTGATTTCAAAACACATTTTGAAGGGGGTATTTTTTCACAGAGGGCCCTTCTATTACGGGGGCCCTTCTATTACAGGGGGGGCCTTCTATTTTTCCAAGCCCTTCTCGGAGGGCCCTTCTATTAGAGTGGCCCTTCTATTAAAGGGGCCCTTCTAATACAGGTTTTACGGTAGAATCTCCAGGATTTTTCAAAAATTCATTCCCAATCAAACCCACTGATAAAATATTTTCAGATACAAATGTAAATCATGTCGTCTGAAAAAGTGCCACGATGTTGGGATGGACCCAAGAAGTTAGTTTCATAATTAGTAACGCTTGTACAAATTTTCTGGCTCCTTCCAACCCTTTAAACATTTTTTCCAGAATTCCAACAAGACCGTGATCTACTTTCTTCCACTATTCTGGCTCTTTCTAATTCTACTTCACCCCAAAGCCTCTCCAACTTCTTAGGTCGTCCTGAATTCATTTTGTGCTGCGAACCGGACCGCGCATCTCACGTCAAAACGATAATCGATGTATCTTTTCTCATCGATAAGGCTCGAAACCTTCTAGGAGCTCATCATTCAAACTATGATATTCCTTTGAAATTCGACAATAGTCTAGAGAAATTAACATTTGCAATAGAGGACTTGAAGTTGAAACGAGGCAATCCAGAGTTTCAAATGGTCAAGTATATCGGGAAAGATGAGAATTTGCTGTTCTGGGAACTCAACTTCCTTGGAGCTGCACAGTGGTTTTCAGAACTTGCCGAGTTTAGAGGATTAGATATGGAAGTTAAGGTAAAAAAATTAGTTACAGTAGTGTTTACGCTAGTTACGGTGGTGTTGACAGTAGTTTACGGTAAAGTTAACGGTAGCAAAAGTTAACGGTACATAGGTGTCTTTTTTTTATGGTATCTTCAAGGTACTGAATCTCCATGGTACGGTATCTCCAGGGTACGGTACCTGAAAGATACGGTACCTCGATGGATTGACACCTCAAAGATAAGGTAGATCAAATTTACGGTAACTCTAGTTCACGGTATCTCCAGATTACGTACCGTAACTTAAAAAAAACATTTTCAGATAGAAATTCTCCAAATCGCCTGGATGTTATGGGCACGGATAGACAAACTAGCCGACTCTGTTGAGCTTCATAGACGGAAAATTCTAGAAGAAAATTCATATAAATGGACAGACGACGCATGTATGGATTTGAAAAATGTGGAGGTTGATTTGAAATGGTGTACGAATTATAGCAAGGAGCAATTAGCGGCGTAAGATTTTTTTCAAATTAAAAAATGAAAAAAATCTGAATTTTCAGAATTATGATCCCCGACATCAACAAACACTGGGTGAAATGTCTAGAAATTTTCATAGAGCTGGAGCCTTCAAACATCGAAATCAATTTTCTAATTATCGATTTATCACTAACCGAAGCTGCGAAGAAACTGGATGGAAAATGTCTGGCAGCAATAGAAAAAATTATGGAGATTCAAGCAAATAATTTACACCACTATTATACTAAAAAACTAAAAATGCCTCATTATTCTGGAAGATTGGCAAAACTGATGAAAATCAATAAGGAGATTAAAGAAGAAATTCGAGAACGAAAAGAGATTAAATATCTTGCAACTGTGTTTAACTTATTTTCTGTTGAATGTTCTCATCCGGAAATGTTTGAATGTGCTTGAAATATTTTTTCCTAATTTTGTGAAAATAAAAATTGTCAGAAATATAATTTTTTGGAATGTTGGCTGTTTCGATAATGTTAACACCATCATACTTCTACTGTTACTTAGTCTGGATCACGGTTGTCAAAAAAATGACCGCGGCTCGGACTGTGGGTAGATTGCCGTGGACCAAACCATCAATTCTTTCGGAAACCAGCTCAGCCAACCAGAAACTCATAGGGCGGCTAGGCCGCCAAATCTTATCCATCATATGAATATCCTAACTATGAAGCCGCGGCCCTGTTTTTGACAGCCTTGGTCTGTTTTAAAAATTAAAGCTTTGCCAATGCTACCTTTTTTAAAACCTGTTTTCAGTTTCACCTATCTAAAAGTCATACCTTTTGAGCCTATGAAAAATCAGGTAAGCATTTTTTTTCCAATCATGATCTTCTATTCCCCAAACACGCCACATTCAGGTTGTTTGACAAGGAAGTGCTGACAATCGATCTTTAGGCTTTTCAATGCTTCAATCAAATCGTCAATTTACTGAAAACTGATCAGACAATTTTTGTTGTACGTGCCTATAATCTAGGAGTGGAATCTTCAACGAAAAGTATTCCTTCTGAAAATGGCATTAAAAATTTGAAAAACCTGGAAGCGTTCGATGAAATATGTATTCAACTCAACAACGGAGTTCTCTCTCCAGTCTGAAATCGCTTTCCGAAACTAATTAGCACCAAAATGATAATTATCAAAGTTAGCAAAATAATTGAGTAGAACCACCACTGGCCGAAAATTAATTGACTCTCTAATAAGCTTCTTGTAGATGAAGAGAGGACCATTAGTTTCTAAAATGGGAAATCTACGACAAAATTTGAATTTCGAAACAACCTGCTTCGTAACATTCCTATCATATTCCATAACTTCTCCAAACCAAATTTCCATTTCATTGTCATGATAATTTTCCAGCATCCTTGGACCTTCTCCCAGTTCTGAATCCACTTTCAGCTCCAGATAGTTCATTCGTTTTGGGTCTAGTTTTTCCCATGCTAGAACTTTAAAAAGTAATTTTTGAAAAAGTTTTCATATTCAAAATTGGTAATCACCTGGCGCCGGTACACCGGTTTTTGTAAAATTAACCATCATTTTTGAGTAAAAACTATCCAAAATATCCATGTCTGGTGTATGAACCTTCTCTCTATGGATCCCAATAAAATACTGCATATCTGTGACATGCATGGATATTGGTTTTTGTCGAGTTTCGAAAATGAAAGCGTTGGCTCCGGCATTTGCCATAGCTTCACAATATGTTCTAGAAGAAATGTATACTGACGCAGAGTTTGGATCCGTCCATGTTGGGTCTAAATTTTTCACGAATTCCCTATTCACTTTTTTTAGATCCTACCATGTAATTCCATATTTTTATAGTAGTAATCTAAATCTTCTTTGAAATTGTCAATATCCAAAAATCTTCCGGGAACAGGATACTTAAATTTGTCAACAGCAAATTCTAGCTCAGTGCTTCCACAAATCATATTTCTTTTCTAAAAAAATGTACTTACAAGGGAACGACAACACCTCGTCAGTTTGGATTTTGATGAAAATTTCAGTATATGTCAAGGATAGCCTATCTAGACATCCCTGAAAATTTTAGAACACGCTCGTCAATTTCAGCAGAGTTATATCCGTCCAATGTTTTAGTACTGAAATCCGTTGATTTGCATGATTTACCACACATTTCATCCCCGAAATCCCTTTAAAAGGAGTTTGAATCAATAGTAAATGTCGACGGCGTGGTGTCGGGGATGTGGTGGGCGCCAGTAGTCACAAGGCTGTGGGTTCGGACTCTCTAGTGTTTTTTTCTTTTTCTTTTTTTTAATTTTCTTATTTTGCGACATTTCAGGATCCCTCTGACATATTTTTCAATATTTTATCAATTCAAAAGAGTAGAGACAAAATTTAGAAAAAAAGTTTTCAAAAAAGTTCCAAAAAAATTTGAATGTTCAATCACTGTGGTGGTTTTGAAGCTGTATTTTTGGACCTATACGGACCATGAATGAATAATGAAAAGCGTGCAATCAAAAAAATATATTACCTATCAGATGTAAAATAATATTTGCAAACAATTATCACTATTTTTTCAAGGAAATTTTCCAAATTGACAAAATCTCGATAAAATCACCCACCCAAATGGTGGAAAAAAATCTCAAATTTTTTCAAAAAAAAATTTTTCAGAAAATGTCTGAAATATGATATTACACATAATTCTGAGTATATCAAAACAAATTTCATTTCCTGGAACCTCCTGGGAGCGGAGAAAATCGCCTTTGAAAATCGCTATTTTTGCACTGAAAACGCGATTTTTGGTACTGAAACTGATATAACTCGGCTGAAACTGGCGAGCGTGTTCTAAAATTTTCAGGGATGTCTAGATAGGCTATCCTTGACATATACTGAAAATTTCATCAAAATCCAAACTGACGAGGTGTTGTGGTTCCCTTGTTAGTGTTTTCATAACAAAGAAGGCTCACCGGTGCATTCTTCTTAAAATTTGAGATCGTCTGGTTTGATTTCATAACAGGAGGACCTGGCACAATACCCAGGAACGAATGAAAATCCGCTTGGGCCGTTTGAGTTTGAATTTTTAGAATTTCAGAGCTATCAAGTTTTCTCAAGCAATCCACAATTTTCGATACTTGAGTGTCATTTCGATTTCCTTGAAAACACTAAAAATATGAGTCTAGCTCCCGAAGAAAAAATCAAGTAAGTTTTACCCCAAGTTTTTCAGCCAACTCAAAGGACTGACCAATAGCACCTTCATAAAACACAAATGCTCCATGAGCACTCAAAGCGATCATTTGTTGGAATAGTCTAGCATTTGGATCGATCAATTCAGAAAATCCAAGAAATTGTACTAATGCTCCACCAGCTGAGTGTCCCATTAGGGTCACTTGGTTAGTGATTCCCCCGAAATTGGAAATCTCTTTATGAATAAATTGAAGCGATTTTATTGCGTCTGGAATAAGTCTAAATGCGTTTCAAATTTTATTGGTCATTTCTTATAAGGTTCCGTTTCAAATGTTTTTTTTTGAAACTTTTGAAGAGAAGTTGACTTTTCGTCAAAATTTCAAAAAAAATCAAAAATTTTCAAGCCTCAAAATAATCAAAAGTGTCAGAAAGTCAAAAGAGTCGTTTGTCAAAAGATTCAAAAAAATTTTATTGACTTTAGTCAATTATGATATTAAATGCGTTGAAAGAGTCGAAGGATTTTTTTAATGCGAATTGGGGAAGATATTACAAAACAATGAAAAGTTGTATTGTAGTGCGGAGCAGAAATGTCCTGATCTCTGATTCCGGATTTTGGATTCCGGATTTCGTATTCCGGATTGAGGACTCCGTTTTCCGGATTCAAGATCAAGTATTCGCGATTCTGGATTCCGGATTCCGGATTCTTCATTCCGAATTCCGGATTCTGGGTTCCGAATTCCAAATTCCGGATTCCGAATTCCAGATTCTGAATTCCGGATTCTGGATTCCGGTTTGAGGGATCCGTGTTCCGGATCCCGTAATCTGGATTGCGGATCCTTCATTCTGCTTTCCGGTGAATAATAATATTGTCTATTAAAAATAATCGCGCGGGTGAACGAGTAAAAAAACGTGTAGAGAGTCTCCAAACCTGTAGAGGCGCTGTAGAGACGCAGACATTTTTACTCGTTCACTCGCGCGATTATTTTGAATAGACAATAGAATTTCAATTAGCCTCTTTGAAAATACTACTGATTATTTTTCGTAACTTTCGAAGTTGTCCGACACTTCCGACTCTTCACTTCCGACTCATTTGACAGTTTTGACGAAATTTAGTTTTCACTATTTTTCATTTGCCACGTTTGACTCTTTTAACGATTCATTTTTTTTAATTTGAAACGTTTGACAATTTTGATGATTATTTTCCTTGAAAAAAAATAATTTTTGAGCAATTTGATTAATCAAAAGTGTCAAATTTCACGTGATTTCATAAATGAAACATTTGAAACGGAACCTTAATTTCTAATAGTGGCCTGACTTTCGCAAGAGTTTTCTTGAGTTTTCTAGGGCACGCTAGATGACAAATAAGTCCTTACCATGCACCAAAAGATTCTCACTGATCCCTCCATTTTGTCCAAAGTACAACTGCCCAAAAACACCCAAACGATATGCGGATGTGACAAAAACCACGTCTTCTGACACATATCTCTCCAAAATGAATTCATCCGAAAACATCACAGCGGATTCTGCGCGAAAGGCTCCACCATGAATATATAACAACAGTGGACACTTTTTTGTCTGAAATTTTTATTTTTCACTGAAAAATGATACCGATTAGATCTAAAAGTTACCAAGCATGTTTCACTTGTGAAGATATTCAGATAAAGACAATCTTCACTAATACTCTTTTGGGGGTGCGTAGTGTTGATGAAGTTGCTCATGCAGGAGGAGCTGGAAGTTTCCAATTTCCAACACTTCTAATAGTACATTACCTATAATCAGTTGCATTTAGTATACCAGTCCATGACTCTGGATATTGGGGTAATTCAAATCTAAGCTCTCCAATCAGTGGTTTTGCAAATGGAAGACTCTGAAAAATCCGGTTTTGCTTTAGTCTTTTTTCAACTGCTCACTTTGAACAAATATTTATGATTTCCATCATCAGAAAGTATTGTGGTCCCTTGAACTTTACCAAGACTTGTATTGATAGTTTTGAAGCATTCTACATGAATGAAAATAGCTAAAAAATAGAACAAAAATCGCAACATTTTCAGACACTGACTTGAGACATTAACTGAAAACGGTCTTCCATTCTAGTTGTGTAAGAACATTTTGTTCTTGAAATCTGATAAGACAATTTTTCGGTGTAAGCATTGTATACTCACGTACTAGGTGCGTCTAGGAATAGACTATTCAGAGAACAGGGAAGTAAAACTCCAAGAGGAGAAGTTTTCATATTAAAAAAACTTTATTCCATCAAAAGTAAAAAAAAATTTATTCAACTCAACAACGGAGTTGTCTCTCCAGTCTGAAATCGCTTTTTGAAACAAAGCAGTACCAAAATGATAATAATCACAATAAGCAAAATAATTGGGTGAAACCACAACTGCCCGAAAATTGATTGACTCTCTGATATGTTTCCGGTAGATGAAGAAAATTCCATGAGTTTCTAAAAATTGAAATTTTTGACTAAATTCAAAAACACCTCATCACCTGTTTCGTAACATTCCTATCATATTCCATAACTTCTCCAAACCAAGTCTCCATTTCCTTGTCATGATAATTTTCCAGCATCCTTGGACCTTTTCCCAGTTCTGTATCGACCTTGAGCTCCAGATAGTTCATTCGTTTTGGGTCTAGTTTCTCCCATCCTGAAGTTTCTCATAACTACCTTTTTTCCAATTTTCAATTCAAAATTGATAATTACCTGGCGCCGGCACCCCGGTTTTTGTAAAGTTAACCAACATTTTTGAGTAAAAACTATCCAAAATATCCATATCCGAAGTATGAACCTTCTCTCTATGGATCCCAATGAAATACTGCATATCCGACACATGAAGCGATTCCGGTTTCTGTCGCGTTTCATAGATATAAGCGTTGGCTCCGGCATTTGCCATAGCTTCACAGTATGTTCTAGAGGAAATGTATACGGACGCAGAACTCGGATCCGTCCATCTTGGTTCTGTTATACTTCAAACATAGATCAGGTAGGTAGGTCCTAAAAACTAACCGGTATTATGCATTTTCGTGTCATAAAAATCAAACACCTCCTTTGGATTTTCAATGTCCAAAAAATTTCCAGCTGGTTTATATTGAAATGGGTCTTTTCCAAACTCCAGTTGAGTAGATCCACATACTATGTGTCTTTTCTGAATTAAACTCTTATATTTTTTCGGAATCTCTAGTTTTCTTTCGTAAAATCTAGAAGATTTTCTGCATTTTTGAAGAGTTCCGGGCTACGGCACCTCGATGGTGTGGTACTTCAAAGGTGTAGTGTCTCCATCTTCGAATAAAACTCACAGGTGCATTCTTTTTAAAATTCGCAATTTTTCCATTTCGCTTCATAACCGGCTCTCCTTGAATGACTCCATTGAAACTATTGAAATTCGTTTGTACCATTTCAGTTTGTGCATTCAATATCTCTGTATCATTAAACTTTTGCAAACAGTTCAGCGTACTTTTGACATCCATTGAACTCCGATTTCCACCGAAACACTGAAAATTTGAAGTTTTTAAATATCAACGTTCTCCCTAACAAAAAATACCCCCAATTTTTCAGCAAATTTATACGAATTGTTAATTGCGTCATCATAAAATATAAAACTCATGGGTGCACTGATCGCAATAATCTGTTGGAACAGTGTTGGATCAATAATACTGAAAACTGATATTTTTTGGTGAGAAAATTCAGTTTTTAATTACTCTGAAAATCCCAAAAAATTGACGAGAGCCGCGCCAGCTGAGTGTCCCATAATAGTGACTTGTTTAGGGTTTCCTCCAAAGTTTGAAATTTCATTATGGACGAATTCGAGAGATTTCACGGAATCTGAAAGTTTAGTTTCGAATTGGGATCGAAAACCCAAATTTGAGTAACGCTATCTCATTTTCCTAGCTTTCGCGAGCTTTCACAAGTTTTCCTAGCTTTCGCAAGTTGACTTTTTTAGACCATTAACTTTCATGGCCTAGAAATGACTTGACATTCACCTGGTGCGTTTTCTAGCTCATTTTAACATGATTGCCTAGCTTTTGCAAGTGTAGTTTTCTAGCCCGTACTTGCAGATTAAATTTGAGCTTCCATTATGATTGCTAATTAGTTCTCACCATGGACCAAAAGATTCTCGCTTAGCACTCCATTTGGTCCAAAATACAACTGCCCAAAAACCCCCAAACGATATGCGGATGTGACAAAAACCACGTCTTCTGACACATATCTCTCCAAAATGAATTCATCCGAAAACATCACAGCGGATTCTGCGAGAAAGGCTCCGCCATGAAAATAAACTATAACTGCGCACTTTTCTGTCTGAAAAAGATTTTTTGTTTTTTTGTGAGAGTCAAAAATACCAAGCAATTTTCACTGGTAAAAATATTGAGATAAAGGCAATCCTCACTGATACTCTTCTGTTGATGTCGAGTGTTAAGAAAATGACTCATACAGGAAGAGCTGAAAGAGCAGTACAGCGCGTTTGCTTATTTTTGAGTTACCTGTAGAGACCCCGCAAATTCCGAAGAAAAAATTTTCGTCTCTTAAGTAGTTGAACTTTATACAGACTGAGCTACGGGCTCGTGGTGGTCCCGAACGACCGCTAACATGCAATGGGAACTATAGTTTAGATGGGGACTAACATAAGTTACCAAAACAAAAAAGAAAAAAAAATCTTAAGTCAACTCAAACATTTCTGGATGAGAAAAATCTACAGAAAACACATCAAAAAGCTTCGAAATCTGGTTCCTATCCCTCCGTAATCTGACACTCGATTCAATCAACTTATTCACTTTCATAAGTTTTTCCAACCGATTCGAATATCTTGGAATGTTCAGTATATTCGTGTAATGATGATGAAGGTAATCAGCTTGCGTTTGAATAATACGATCAGTAGCTTCTAGAACTTTCCCTTGGTTCCTGACGCCAGC
>NC_013488.2:4379961-4518670 GCF_000004555.2 Caenorhabditis briggsae | reverse complement strand
GGGGCCCAAATGGAAAAAATGTGGACTAAGTTAAGATTTACCAATTTTTCCAAGTTTTCCGGATGTTTCTTTGAAAATTTCGTACTTTGCGCTTGTTTCCACAAAAATTCGTCACTTTGAAAAATTTCAGTTTTGGCCGGTTTTTTGCATGAACAACACTATTTTGGTAATTGAAACTGTGTAATTTGAAATTATTCAGCTAGTTTTAGATTTTTTAAGGCTTAGTAACAAAAAAATAGACAAAAAATGTGAAAAAATGACATAAACTGAAATTTTCAAAAAAATATGAAAAATGTTCAAAGTTCGAAATTGACATGGAAACAGTCACAAAACTTGAAAAAATTGGTAAATTTCAACTCAGACATAATTTTTCTACTTGGGCTATTCTCATGCCCCCCCCCCCTTTTCCCATGGGCCCCCCTTTTCTCATGGGCTCCTTGTCATAAAGAGCCAAAAAGTTTAGGTACCCCTGCAAAAAGTGTCGGCTCAAAAAGTGCTATGATGTTGGAATGGATGCTAAAAGTTAGGTTTTTAAAGGTTTCCCCCCTATTTCCTATTTTCCAGAGATCCAAGTCAATCGTGACAAAATATCTTCAAAAATTGCTCCAAGTCTTTCAAATTTTTTGGGACGACCTGAATTCATTTTGTGCTTGGAACCCGACAAGGCGGCACACATCAAAACCATCATAGATGTGTCATATCTGATAAAAAAGGCTGAAAATACTTTTCAACAACCGGATTCAATCACACCGAGGAATTATGAAAATAGCTTGGAGAAACTGTCGATGGTTATGGAAGACATGAAAATGAGAAATTCTAAAAAAACAATTCCTGTTGTTAAATACATAGGGAAATATGAGTATTTGATGTTCTGGGAAACAACGTTTACTTCTGCTGCAAAATGGTTGGCTGGAATTGCTGAATTTCAAAAGCTAGAGCTTTCTGTGAGAGTAAGTCTTTTTTGATAATGCCCCATATCTATGCCTCCGTCTGGAAGCACGTACCTCCTCAAGGAGCCTCCTATCTTTGTTTTTTCCAGATAGAAATTCTAAAAACTGTCTGGATGTTGTGGGCAAGGTTAGACAAGCTTGCTGAAACTGCAGAATTTCAAAGAAAACAAAAACTCAAAAACAATGTGTACATGTGGACAGAGGAGACTTGTATGGATTTGAAAAATGTGGAGATAGATCTGAAATGGTGTACGAACTATACAACAGAACAAATGATGTTGTGAGTTTTTGAAACTTTATATAGCCCAAGAAAAGAAATTTCAGCTACCTCCAGCCGGATTCTGGCTCAAGTTGGAAGAAAACTATTGAGAGCCTTATTGAGTTAGAACCCACAAACGTTGAGCTGAATTTCATGTTAATTCAGTTATGCCTACAACACGCTGGCGTCAGGAACCAAGGGAAAGTTCTAGAAGCTACTGATCGTATTATTCAAACGCAAGCTGATTACCTTCATCATCATTACACGAATATACTGAACATTCCAAGATATTCGAATCGGTTGGAAAAACTTATGAAAGTGAATAAGTTGATTGAATCGAGTGTCAGATTACGGAGGGATAGGAACCAGATTTCGAAGCTTTTTGATGTGTTTTCTGTAGATTTTTCTCATCCAGAAATGTTTGAGTTGACTTAAGATTTTTTTTTCTTTTTTGTTTTGGTAACTTATGTTAGTCCCCATCTAAACTATAGTTCCCATTGCATGTTAGCGGTCGTTCGGGACCACCACGAGCCCGTAGCTCAGTCTGTATAAAGTTCAACTACTTAAGAGACTTTAATTTTTTATTCAAAATAGTTTTTCACAAATAGTCCGTCAATTTGTACATGTCTCCTTATCAGCTTCGCCACAACTTTTCTTGGTACGACGGTCACATTTTTCGACTTATCCAGTGACGGCAATCCGTGCACATATGGTTTAATCTAAAACTTTGAAATTGTGTACCCGCTTAAAAATAGAAACTACCTTGTATCGATTCACAAAGTTGGCAACCAACAAAAATAGTTCCATGCTGGCGAGTCCTTCTCCCAGACATTGTCGCTTGCCAACCGAAAATGGGCAAAGCACCTCGACCTTCTTCAGTTTCCCATTTTCATCGATAAATCTGTCTGGATTGAATTTATATGGATCCGGGAACACTTCCTCATCTAACATCACAGTACTAATCTGAGCAATGACTCCAGTGTCTTTCGGAACCTGGTATCCATTGAGTACAGTATCCCGTGAAGTGCAATGGAATAAGTTAACAGGTACCAAGTTGACACATTGATGAGATTCGTTGATAACTGCATTCATATACTGAAGTTCGGGTTTATCGCTTGTACTGATAAGTCTATTATTTCCAACCACTCGATCTAATTCTTCATGAAGCTTCTTTTGAACATCTGGGTTATGGAGAATATAGGTAATCGTCCATGTCAGTGTGATACTTGTTGTTGACAATCCAGCGAACCACAAGTCAAGGCACATATTTGATAGTTGTTTATCACTGAACGTTTCCTTATCACCATCCTTAATTCTTCTTTTCTGTTCCTTGAGATAGGCTTCTGCGTAGTCTTGACTTTCATCTGAATCCAAATCTATTTTCTCACGATGCGCTTTAATTTGTTTATGGAAAAAATCGAAGAAGTCAGTTTTCCAGTCCACCAATCCTTCTTCCAAAGTCTTTCCAGGAATGAGCCATGCTAATTGAGGCACGAAAATTTGAAAATTTGTTCGAAAAGTGGTGAAAAACTTTTCTTGATATTCCATCAATTCGGTTCATTTCTCCAGCTCCTTCAGCTTCTCTTTCTCGAATCGATATCCAAAAATCAATTGATTGTTAATATTTGCAACTGCATTATTGAACACTGGATTGATTTCTTGCTCTTTTTCAATATCCTCATCTAGTTTTTTGAACATATCCTCCACTTCAATCAAGATTTTCTCCTGAATCAAATCTCTGCCCATTCCGAAATTTCTTAACGTCGAAAGAGCGAATCTTCGATGAGTGCTCCAGAATTCTCCATTTGTTTCAGCTATGTACACCGTAGTATCCATCGCGAATAAATTCTTGAAAATGTAGCTGGACCTTGTTCATGTATGTTTCGCCATCCCGGATGAATGTTTCTTTCAGGCGAGAATAGGAGGAAATGATGATGTAGGGTTTGGTACCTGAAATTTTGAAACTGTCATTTTAGAATATCATAGTTTCAAGTACTTTCAGGTTTTCGGAATTGCAGAATCTCAGAAACTTAGAATCTCTGAATCTTTGAACCACAGGATTTCAGAATCTCTGAATCTCAAAATCCCAAGACTGGAGAATTTTAGAATCTCGAAATCTGAGAACCTGTAAATCTGAAAATCTCAGAATCTCAGCCCCCAGAACCTCAGAATCTCAAAATCTCAGAATTTCAGAATCTGAGAATCTCAGAATTTCAGAATCTCAGAATCTTGGAATTTTGGAATATCGGAATCTCAGAATCTTAAAAGCTCGGAATTTCAGAATCTCAAAATCTCAGAATCCCAGAACTTCGGAAGTTTAATTTTTCAGAATTTGAAATTTTAAAATCCGAGGATTTGTAAATCTTGCAAAATTGGAAATTGAAAAAAAAGGCTACAATTCAAAATTAGGAGTTTTTTTTCCAAATAACAATCTCAGTGTTTCAGAGTATCACAGCTTCAGAATTTCAAACTTGCAGAATTTCAGAATTTTAGAATCTCAGTATTCCCGAATTCTTGAATTTCAGAATGACAGAATCTTAGAATCTCAGAATCTCAAAATTTCAGAATCTCAGATTCACAGAATTTCGAAATTTTTCTGAAAATTCAAAAAAAAAAGACTAACCCATCCAAAACGTAAATACATCTCCATACACTTTGGTCCATTTTCTGAACGCCTCATATCCTGGTTTCTCTGCTGACAGTGCCAAAATATTTCCAAAAAGTGGTAGAGGTGTTGGCCCGGGCGGTAAGGTTCTTCGTTTCCAGTAAAGCTCATGAAATAGCCATGAACCAAAGGTAGTGAATAATAGTAAGAAAATCATAACAAGAAGAGTCAAGGATAGGTATTTCTTTTTCTAGTTTTTCTATTTATACGTCTTGGGTAGGCAAACGAGATAGTGTGGGAAATGAGGAGCGTTTTGTGAGATGTGACCAGCTGTGATGGCGGCGGGCAGAAAGATCAAAAAGGCAGAAATTGCATCAAGATCAAAAAAGTTTGAATCAGGATTTCATAAATGTTATGTCAAATGAGCTAGAATCTTTCTCATGGACTAGAAAGCCAAATTTGAATTTTTTCAAATTTTGAACTCAACGATTTTGAAAAAAAACTAAGCTGCCAGTTCTGATGTTTCATCATGTATTTTCTTGCTGGAAAAATTTCTGGAATATAATGATTCCCCACGACATAGTTCAATTCCCAAATCTTAGCATAAACTTTGCCAGGTGAGCATAAACTACGAAAGACGTCAAAGTATATATACACGGCCGCCGACCTCTTGTTTCCTCTATCTTTTCCCCCTCTCTTGCTTTTTCAAAAATGATTCTTCTCTTGTTGTTCACTACACTCTCGTTGTGGTTGTTCCATGAATTGTACTGGAAACGAAGGAACTATCCGAATGGACCGTTGCCATTACCGGTTATTGGGAATATGGTCCCAATCATGAAGGCGAAACCTGGATACGAGGCTTTCAGACAGTGGACTAAAGAGTTTGGAGATGTTTTTACGTTTTGGTTAGGTAAGAGTTTTTGAGATTCTAAAATTTCAAGATTCGGTGTTTTTGAGATTCTGAACTTCTAAACTTCTGAAATTTTGAGATTCTGAGATTCTGAGGTTCTGAGATTCTGAAACTCTGAAATCCTGAAAATTTGAGATTCTGAAACTTTGAGATTCTGAAAATCGGAAATTCTGAAAATTTGAAATTCTGAAGTTTTAATAATGTGAAATTGCGAGACTGAAAACGTGAGATTCTGAGATCCTGATTCTGGAACTTTGAAATTTGGAAATATTGAAAATCCAGAATTCTGAGATTCTTAGATTATGAGGTTCTGAGATTCTGAAATTCTGAAAGTCTGAAATCCTGAAAATTTGAGATTCTGAAATTTTGAGATTCTGAGATTCTGAGATTTTGAGATTCTGAGATTCTTGATTTTTTTTTTCAATTGGCTACTTCATTTAACAAGAATCTAAGGCTTTGGAAATCATGTAGTTTTGTTCCAATGAGTTTTCGAAATCACAGGTTTCTTTAAAAATGATATTCTAGCTTAATAGCTTCACATGGTTCAAATATCCCTATATTTCATTCATTCCAGGTACCAAACCCTACATCGTCGTTTCCTCCTACAAACGTCTCAAAGAAACTTTCATCCTTGATGGTGACACCTACGCTGACAAAGCCTATCAACCATTTCAAGAACAATTCCGTGGAGGCCAATACGGAGTCATCGATACCAATGGACACGTTTGGAGCACCCATCGCCGATTTGCTCTCACCACATTCAGAGACTTTGGACTTGGAAAGGACTTGATGCAACAAAAAATTCTAATTGAGGTTGATGAAATCTTTCGGAAATTTGACGAAAATATTGGAAAGGAGCAAGAGATTCCAGGAGTTTTCTATAACGCCGGAGCCAATGTGATCAATCAATTGATTTTTGGATATCGTTTCGATGAGGAAAAGCAGGAAGAACTGAAGAAGCTGAAAGCGCTGATGGAATTCCAAGAGACTGCTTTTACCACTTTCAAGGTGCAAGTTCAGTTTTTCGCGCCTATCGTGGGAAGGATGCTGCCAGGAAAATCAGTGGAAGAGTTGTAAGTTTGACTTATTTTTTCGGTTCAATGCTGATCTCTTTCTTTGTTTCAGACTCGCTGAGTTCACAGTAGATTTCTATAAATTCTTCGATCACCAAATTGAGGAGCACCGCTCGAAAATCGATTTCGACTCTGAAGAAAATCTCGACTACGCTGAAGCTTATCTCAAGGAGCAAAAGAAGAAGGAATCTGAAGGAGACATGGAGCTCTTCGGTAATCGACAACTATCTAATATGTGTTTTGATCTCTGGGTAGCTGGATTATCCACAACTCATACCACTTTGTCATGGATCATCGCATACGTTCTCAACCATTCAGAAGTTCAAAAGACGATGCAAATAGAGTTGGATGAAGTGATTGGAAGTGACAGGCTTATCAGCACTGGTGATAAGAATAATCTTCCATTTATGAACGCTGTGATCAATGAGTCTCAAAGATGTGCAAATATTGTACCACTTAATCAAATTCATTGTGTTTCCAAAGACACTATGATCAATGGGGTGCTGGTGAAGAAGGGTACAGGAATCATTCCTCAGATTAGTACAGTACTACTTGACGAGACAACCTTTCCGGATCCATATAAATTCAATCCAGAGAGATTTATCGATGAGCATGGGAAGCTGAAAAAAGTTGAGGAGCTTTGCGCATTTTCAGTTGGCAAGCGACAATGTCTCGGGGAAGGACTAGCGAGGATGGAAATGTTTCTTTTCATTTCCAATTTCTTTAATCGGTATCAGGTACGTCTTATGGTAGTTTTGAAAATGTTCAAATCTATTTTCTGCAGGTAACACCCGGCTCGTCTGGTCCTCCAAGTCTGGAGAAGGAGACGATGTTCAATGCAACACCACGGAAGATTCGTGCGGTTTTGACGAAAAGATATTTGTAAATTTTGTTCTGTCCATTTCATTGTGTTTAATTTTGTGCCATAAATAAAGGATTTTTGAAAAAAATTCAGAATTTTCTTGCAATTCAGATTTTCAGAAATTCATACCTTCAATTTCATTATCTCAAAATCTCAAAATCTCCGAATCTGTGAGTTACATAATCTCAGAATGTTAGAATGTCAAAAGCTAAGACGGTCTGAACTTCAGAATCTTAGAATCTCAGAATTTCAAAGTCTATGAATCTCAAGTTCTTAGAATCATAGAATTTCAGAATCTCAGAATCTCAGAATCTCAGAATCTCAGAATCTCAGAATCTCAGAATCTAAAACTCGCATGGAACTGCATTAAAAATTTCACTAATAAAAAACGAGGTTTTGACATTTTAAACCTGATCATTATTTCTCAAGCCATGTCATTTGAAACTTTCTATTCTAGTTTGAACAGACTATACGTTAACTAAAACTCCACCAGAATTTCACAATCATCAAGCGATATGGCTTGTAAAAATCATAAATCTGATTGCTACACTCTAGCAAACACCAAATCACACGGCGAATCCAACATTGTGCCGCTAAACAAAACAATAATTGTCATTGATATAAAAGAGCAACTCCATGTGGTGCACAAAACTGATAACAAAACATGATTGCAGCGATTTTAGTAGCTTTACTAACCTATTTTCTGTTTTCCATATTCCAAAAACGCCATGAAATCCAAAAATTTCTCTATGCCCGTCGGATTTGTATTCAAGAATTCGAAAAGGTCAAGGGTCCACCAGCCGTGCCAATTTTCGGGACCACATGGTATTTTAAAAGTGACCCTATAGAAATGATAAAACAAGCACAAAAATGGTTTGTCGAATATACGCTCGCTCCAGATAGTAATGGTCTTCTAAAGGTGGGTTTCAAAATTTGGTCTACATTTTCAGAGAAAAGCGTTTCAGTTCTGGATGGGACCTGTGCCTGTAGTTTCCATATGCCGCGGAGAAGTAGCAAAAGTAGGTCAAAAATTTGACTCAATTGAACATCTCGGTTCCTTTGACAGGTATCAAAAGGTGATCAACTGACTAAATGATCATCATATTATCAACAATGTTTGTCAGTTGAACGTTTTTTGATACATCATTAAAAAGTGTTCAACTGAAATAATATGTATTACAGTATCAGCTGAATTTTGTTAGTTGAATGCTTATAAGTTTAGTGAAACCTAAGTGGGCCAATTTCCATGCCATACTTTTTCAGACTATCTTCGATAGCTCCACGAACATCCCCAAATCTAGTCAGTACCGAAAATTGAAAGAATGGATTGGCGATGGATTGCTTATCAGGTGAGAATCTTTTCTGGACCATCAAAAAGTTCGACGATTTATAGCACCGGTCCAAAATGGAGGTCCCGTCGGAAGATGCTCACACAAACGTTTCATTTTGCAGTTTTGAAAGAGTACCACAAAGTTTTCGCATCGCAGGGAAAAATTTTAGTGGATGTCCTTCGGTTGAGAGCCAATAACACGTATCCATTCGATATCATGCCGTATATCAAGAGGTGTACGCTGGATATAATTTGTGGTGAGTTTTAAAGTTATGAGTTCTATAAATATAGCTCTGAAAATAGTTAGAGGTTTCAAGGAAGCTAGAAGTCTAAAAAAAGAGTGTTCTCGATTTTTGAGGTTCCGTTTTCATTTGAGTCATGGGGTGAATTCGGGCATTTGTGCGCCATGCCAAGAGTCTTTGCGTACGTGCATCGATCGGCCTGTTCGGTTGGCTGTCGGTCGGCTGGATCGGCGGTCGGTCGGTCGGGTAACTGTCCCGACCGAATTAGAGCCCTACAGCTTATAGTGGTGTCGCTACCAACTGAGATACACAATCGGGACCTCGCCCCACCAGGAGAATTGAGCGGGGACCGATATTTAAATCCCAAGGAAACTCCTTCAAAAAATAATTTAAAATTCAGAAACTGCTATGGGATGTTCGATTTCAAGCCAAATGGGGTCCAACGACAAATATGTCGAATCGGTGAAACGATTGAGTGAGCTGGTTTGGAACTATGAGAAGTAAGTTTATACAGTCGAAATTACCTACCTTTGAACTTTCTAGAGCCCCTCTGTACTGGCTGAAACCTATATGGTACCTATTTGGAAATGGATTTGAGTTTGATAGACTTGTCAAACTGACCACTGATTTCACTAGAGACGTCATTGACAAACGAAAAGAAGAGCTGAAACTTCACGAATCCGAACCCTCTGACAAAAAACTAGCATTTCTGGACTACCTTCTAAAGTCTCAAACAGACCATCCCGAAATTCTGACAGATGAAGGAATTCGAGAAGAAGTGGACACGTTTATGTTTGAGGGACATGACACCACGTCATCAGGAATCAAATTTGCCATTTGGTTCCTCGGACAATATCCAGAATACCAACAGCAAGTTCAGGATGAGATGGATGAGATTTTTGGAGACGATTATGAAAGGTATCCGAATTCAGAGGACATTCAAAGAATGATCTATTTGGAGCAGTGCATTAAGGAGACACTTCGATTGACACCACCAGTGCCCTTCATTTCCAGACAGCTGGAAGAGGATGTGTTGATTCGTAAGGATTACAATAGAGTGTATTTTTAACGAATTTTTAGCGCATGCCACAAAACCGCCTGTCTTGCTACCTGCTGGAATGAACATTATGATTAATATCATAACCATTATGAAGGACGCAAGATATTTTGAAAAACCATATGAGTTTTTCCCGGAGCACTTCGAACCGGAACGTGTGAATTCTAGAGAGGCATTTGCCTATGTTCCATTTTCAGCGGGACCCAGAAATTGTATCGGTAAGTAATACGATAAATGCGAGCCCATCCTATACGTGCATTTCAAATTCAATTATCTCGATGTGTCTTTGAAACATATCAAAAAGTTGTTAACTAAAAAAATGCTTATCATATTATCACCAACATTTCATCGGTTGACAAAATCTCTCATAGGAACCGAGATAATTGAGCTCAAAGAGCACAAACAGGATGACCGTCAATTAGAAAAAATAAGGTGGATGAACTTCAGAGAAAATAAGGTGGATGAACATCAGTTTTTGTAGGTCAAAAATTCGCTCTACTCGAAGAAAAAGTTGTGCTCTCTTGGATTTTCCGAAATTTCACCGTCACCAGTATGAGCAAATATCCTGAAGAACATCCGATTCCAGAGCTCATTCTCAAGCCACAGTTCGGCACACAAGTCTTGTTGAAAAATCGAAGGAAATTTTAATTTATTGATTTTCAAAAAAAAAATAAACATTAGAACCCGTCGCAAAGTTACCAGAAGCTCGTCACATCTATCATCAAGCTATCCACTTTGAGGATTCCAAAAAACGAGATCATGACGAATGAGCAGTTGGTATTGCGGATTTGTTCCTGTAAAAAAAATTGAATGTTTAGAGTCGCGATTTTTAAAATATTCGTTTAAGCGATCAATCTATACCAAAAACTAGTGATCGCAATCATCGATTGATCAACATTGAGTATGCCAAAAAATGAGATCATCACGAAAGAAGACACGACGTGACGGATTTGCTCCTGAAAAATGAGGTGGCCTAACTTTTGTATTTCTAGACCAACGGTAGGTTAGAAGCAGAAGCAAATCAGTCACATCGGGTTAAAGCAAAGCCGTACCACGATATAATTCAATGACATTATCATATTTCCAAATCTCTCCCCAATATCATCATTATCCAAACTGCAAGCATAATTCAGAGCTCTGATAAGCCGATCTCTCTGGATAAGAGCCACTTGACGACCCTGTTCGCTGAGACGGTAGTAAGCTGAAACTCCGTTGAAATTTCAAATATCCTGCCAAACCCATACTTACAAACATGCCAAATACAAATAGCCTTGATTATGCAAAACTCCTCATAAGATGGTGCCAACTGAGCAAATGGAGCACAAATTTTCCATTGATGCAAAATCAGGGGCATTAATGCTCGAAATTTCATAAGATCGTCTTGGCTTTGGAATAGGAGATTTGCATTTTCTTCGTATCCGGTTAGAGGTGTTGGGGTCATAGGGATAAATGTCCCGTCGTTTAGAATAAGCTCGTCGTGTTGGATACCGCGTCTGAAACATTTGGAATATCAATTCGAAACGGGCGGTTCTGAAACGTCCGGCTGGCTGCGAAAATTTGGTGCAAACCATATGGACTGTATTAGTTTTTCAATTAGTTTTAGTGTTTCAACCAATTTTTTATTTTGGAATATCCATGGAAGCTTTCTTTTCATTGGTCTACAGCAGAGTTGTACGGACAGGGAAACTTTTTTATACGGACAACGGACACGGACAACGGACAGCCAAAAATGTCAGGACACCGGACAAAATTTTACAAAATCGACAATTTTTTGCTGAAAAAATAGAATTTACCGATGGAAAATAGCCATGGAAAAGAAAATCGGTGCTCATCCATCATTTTGACTGTTTTTAACGGAAAATTTGAATTTCAATTTTTCTGGTAAACGGACGGGCAAAGACAATTTCTACGAACAACGGACACCGGACACCGGACACAACATTTTTCCACGGACAGCGGACACGGGCAACGGTCAGCCAAAATGGCCGAACAACGGACAGCGGACAACGGACTGTCCGTGCAACACTGGTCTACAGTATCCAGACAAAAATATATCTTATTCTGACTTTGTCAATATGAAATATTCAGCTTTGAAGTCCTGAAAAACTATTCCAGAATTTTTCGATTCGTCTTAAAATCTCAGGTTATGCATACTAAACAAAATTAATGCTTCAGTTTACTAATTGATACATTTTTGGCACAAAGCCAAAAAGGCGAGAGCAAATTTCAGCAAATTTCCTGAATATCGTTGAAATATTCGGTTTTTGGACTCCAACTTTTTTTTCCAATTTTTTGAATTTTTGAAATATTGTATTTTTCGCTTGTTTTTTTAATTTTCGGGGGGGGGGGGGGTTCGGAATTACCGATTTCTTTGGTTTTTTGACTTTTCCGAACTTTTTGTATTTTTTAAGATTTCGATATTTTGGAATTTCAGTTTCCCATGTTTGATAATTGTGGACATTTTGGGCATTTTTCAATTGCAAAGGCAAATCTCATCAGAATGAAATTTGACAGAAAAGATGTCAATTACCAAAATGAAGCTCTAATTTTGTTTAGTACACAATTTTCAGACAAATCGAAAAGTTCAGAACTATTTTTTAGGACTCCAAAGTTGACTTCAGAAAATTTCAAAATTTGATATTTCTTTTTCCGGTCTCCAAACTTGGAAACGTGAAAAAAAACTCACTTAAACGTATAATACGCTGAATTCATCACAAAATCCACTGCACACACCAACCGATAGCAGAACACCTGAAAAAAAAACAATTTTCTAAAAACTCGGTGCTTCGAAAATTCTAACACTATCCGCATATGTGAGCTCATCGAATCCTGGCATTCCACGTGCATAGTCGAGAATCATAACGAAATCATTTTTAGTCATCCCCTGGCTCACTTTGTAGTCGAACATCCGTAACGTCGCATTGTCGTAAGGCTTCAAAAAACATCTTGGCTTTGAAAATAAATTTTTTGACCTACCCACTCTCGTCCACCCTCCAAAACAATACTAACTGGGGTTTCAGCATACAAAAGTCGTCTTCTATCACACATGGAAGTTTCCAAGTTCAAAAACTTTGTTAACGTCTCCTGAACTTCCGCGGATTCAGAAGACACCGACGATGGACCCGGGGTGGCTTCGTTTTCAATTTCTTCTGATTCCGGAGTGGTTCTTATGTCCGTTTGCTGACGTTTTTCAATAGTTGGCGACCTCTTTCGAACCAATCCTTTGGAGATTCGAATGTATTGCTTTCGTTCGTTTTTCGATTTTACTACTGTTATTTTTTCAGTGATTTTCATAAATTTTTGAAAAAATAAACTCACAAAGTGTTTTCATTCCAATTTCGTAGCATTTTTGGAGCCGACAAAATCGGCAAATCAGTCTGGAATCGTGATGGACTCGGCAAGCATCCGGTTGCTCTATGCAGGTGTACTCGAGTTTCATGGATACGGTACGACGGAAAAATGCCGCGCAGGCCTGGAAATATTTGTTCAGAATAATTGTTTTTATCCCAAATAAAATTCCATGAAAACTCACTTTACATGTTCTGGCTCCAAAATGGTTGCATGAAATGTTACTGGGCGATTCGCAAACCTCACATTGATTGGTTGACATGTCAAATCGTCTGAAAAAAAATTAAGAAACTTTTAATTAACCGAAAAACTAAAAAACCAAAGTGTCAAATAAAAGAAAACTATGACAAAGACTCCTGGAGAAAACCAGGCAGGTGAGAGAGCAAAGTGCGAAGAGAGACGCAGACAGTGAGAGACAACATTGTAGTCTCTCACGGGAGAGGATGAGTGTAATAAACTAAGACGATCATTTAGCGATAACAAAAAAAGATGATGGAGGTGAAGAAGTGATTAGTGAGATTGCTAGGAATGAATTTCTGGAAATTACCAAAAAATCTATATCCTGAAAGAGATGCCTTGAAATTTATAGCACTCGGGGTCTTCACACTATAACTCAATTTATCTCGAACCGTGTCAAAGATACCAAAAAATGGTGAACTGATAAAATTTTTGAGAAATTATGATACACGTTTTGTCAGTTAATCCCTTTTATTATCTTTCACGGAACCAAGAAAACTTGGATCAAAATTGAGTCAGTGTGAGGTCCGGTTACGTATACCGTAGTCAATGTTGACCCTTTATATCTCATTTCCTGTGAATGATATTAGAAAGTGGTCAATTGACAAAAAAAAATTATCACCATAACGTCAACAAAACTTTGTTAGTTGAACACTTCTTGTCATCTATTACAGGAATCAATAAAACTTGGGTCAAATTTGAAACAGTGTGTGGTCGATACCATCTGGCTAGTAAAAAGGAGAAGGAATCAGATAGACAGTGTAGCCGTGACCCTTGTAGTCTGTCCGATTGCACATCAAACAAACATCACTCTTTTCTACGGGTCACTTTTTGATCCAAGAAAATGTGCCCCTGGGAAAAATGAGGTTTCTTGATCTGTAGAAAGAAAAAAGATTGGGTTCCCTTTCACGTCATCCGTGATACCCATCAAGATCTAAGTTCTATCGCAGAACCCATACCAGTTCTATCGTAGAACCCTGAAGACCTGATAGTAGCTCACGGGCTACACCTTTCAAAAGCTCGTCACCCTAAGGCGTGTTAAATACGAGGAATATCAGGCATCATGATCTCCCTTCTGAACCCACCTCCGGGCACGGAAGAGCTTAGGATATGAGAAGGTGTATTAGATCGAACTCTTTCTCTCTAAAACCAAGCACACAATTGGACAATAAGGAGAAGGAGAAGAGATCGATAGACGTCGAGCGGACCTCTCATCAGAAATCCTAACCTATAATGACTGATAGAATTTTCTAATTCTTGCCTTTTGCAGTTATCTGGGTTTTTGTGTCGACACCCGACAATACGCTCTCAATCAAGATGTCTACTGAGAAAGGTAGTGATACCAATCTCGCTCCAGGAAGAGATCGGACCCATAAAGATCAGAGTCTCTCCGTGGTGTCCCATTCGTCCAGCAGGGGGTCGGTGTGTTAGTGAAGAGGACATGAGATCCACTCATTCCTCCAGCACCTCATCTAGAACTCAGCGCCAGACGCTGAAAACGCAGAAAAGATCTGTTAGAGCTGAAGAGCCTGATTTGGATTCTATCCAGCCTAGTGACGACGAGGATTCTCGTACCGTTTCCAGTGGCAGTGAAAACGTTCACGACGATGATTGTCGCCATTCGCGCCACTCTCATAAGTCCGCTGGGCATCCAATGAAATCTTCGGAGCTGACAAAGCTTACCACTGTGCTCTCTTTGCTATCAAAGTACGATGGGACTGGAGACTGGGAGGCATTTTATGATTCCTTCTCTGCCGATATCATGAGCAGACGTCACCTCTCACTCGCCCAGCAACATAAAATCTTGCAAGACCACGTTATCGGTGATGCTAGATGCTGCGTAGCGACGTCGAAGGACCATTCTGCGGCGATCAAAGCAACTTTCGCGAATCTGAAGACAGCCTTTGGCCACAATCTGACCAAAGACAAACTGTTGCAAGATTTTAACAAGCTTTCATTCCATCAGTCGGACCCAGATAAGATGCGGCAAGATATGGCAACTTTCGCCAATGCTCGCATGCTGCTCCTTGAGCAAGGAGTAGCCGCCGACGATGATAGAGTCACCAAGGTCTTTGCTAGCAAACTGCCGCACACCCTCCGTAAAGGTGTGTTGAAGCTAATGCAGCTCCGTCCACAGACCACTATTGATGACGCTATTATCAAGGCTTCTGGCGATATCCGTTACATGGAACTGGAACAAGAAGTTAACGATCTTGCGACATCTTCGTCTTCCAATGAGATTCCGAAAACCGCTTTGGTCAAATATGCCAATGATAGCTATGGTGAGCCCAAGCACGGTAAACCGGTATACGATGCTAGCAGTGTCACAACCCGATTCACCGACCACGTGACTAAGACCTGTCTCCCAGGACATTACGCTCCAGGACGAGGTCTTGACATTGAGTCGCTGCCAATTACCTTCCCGTTTGACAACAACGAACCTCTGACCTGCCCTGTTTGCTCGGAAGCCGGCCACAGCGCCCTTCGATTCAATCTCAACAGTGCAGACTTCAGGGATCAAGTCGAACAGAAGAAATTGTGCCCTCTTTGTTTGTCACAAAGTCATGCAATCGAAAACTGCACGTCCACTAGATCCTGCATCTACTGCGGCGGCATGCATCATACTGGGGGATGCCCGCTTAAGGAATTCTACAGAGATTTGGCCAACTATCCACAAGAAGCCAAGCCAAGACAGACTCTTTTTCGGGAAGCGAAGCAAGATCACTCAGTCAAAGTAACTCGCGCAGCATCAAGGCAGGTACAGATGTCAAATCTGTACTAACCGTAGACTTGCCAACTACACCTGCTTTTACTTCTGACTGTATTGCCGCCCTTACCCAAAAAGTTTCTAATTATCCTAATATCTCTGATAACGAATCCTTTTCGGATCCTGTCTTTGCCACAGCTAACCACTCTATCATTTCTCATGAGACCGGTACCGCTGGACCACTGTCTAGAAAGAATCGTATTCCAACTTCGTGTCCCGACCAGTACCTCATCAGATTAGTATCACCCGTCACGGCGCTGATCCTAATTCACGACTGTCATTCATCTGCCCGACCACAGTAGACAGTAAAACTCTACTGGCGCTCGTCGATACAGGTGTTTCTCTGTCGCTGATTTCTGAGTCCAGAGCCCGTAAACTCGGCCTGGAAGTACTGCAACAGACACAATTGGCGATTCAAGAATTTTGCTCACCGACAGTGTCCCCAGCCTACACCCATGCTCCTAAGCTAAAATCTGGAGAAGGTTCACCACCTCTTGCTTCCATGACGCAAAATTTGATGGTAACCCTTCAGAGAGGCAACAATCAAGTTCCTCGCTACGCTAAGAGCACAGTAGTCCAACTACTGAGAACATTCCGCTTCTTGAAAAACAAATCGTGGCAGTCCGAATACATTCAGAAGTTCACCCAGTCCGAATGTCCTATCTACCAACAGAGCGTGGCCGGGTGGATAATCATTCGCGAACACTATGCAGAGTTCGACTCACGCGGTTTGTCTTTTCCGGGCAAGCTCAAGCTCAGACTTGATACCGATGACCTCTGGAGAGTAGTGCGGAACCTCCGCTCGCCAGTCCTTCCCTGCGAAACTAGCGAACCACTCTACATCCACTCCAATCACCCTCTTGCGGAACTTCTAATCCGAGACCGCAATGCAGACGGCAGCATTGGGAAGGTCTACGCCTTGATTTACATCTGTCTCGTTATCCGAGGAACCTTCAACTTCGGTGGCAAGATTGTAAACCAAGAAATTGCGTCCATCGAACCAAGTTGTTCCCTGACCGCTTTTTCTAGCCAGGATCTACGACTTCTTATCGTTAACGTACATTGTATCAAGCTGTCAGAGCATGGTTAACAATAGACCTCTGACCCCACACATCAGAAGCCCTGGAGACACAACCGCTTTGAGACTTCCAATACCCAGGCGTTCTTTCCGAGACACCTCTCGAGTTCGACAGAAACTTGGTCTCTACCTACACAAAGACGACTGTCCGAGAGCACTTGGAACAGCTCTATGCAGCTGAAGAACAAATGTGGAAGATCTGGAGTCTCGCATACGTTACTCAACTCCGGGAGAGTACACATGCAGACGAGCGTTGCTGTCAGCTAGAGCCCAAAGTGGGAGACGTTGTCCTCATTGTGACCACTATGGTTAAAAGGCACAAATGGCCTCTGGGCATCGTAGACGTTAAGGAGTCTGAACGCAACGGTGAAATCCGCTCCGCAGATGTCAAGTTTAAAGGAGTGATCTACAACAGAGCGATCTGTCAGCTTGTACCTCTTGAAGTCAATCCACTGAACCACCCTTCCAAGAGGAGTGACAAGAGTACTGACCCCAAGACCAATCTGCCACTCCCTACACCTGCAGTTCTTGATTCTGCGGTGAAATACCCCCCAGAGCCATTCCCCTCTAAGGCCATGCCCAACATCCCGGAAGCACCTACGAATGCTCACAAAGCATCTCACACTCAGGATGCGGGCTCCGCTGACTCGACAGCAAGGCTAGATAGCATTGGTGAACGAGGAGAGGGTGCCGCGAAGCACCTAGAGTTTCCAGACGAACAGATCAGCATAGATCCAGTCTACCTAAACCCTAACATTTCCATTCCGGACTATGAACGGGCTGGACTACCTCCGGGACGTGCCAGAGACTACTTACCACGTACGACAAAAGCCGGACCTATCGACTATGCCCTGACCGCTGAAGCTCTGGCGCCAGCCCACTGTGCTTATTCCTCAGAAATCTTCCTATTTCCCACTTTATTCTCCTTATTTATCTTTGTTTATCAGTCCTTCTATTGTTTTCTCATATTCAAATCCCCCCGCCTTTTTCTCCTTTCTTCGTGCAAGCGCGCCCTATCGTACGGGTCTCGCCACGAAGGGATTAAAGGCGCACACACACTCACAAAACAGTTTCTGGCCTACATTACTCAGTCTAATTCAGTCTAGTTTTCTGTTCTGTTCTGTTCCGTGACGTTTCCCTTCAGTTTGCAAGTCCGTCAACCTCGTTACTCATCATTATTCCTACTATTTCAATACTATAAGACCTCCGGCGATCCCCGGTCGCCTTACCGGCCTTATTGGACTATCGGAAACCGCTAATGGTGTGAGTTGATATAGATTTCCTTTTGAATAGACTAACGGCCAGTTCTGTGACCTGTTTCATGAGTGTTTTCCTTTCAGTGCTCTCATCGTGACCACTAGGAAGCGTGTGCTATTGGGAACTTCGACTCCAAGGAAACCTCTTATTAACGATATATTCTCTTTATTAAATATATACTGCTCAATAAATGGGTCACTGATACTACTGTTGTTATTATTGTTTCCACACCGCTTATCAGCCCGCTCGTCGTCCGACTCCTCGCTACAGACATAACTAGTTCCCCTGTTACCGATGCACTTTCCCCTATTTTACCAGACAGCACGCACAAGGAGGTAGCTTGATTCTCTGGAGCCGTCTCGGGGAGTCCAACACTCCCCAAGGTGACCCCTCTACAATTACAAATAAATTATTGATTTTCACCGACAAAATTTTATTTTTGTTAAATGAATTGTTTTAACAATGGACATTCTCTTTCATATGATTCATAAACTACCGTAACATATTCAGACTTTTGCACTGTGAGAACCGATTTCTCAAATCCTTCACGAACAATCCTTGTGTGATTCAAAATTCCTTTCCAAATTTATCATTTCTCTGATATGTTTCTACCTCATTTCTCTGCATACTTTTACACATTTTTTTGTCTGGACGGCCACCCTTGAAACGACGGGGAACCTACCGAAATCCTGAATAATTAACGTACTGACAAATAGGAATTTTGACAAATCTAATTTTCCGATCAGCAAAGTACATAGAAAGCGTTTCCGATCATTAAAAACAGCGAAGAAATTAGCCTTGAGAGATAGAGATCGGAGACAAATTCTCTGCCTTCTGACCGACCTCCGGTCCTCACTTTCGTTAATTGTTTTGAGGAGTGCCCTTTGTCTCCCTCACGTCCGTAGACCAGTCTGATTCTGTGTACATATGTTATTCGCATCGAAAAAGGTACTTTAGTTTATATTTCTTATTCATCTTTCCTGTTTTTTTCAGTCTAACCCTTTTACCTGTCTTATATGTGCACGGCCTGCGCACGGCCATCATTATAACGTTTTAACTTGCAAAGGATGTAAAACATTTTTTAGAAGACAATGTCTTCTCAATATTTCTGAAAAGTGTAACCTCCATGGTGACTGCTTTGATTTAAAGAAACGAAGTAAGTTTTGAATGTATTCCAGGATCCCAATATCAATTTCAGACTCTCCATTGCTAAGATGCCGACCTTGCCGATTCCAGAAGTGCAAGTTTGTTGGAATGAAACCAGAATGTGTTCAGTATAAAGAACCATCAAAGCAGATATTAGTAACTTATTAATTAAACTCACTGGAGAACAAAACACAACGTTTAATCGGTTCCCTGAATTATGTGGAGTGGAAACTTGAGGTTTTTCGTAGATCTTCTTATAATCCACATTGGCATACTTTGTACTCATTGGATTATCTGATAAGGAGAGATGGAGTGCTAGGATCTGCTGAAAAATATGGGGTAAGTTTAAAACTTAATTTATCTGACTTCCTGTTGATGTTCACGAATTTCAGCCTATGCCAGGTTGGCCAATTCAGCACAACATCCCATTGCCCGAATCCCAGATTAGAAATGTTCAAGGCAACAAAAAATATGAATTGGCATGGTGCCAGAATAAGTGAGTGTTACAATTTTCAATATTTGTGATACTCAATACTGTTTCAGAAAAGTATGGTCTCTTTTCAATATGCTGGCAATCATCGAGTACATGAAAACGTTTGATTTCTTCGATAAATTATCAGCAGAAGATAAATTCCTACTAGCTAGACATACTGTATTGCCTTGTCTAAATTTACATGTTTCCTATTTTTCATTGATGAACAAATGCGATGGATGTTTGCACCCAGATGGTACCCAACAGCCACTACGAGAGTGAGTGAACAGATTTTTTTAAGTTTGTATGATTTAATTGTTTAGCGAAGTACACTATTCCATGACTGTGATGCCGGTCAAAGCATTAATAAGAATTCAAATGAAACCTGTTGAGTATGTTCTTCTTAAAGCAATTTGTCTATGTAATCCAGGTAATCTATTAGAACCTTATACAAATCTTAAAGTAGTATGGTGATTCGAGTACAACTGCTCTCGAATGTCACAAACAAAACCAAGAAAATCTAGATTCGAAATGTTCATTGCAATGCTCATTTTAGCTTTTGGCCACGTCAATCTTCTAAAATGAGCATACTCTTACTTTAACATTCCTATTATTACAATGTTCCAGCTGTAAGCGGTCTATCATTATATGCTCAATCTCTTCTGCTCACTGAACGTCAAAAATATACAAAACTTCTATCTGACTACTGCCTTCAAAATCATGGACCTGGTCGGCTTGCTGAGCTTCTCGGAATATTTTTTATTTTAGAAAGACAGCAGGAGCTGCAAAAGAATTTTTATCTTCTGATAATTGGCCTTCATAGAAGATGGAAAATTTTTATTCATGATGTAATGGTTTCCTAAAGCCATCTACTTCTTACTATGGAACCTTTTCTGTGTGTGTGTGTGTGTGTGTGTGTGTGTGTGTGTGTGTGTGTGTGTGTGTGTGTGTGTGTGTGTGTGTGTGTGTGTGTGTGTGTGTGTGTGTGTGTGTGTGTGTGTGTGTGTGTGTGTGTGTGTGTGTGTCCGTCTCGGACATTAACTTGAATAACTCAAAGGGACGTGGGACTCCTATAGTGGTGTGTGCTACGTAGTCATGGACTGCCGAGCGCTTCATGTCTATGGTGTACTGGGCCTTCTAGCTAACAGGGAAGCTACAGTGTTGAGAATCGAAAACTTCAAAATTATGCTCTAACTCAATAAAACTTCACGAAATTTTGCAAAACGGTTTTTTGGCCTATCTATGTGTTGCCTGCATAAAATTGAGCACAAATCTTCAGAACTGGAAAATTTTGAAAATTTCGTTTTTTTTTTGTATATCACTTGAATTTCGATCCTGTGGACTACTGGAAATGGGTCATAGTAGTTTCCTTTTGAATACAATGTTCTTAAGTTATGCAGAAAATTCCAGAACATTCTAGAAAATACCAGAAAATTCTACAACATTCTAGAAAATTCAGAAAACTCCAAAAAATTTCAGAAATTTCTATTAATTTCCAGAAAATCAAAAACATTCAAGAAAGATAACGAACATTTCTTGAATTTTAGGAAGTTTCAGGAAATTCTCAAAAATCCCGGAACATTCCATAGAGTTCTAGAAAATTCCAGAAACTTCCAGAATGTTCCAGAACATTCTAGAAAGTTCCAGAAAATTCCAGAACATTTTAGAAAATTCCAGTAAATTCCAGAAAATTCCAGAAAATTCCAGAACGTTTTAGAAAATTCCAGTAAATTCCAGAAAATTCCAGAACATTCTAGAAAATTCCAGAAACTTCCAGAAAGATCCAAAAAATACAAGAAAATTCCAGAAAATTCTAGAGCTTTTTAGAAATTTCCAGGATATTCCGTTTTTTGAATGCTCAACGTAAACCCCTGTTGAGGTTGAAAAAGGGCAAACACTTTCGGAGGGTACAAAAATTCGGGGGTACAAGGGGGTACAAAGCAATTTAAGGGGTAAAAAATCCGCAATTCGGGGATACAAAATACTGAAAAAAGCTCAGTTTTGTACCCGCAAACTGTGAGTTCTGTACCCCTAAATCATTTTGTACCCCTTTGTACCCCCGAATTGTTGTACCCTCCAAAGGTTTTGCCTGAAAAAAAGGAGAAGCGTTCTCTATAAGTATACAGGTATTTTAATCACTTCGCTATTTTTTCAAGGTGATCTGAAATCAAAGTCTTAGAAGTAGTGCTGTGTGTGGGTTTTTTGAATATCTGAATTTCAGAAACCCTAACAATCAGTAATCAGAAAATCCAGGAACATTCTAGAAAAAACAAGAGATTCTACATGTGGGCATTTATTCAAGAAAGTACGGTATTCAAAAATTCCGATATCAGGAAAATATAACTTTTGAAAATAAAGAAACTCGGAAATTTCGGACACACGGAAAGTGGGAATTTCTGAAATTAGGAATTCAAATGTAAGATAAAGTAAACAAAACCCAGGAGGTTGAGCCCCCGGCAGGGGGCTCAAACCGACCGGTAAAACACTAATAAAATTATTTTTATCAATTGCATTTCTTTAACAATGGACATTCTCTTCCATATAACTCATTAACCATCGTAACATATTTACACTCTTGAATTGTGATCAACGATTTTTCAACCACATGAAGAACCAGTATAATTTCTCCAACTCTTAACGAATAATCGTTGTGCGATTTCAAATTTCTTTCGTATTCTATCAATTCTTTGATAATTTTCGTCCTCATTTCTCTGCATATTTCAACACACTCGTTTGACTGACCGCACATTCCTAAAATGTCAGTTTAAGCCTTTTTGGTGAGCGAAACCTACCAAAATCCCAGAAAATCAACGCACTTGCAAATAGAAACTCTGATAAGTCTAACTGAATTTCCTTCATATGTTTCTTCAATCCATGGTTAAACTTTTTCCAATACGGCTCCAAAATTCTGAAATGAAAAATTCGTGCAAAATTTTTGAGGTGAACCAACCTTTTCACAGTGTCCGCTGCAGAATTGTCTTCATCCTCACTAGAATCGCTGTAAAAATCACCCATGTTCTCCGGGTCCACATAATCACCATTTAGAAGGATACAAAAATCGCTATCTTTGGATCGAAACCCTCCATCGAGCATTTTAAATGCAGGCAAGAATTGATTGCTTAGGAGATCAAGTTGATCATTGTCAGTTGATGTCGATAATCGAAATAAAGAAGTGAAGTACTTATGAATTAGGTTTATATCCATGGCGCATATCGAATTGGCGTCTTTGTAGTTGGAAGTACTTGGAGTGCGGTTCTGAAATAAATGTATTTCGTTTTTTCACAATCTGAAACAGAATTTTTTTTCGATATCTAAAACCACAGATTCCGGGGAAGACAACTAAGAAATGTTGAATTTGTTCATTTCAGGGATAGAGGATAGAGATTAGAGTGGTCTAACTTTCTCAAAATGATTTTTCTGTCCCATTGTGGATGTTGGTTCGAAAATGGCCTCACTTGCACCTAGTGGGTTATCCCTCACTAACAACTTAACATCAACCTAGAATGTTTTCAAGGCCGTTATAACATCATGACCCAATTTTTGCAAGTTTAGATTTTTAGGTCACCAATTTTTATGTCCTCAAAATAATTTATTATTCACCTAGTAGTTTTCTAGGTCGTTCGAACATTATGGCTCAACTTTTGTTGAGTTTTCTAGTCTATTATGGTGACTGACCTAGATAACACACTAGATAAACTCAGAGAACCCAAAAAGTGTTCGAAAAAAAACTACGACGTTTCGAAATAACACACTCTTAAAATTAGTGATTCGGACTAAATTTTGAGACGGACTTCGAACTTCGGAATACGGAGACTGGACAATACAAAGCTTCACATTTAAAAAACATTAACCTCCTCTTTCCTGAACGATTTCTTTCTCGCTTCCTCTAACGTCCAATAAGCTCTTTTCATTTGTTCCAAAAAACTCGTTTCATTGCTCAAACCTAGGACACCCAATCCTGCTCCCCGATTCGAAAGTATTCTCGCCATCACTTCAGAAGACTTCATCCCCACTTTAAGACACCTTTCGTATCGACAAGATGCGCATAGTTTTCTTAGTACTCGAGTGTCTAATCTGCAATTCCCATCGCATCGGATCACTGATGTCATCTTTTTTCCGACGACGATCCGTCGGAAAAATGCGGCGCAGGCTCTGCAAGAAGACGTGTTTATATCTAGAATGAACTTGGACACAAACCACATCAACTCTGGTTTTTGTGACAAAAAATCGTAGTTTGTGTTGGGATTTATGAATAGGAATAAAAACCTACCTACAAGAAATAGCTCCAAAATGACAGGAACCAGCGGATTGTCCACAAACTGTGCAAGTAGGTGAAGTTTTCATGTCTGAAAATGGAGGTTTGTCTGTAAATGAAAAATGGGAGTTGTGGAAAAAAACAAGTGCTATAATTTTAGACATATTCAAAACAAAATTTGTCCGAATTTTTGATAAACAAAACAAAATAGAAATTCTTTAAAAAACTTTGAGTGAATCTCAAAAAAATAGTACACCGCTGAAGAAAAGATGAAAAGATTAACCATCTTGAGAAAGGTCGTCTCCGTGCGGCCAAGAATGTGTGAGAACGGGAAATCTAGATAAAACACCTAGACTTTCTGGACACGAATAGGAATAGAAATAGTGTGATTGGCAGTTGCGCTCTAATGAGAAAAGGCGTGCCAAAGCTGACACGCCCCTTCTGTTCAGAGTTCAACTTCATTAATTTCACCCCAGTGGTCATGTATCATTATATCAGGTCTTTGGTCTCCTCAACGAGATCATACATTTTATTTTGAATTTACTAGTGCAAGTGTGTGTGCAAAACTGGCATTTAAACTTGAGTCAATTTTGAAGAGGTTTTGGAGAGTGTCCATTATAATTTTCAACAATTTATTATTATAAAAACTGATAAACTTTCGCAATCCAATTTGTTAATCCTAAACTTTTCCGATTAGCAAATATGTAAGAAAAATTGATGTTCAATGGAAGGAACACAAGCTCTAGGAGGGAATGAAGAGGAGCTCCAAATTTTGTGTCCACTAATCCAAATCTATCGAAAATAATTGTGCCGAGAATTATCTAGAAATGAAAATTGAAAAAATAAATAAAATTTAGAACTCACAGATTTCGAAAAAAATAACACTAGTGTTTGTAGTAAGATAAATGTAAAAACCGTATTCTGTTCTGGGATATTCTTGAGGAATAATAAGATGTAGAGGTATAGAAGTAAGCTAACACAGGTTAAAAAGTATGCAAATATGAATGATAAATTTAAATCGCTGAGAACACAAATTCCTCTATTTTTATATCGATTTATTCGGCAGATGACTGAAGAAATATAATGTTCGAATGGTTTGAAATCATTCAACTCACATGGAAATGCAAATTTTGTAAGCATGGCGCTGATAGTCAGAAGCAATATTATCAATTTGAAAAACCGACTTCTGAACTTCACCAGGTTTTTCAAATCAGGAAAAATTAGAAGAACAAATCTTTGAATAGCAAGCATCCACGCCAAGAATACATATAAATCCGGAAATATTATACTTTGCAAAAAAATGAATGCCAGACAAGCGTATGCAAACTTAAGACCCACTTTGAAAATCACTGTTCTTTGGACATGACTGAAAATTTGAATTTCACTAGATGATCACCAGAAACGTTTCTTTTGGACACCCACTATTTCCATTCTAATCCAAACAACAAAGTTACATACAAAACCAAAAATATATGTGAAACGGTCACAAGTATTGAAATTTTGTGAAGAATCTTCAAAATCGGGTAACAGATTGTCTGAAATTACCAAAATAAATTTTGAAGTTATAAGATTCCAAACTTTCGCAACTCTTTCAACGTTATAGTTCCATGCAATTATATAAATAAACGTACTAATGATACTTAACAACATTTGAAAAATACCTAGTGTTGATTTGATATCCAAACCATATTCTGTAAAATTTTCAGAGGTATCGAATGTGAAATTCGCAAACATGACTGGGGAGAAGGCACCGAAATTTGTGACGTTTCAGAGAAAATACTTCACCTGTTCCTGAAATATTTTACTTGACATAAATTGAATTATGTTGTATATACATAGAAACATCTGTTAGACTTCGAAACTTTATTAAAGGTGGGGGGACAGGAGATTTTTCGTTTTTTTTTTGTAGCTAGAGTATGCATTCTACCGTCACGGTGTACAACGCTTAATGTCACTCTGCGTACAGCTGTCGTCCTCGCCTTTATGTATGCAATCGGGCGTGCGCTTTCTCCTTGCCCGCGTGGCTCATTCGGTAGCGGCGCCGCACCCTCAATCATCGCCCTCACAAGTTCAACTCCTCGAGGAGCATCTTTGAACGGAATTTCGAGAAAATTATTTTTTTCATGTCCCCCCACCTTTAAAAAAATGTAGTTTCACAAAAACAAATAACAATAGAGTACAGCTAAAATTGGTTTATTTGCCACGTTCAGGAACCGGAAATTTGGCAATCAGGATTTTAAAAACTGCCCGTTTCGAAACTAGTGTTTTGGAGCCGGATGTTTAAACCTCGTACTTTTCAGAACTAAACATTTCGGACCGAAAAACTCGGAACTAGATGTTTAAACCTCGCACGTTTAAAGCTTTTTTTTCAGAATCATAAATATAAATGGATCATTTCAAAACCAAACAATTTGGATGCGCTCATTTTCCAACCTTTGTGCTTCCCAATTGGTGGACTTATTGCTCAGACCAGATGTGGATCTGAAATTACTGGTGATGAACCAAATCAATGCAAAGAAGCTGGATCACGTCAAATACTTTTATGCATGAAATTTGCAGATCATGAACTGAAAATGAAACTTCTGTACCTAAAAAAGAATGGTTTATTCTTAAATGTCTCCAAGAATCGAGATATGGACTCTAAACGACAGAATATGCATTTGAAAATTAGAGCAGACATCAAGCTGAAAAACAATAAAAATCGAACTAAACGTCATTTTTACCTGCTCTTATCGCCGGTGACTCATTGGAAGAACTGTAAAAATGAGACCTCAAACCATTCACATGAATACACTCACTTTGTCATTCTCTACTAGAAATCGGCGACCCGGTACTTCTAGATGATTTCATAACTAGTCTTATCAGTAATTTTCCAACCGAGTAGTCGGGTAGGCTCTTACGAATTGTATCAAATGATCAGTGGAATGCAGGAACTTTTTGATGTCTTTTTTCCACGGCATAGTTTCTGATCTTGTGAGATGTTATGTGGATGACGTGAAGCTTCTGGAGTATAAAAAGATGGGGGATGGTGGATGGGGATTCTAAAGTAGTTTTGTTGTGTGCTATAGATTTCTGATATTTTGGTTTAGAAAAGAAGGTAAGTAAACTTTGTAACCTAAAAAAATAATTGGTAAAGAAAAGATCAAAAAGTGTGGGAAAGCCAACATTTAAGATTAAAGGTGGGTGTCAGAGTAGTTGCGTTGGATTTGCTATACTGGAAACGGAGCGACGTTCATTATGCTTTCCACCAGTTCAGACTTTCGAGACTGTAGCAATTTTTATGAAAGTTCAAACATCTTACAGCTGACCTGATACTGATATTTGCTCTCAAAATGAGCCAAAATATTCAGAAAAAAAGTTTATGTGCGATGTCACAAAGTACGAAAATGTTCATTTCTGCATATAAGTTCTGAGCGATTCGATGCTGGTCTTTCATTTCTAGATTCTATGACATTTGTCACAAATATTTGAAAATGTAAAATTTTTAATAGCACTAATTTCAGCAATTACTTTTTTCTATGACTAGGACACATGGCCAAAATGTTGGCTGGATTTTGTACAAGTTTTGGCAGCTGTCCGTTTGTCGACTTATTGTCCAAGTCTTGCGCAAGCAAATCGATTTTTCGGCAAGATTCTGACCAGTGAACCAAATTAGTAAATTCAAATAGGCAACTTAAAATATTTTTTCCACTTTTGATAATGTTGAAATGGCCAAATTGTCCGAATCTTGCCTAACTCTTGCCCAAGTCCCTGCAAGCCTCAAACATAGAAGTTTGTACGAAAGTTGTCGATATCCACCGAATCAAAACCTTGGGCAGTTTCTCGACCAATGAACCAAAATTACAAAATCAAACGCAATACACAATGTGCCCGGTTTGTGATTTCGTCTCGTTCCTGATAATTTGACTCATCTTGTTACCCTGGGTCACAGTTTGATAACAGTCTCAACCAGTTATGAAATCAAAAAGAGAATTCCCCTTTTTCCACAAAAATTCAATTATTTGCCGAGCAGGCGGCAAACTTGACTCTTTTTTTCTTCCAATTCAATTCTCTTTATCAAGTAAACACAGGGCACATTTTGATAAGAGAACACTGGGGGAGAGCTGCAGCGGTTTGGGGCACAAAGGGCGGGAAAAAAATGACGATGATAACATTCCGGAGGTGTCATTTTGAGTATATATTTGGTTGGGTATACTAGACCTCATTTTTTATTCAGTTTGCGTTTTTGGATAGCTTGTTATTTGATACTTTTGTAAAGAGGGGAGGTAGAGAGGTTCGGTTCCATAGAGCCAATTGCTTTATTTGTTTATCGATTTTATTTTAAAAGTTTGAGAGTAGATATTATAGATATTAGAAGCTTTTTTTGGACTGTGGGTTTAGTTGAGGTTGAAATCCGAAAGATTTTTCTCTGAGAATTGAAATTTTCTAAACATTTTCTTTAAAAGCATTATAATGATTAAGAACTATAGAATGTTCGGAATTTTAGAGAAACATTATTTTTCTACTTTCAAAATTTCTGAAACTAGTCATAAGTTTTTTCCTGATAACCTTTCATTTTGGATTCTCTAGGACATAACCTATTTTTTTCGGTTTTTTAGATCACGACCTAAATTTTAAATTTTCTAGGTCATGACCTAATTTTCGAATTTTCTAAGTCATGTTCTCATTTTTGGAATTCCTAGGCCATGACCTAACTTTTCAGTTTTTTAGGACATGACCTAAATTTTCGGTGTTGTAGTTAAAGACCTTGTTTTTGGATCTAGGGTCACCACCTTATTTTTTGGACTTTCTAGGTCATTTCCTAATTTTCGTATTTTATAGATCATAACCAAGTATTTTTGATTTTCTAGGTCATGTCCTCATTTTTGGAATTCCTAGCTTATGACCTAATTTTTCAGCTTTTCTCGGACATGATTTAATTTTCGGATTTTCTAGGTCGTTCCCTTTTTTGGATTATCTATGTCGTGACCTTGTTTTTTCTGAACTTTCAAAAAGGCTGCCATTTGTTCAGAAGAAAAAATTCTGACTCATTTTCCAACATTCTGAACACATTCCCCAAAAGTTTCGACACTTCTCTTTTTCTACATATTCTTTGTTTTCCTTGACTCATGAAAAAAGTTGAAACATTCCAAATTTGGCAACAAACGACTCTCTCTCTTTTTTGTCACTTATCTCTAACAACAGAAATCACGGTTTGATAAGTTTTTTTTTAATTTCTTCTTTTTTTATAGTGTGCACTTGTCACTTGAAATAGACGCAGACAGCTCGAAAAAAAGGAATGACGAGTTGTATGAATTTTGTTTGCTCTTGAAATTTCACACTTGCATACTCTTACTTGGATGTACTTCTAATACTTCCTCTTAAAGAAGTTGAAGAGGTGTTCAAATACTTTTTAGAATTATATATGCACAGAAAATGTGACAAAATGGAAACGACTCAACTTTTTTTCTAATTTTTCTAGCCCCTCTCAGAAGCCGTTATTAATGAAATATGCTCTTCTAATGCAGGTCTAACATTACAGAATGGGTGCATTGAGCCAACTTCGGCTCCTGCTGTGGAAAAACTGGTTACAGCAGCTCAGGTCTCCGTGGTTCGCATTATTTGAACTCGTTGTACCACTCATTCTCATTGGAGCAAGTTTCGGATTGTTGATTGGGGTGAGTCTAGAATTTTTGTTTTGGTCCGCACGTTGAACTCCTCGCGAGACCTACAGTACCGGTACTTAAGTATTCTTCAGTTAATTTTCGGTCAATTTGACCATTTTCAAGAGTCGGGAGTTCTCATGCATCCGATAACTTTGAAATTTTGGAGGGTGTAAAACAGACCTGATTAAAAAGTTTCCCATTCACAGAATTTTTCGAAACTTCCTAGTTTTTCAGATATTTGCCATTTTCTGAAATACATTCATTTTGGCTGGTTTTTGTACTGGAAATGGAAAAAACATCTTCCAGAAATCAGCAATTAGCTGAAAAAAAGGAACTTTCAAAAAAATTCTGTGAATGCGAAGTTCTCCAACTAGATCTGTTTTACACCCTCCAAAAATTTCAAAGAAAATTTGACAGTCGAGCTCCAGACATTCGAAATAGCCAATATGATGAAAAAATCAACTGAAGATACGTCCTTTCATCTTTTTGACCGGTACTGTATGTTAACAGAGCTTTACAAAGAATTTTTTGGTTTTGTTAAACAACAGCTTCCGGGGATTTGAACGAGAAAAATAAGATGCCGCACCGCTAGTTATTAAGCTTCGCAGACGCAAATTCCGACTGAGCAGCAACATCCCCAGATCTCATGAAAAATACTATCATTTTCAGTTCTCCGACCAATTCGAGACCACCTACGATGAACGGCGTTACGCGGCATGGCCAGTATCAGGAAGTGCCTATGATCTCATCATGCCTACCAACCCCAACGATTCCATCAAATCCGCAATCGTAGAGCCGTATTTCCTTTTCAATTCCCAACTGACTTGCCAGTTTTTGAACACCTACTCGACAGGTGCCAATAGTTATCGAATGGGTAAACCGATCATTCCTTAACCACAACTTATCTCATTTTTCAGACATAATTCTCGCGTATGCTCCAATGAGTGCGGCTACCACCGATAAGATCATGTCAATCATTCAATCTCGTTACTCATTAACAGACTTGCTCAGCCCCGTAGCTCCATTCATTCACAATTTGTACAATATCACAACAATACCGACTTTGAACACTAATATGTCTCTCAAAGGATTCAACACTGAAGGAGATATGGTGTCATGGATGCAAGGACAGTTTCAGAGCGAATGTGACAATCCTTTATTGGCTGGAATTGTATTTGATGACTCGATCACTAAAGATCTGTTTAATGACAACAAGCGAGATTTCACATATAAAATTCGTCTTTCAAATACCCACAGGAGATCTAGAAATGTGAGGTTTTATCGGAGTATTAAAAAATAAGCAAAACTTTACAGGCCTTCGGCGACGACAGTTATCCATGGGACACCTCCGTTTCTTTTGCCATCCAATACGTCAGTGGACCCATCAACCCAGACGACAACGATGGGGGATCTCCTGGCTACTGGCAAGAAGGATTCATGACCGTCCAGCGAGCTGTCGACGTGGCAATCACTGAGCTTATCACTGGATCCGGACCTCCAATCTCTCCACTTCTCGATTCTTATCAAGTCTCGAGATTCCCTTTCCCAGGATACTCCACGAAAATCATTGAAGTCGGGGCTTATTTCATGCCAGTCATTGTGATTTTCTCTTTCATGACTAGCGTGATTTACATCGTTCGTGCCGTGGTGGTGGAGAAGGAGGATCGGCTGAAAGAGTATATGAGAGTCATGGGATTATCTCAATTTATCAATTGGATTGCTCATTTCCTGATCAACTATGCTAAACTGACATTTGCAGTGATAATTCTGACGATTCTTCTGCATTTTGTAGCTTTGAAGTGAGTTTAGAAAGTATATCAAAAGGGACTGTTATTTTAAAGAAGTATTTCAGATCCGACATGACCTTAATGTTCGTATTTCTGATGGTCTATGCGTTTGACGTGGTCTATTTCGCATTTTTGATCTCCTCATTCATGAACTCTGCCACTTCCGCCACCTTGATCTCCGTGGTTTTCTGGATGCTCCTCTACTTCTGGTACGCATTCTTCTCTTCTATCGACCAAACCAACCCATACGCTCTGGGAGTTCGTCTCATCAATTGCTTGAATCCGGACATTGCTTTGAATTATGGTCTTCAACTTTTGGCGGCATATGAGACCCAAGCTGCCGGTCTGAAGTGGAACGAGATGTTCAATCCACCAAGTCCAGATAATAATTTAACATTTGGTCATGCTCTGGCAGCATTAGTTATTGATGGAATCATCCTGGTTATCCTCACTTGGTACATTGAAGCAGTGGTCCCAGGAGGAGATGGTGTCCCGCAGAAACCTTGGTTCTTCATCCTGCCTTCCTATTGGTTCCCATATAGTGGCTCAAAAACAGTAAACTCTTCTGATCAGTACGAACACGTTGAGTATGCCTCGCATGTCAAGCTGGAACAAGAACCAACAGATTTGACTCCGACTATCAATGTGGTCAATCTCACCAAAACCTATGGTACTTCTTTTTTCAAAAAACTATTCGACTGTAAATTTGGAAAAGCTGGAGAAAAAAGAGCAGTGAGCAAATTGAATCTTAAAATGTATCCCGGTCAGTGTACGGTTCTTCTTGGACACAACGGAGCTGGAAAGTCTACGACGTTCAGTATGCTTACTGGAGTAGCTTCACCAAGTTCTGGATCAGCTTATATCAACAACTATGACATTCGGTCATCACTTCCAAAAATCCGAAGGGAAACTGGATTGTGTCCTCAGTACAACACTCTATTCGGTTTTATGACTGTGATGGAGCATTTGGAATTTTTCGCAAAGTTGAAGGAAAGGAAATGGGATCCCGAGGAGGCTCGAGAGATTTTGGCCCGACTCAGAATTGACTTCAAGGCTGACTTCATGGCCGGAGCACTTTCTGGAGGACAAAAACGTAAGCTTTCGTTGGCTATTGCATTGATCGGTGGATCAGAAGTGGTGATGTTGGATGAGCCAACTTCTGGAATGGATCCAGGAGCAAGACATGAGACATGGACATTGATTCAGAGGGAGAAGGAAAGAAGAACAATTCTGCTAACTACACATTTCATGGAAGAGGCTGATTTGTTAGGTGATCGCATTGCCATCATGGCTCACGGACAACTCGAATGCTGTGGATCGCCCATGTACCTCAAGCAACAATACGGTGATGGATACCATCTCACAGTGGTCTACTCCTCCACAGAAACACCAGACGTACCAAAAACTACTGAAATCATTCGGGAGTACATCCTAGAAGCCAACGTCTTCTCCTACATCGGTCAAGAAGCCACGTACCTTCTGAATGCCAAGCATCGTCCGATCTTCCCGAAGCTATTTAGAGAACTTGAGAACCATCAGAGACAATGTGGAATCACCAGTTTTGGAGTCTCCATCACTACCATGGAGGAGGTATTCCTTAAAGTGGGACACCTGGCAGAAGAGAGATATAACTATGAGCATGGAATTGAAGATGAGAGTAGTGAGCTGATTGAGAAGGATGATCCAATGTTACAAAGTGAGTTTTTCTCTCTTGACAATTTTTCGTAATCGGGTAATTTAGATCTGAAAGCGCCAGTTCGTCTAACCGGATTCGCTCTCCAGATGCAGCATGCTAAGGCAATGTTCTTCAAGCGTGGAATCTTCTTCTTCCGAAAATGGACCCAATTCTTGCCTCAATTAGCGTTCCCTGTTGCCTATCTCATGTTGATGGTTTTCACATCGCAAGTCATCCCATCTGTCAAGGAACAAGATCCTCAAACAATTTCCTTGGCTCCATTTTCGACGAAAGACAAACCAGGACACGTGGTTAGTGACTCTGGGAACTACGTTACTATGAATGGAGCGAGCACCAAGTTGAGCAACATGGTCCAGAATACTGTAGCAGCTCTTGGTGTCAATCAAACCGTTGTTGATATTAGTTCAAGTGTGGAGAGCTTCATTATGAATCAGACAAACGCGTTGGGATCTCGAAATTTTGGATTGAAGTATGCCCTTGGATTTGTGCCATCGAGTATTGGCATTCCAGGATTACCAATTCCAGACTTGAAGACTATCAGAAGTAAGTAAAGGTTAGCCTTCATAAAAATTTCAAATTACATTTTTAGCATATTTTAACAACTTTGGCTTATTCACTCCGGCTCTTGCAATCACATTCACCGATTCTATGCTACTGTCACAAGCTAAAAATAAGCAGTATACCTTCACGGTAAGCATCTCGGACCAGCCCGGGTACATGATTTTCGAAAAATTCCTCATTTAGATGTTTTGAATCATTGCGTATAAAAAAATCTTTGTCAATATTTTGCTTATTGCTCCCCATAGGGTTTTGAACTTGTTTGGCAAAACATGCTAATTTACATGGTTGGGCTTCTATGAGAGGATATGAATGTGGCGCGATATAGGAACCCCATAAAAACCTCTATTCCCTTCTTTTGTGCTTCCAAAAGTAGTATCTTCCAGGCCATCAATCATCCACTGCCACCATCCACTCAGGACACCTTGAAAAATACCAATAGAAGTGATGGAGCTGCTTTCCTGATTGCCTATGGACTAATTGTCGCCTTCGCTGTTTGTGTCGCCGGCTACTCTCAATTCCTCATCACCGAACGTAAAAAGAAATCCAAGCACATGCAACTGCTCTCCGGAATCCGTCCATGGATGTTCTGGTTCACCGCATTCATCTGGGACGCCGTATGGTTCGTCATCAGAATCATTTGCTTTGACGCCATCTTCTACATGTTCGACATCACCGCATATACCCATGACTTTGGAATCATTCTCATTCTAACGTTATCCTTCTTGCTCTATGGTTGGACAGCAATTCCATTCACTTATTGGTTCCAATTTTTCTTCGAATCTGCACCCAAAGGATTTATGATGGTCACCATGTATCATATTTTGACTGGAATGATAGGATCGATTGCTGTTCCAATTATCCAACAAACATCGAGTATGGATGCTGGATACCTCTGGTCGATTATCTTTGCCTGGTTCTTCCCAACCTACAATATCTCCCAAATTGCCACCGTAACCTTTCAAAATGAGAATGTGCGAATGGCATGCCAGAAGTTGGATTGCAACGTACCAATGTTCAAGTCTGTTGTAGCCTGCTGCGGTACGGCATCTCAGAAACTCTATGTTGATAACGTGCTCTTTGTCGGGAATCGAAAAGGAATTTTGGTTTATGTAATCTTCCTAGCTGTTCAAGGATTCATCTACTGGATTATGGTGTTCATGAGAGAAAACGATCAGTTTGGAAAAATCTTCAATTTGATTAAATGCTGGAAAAAGAAGGATGACCACATCTGGGACATCACAGAAGGAGACAAAGAGGAACAACGAGACGTGGAGGACTCTGATGTGATTGCCGAGAAATCAGTGGTACAACGACTGGCAAACAGTAATGAGACAGCACTGGTCAGTAACAATTTGGTCAAGTGGTACGGTAATTTCAACGCAGTCAAGGGAGTCAATTTCCACGTCAACTCGAAGGATTGCTTCGGATTGTTAGGAGTCAATGGTGCTGGAAAAACTTCCACTTTCCAAATGCTGACAGGAGAGAATTCGATCAGTTCGGGAGATGCTTTTGTGAATGGGTGGAGTGTGAAAAATAACTGGAGAGAAGCAGGAGCGAATGTTGGATACTGTCCACAATACGATGCAATCATCAAGGAGATGTCAGGAGAGGAAACGCTTTACATGTTCGCTAGAATTCGTGGAATTCCAGAGAAGGAGATTCCGGTCAAGGTAAGTCAACCTATTTACTAGAAAACTTTTCTTTCAACTTCAAATCTTGTCTCATTCCAGGTGCAAGCCGTGATCCACGCGATTGGAATCGGGATGTATGCCAAACGTCAAATCAAGACCTACTCAGGCGGAAACAAGCGTCGTCTATCTCTGGGAATCGCAATCGTTGGTCTTCCAGACGTTCTTCTACTCGACGAGCCAACTTCTGGAGTAGACCCGAAAGCTCGTAGAATCATCTGGAACATTCTCAACCGACTTCGAGATCTTGGTACTGCCCTAGTTCTCACTTCCCACAGTATGGATGAGTGTGAAGCGTTGTGTACTGAACTGGCAATTATGGTTTATGGAAAGTTCCGATGCTATGGAAGTTGTCAGCACATTAAGAGCAGATATGGAAGTGGATACACTTTGTTGATCCGGTTGAAGAATAGAGGGGACGCGGAGAAGACAAAGAGCACTATCCAGCAAACATTCCGAGGATCCAAGCTCAAGGAGGAGCACATTCTTCAGCACAATTATGATATTCCAAGAGAAGGAGATTCGTGGTCGAGACTTTTTGAAAAACTGGAAACCCTTTCTACATCTTTGAACTGGGATGACTATTCGCTGTCCCAGACTACACTGGAGCAAGTTTTCATCGAATTCAGTCGAGATGCCGGACAGCTTGATGTGGATCCATATGGTGATGTTCCAAGTTTGACAGGATCTGGTAATAAACAGAATGGATATGCCAATCGTGCCATGTCAGTGGAGAGTATTACTGAAATGGGCACATACTTCTAGCTTCCCTGTTTTGTTTAAATTTTGAATTTTTCGCTTTGACAATTCTCGGGTCTTTACTACCCTATTTCTTGTTCTTTCTTGCCTTGTTTATATTTTCTCAATAAATTTGCACAAATTAATTCAACAACATCCAGGAAAGGAAAATATCTCTTCTGCAATTAAATACTTAATCAATAATTAAAGAATCAGAGGCCCAAGAAGGTCGGATGTTCGTAAAAATCAGAGGTTCATAACTTTTCAAATTCTGTAGTACAAAATCCCGTTGTATGAGAAATTCTGGAATAGGTAATCATGTCAAAAAACATTCGAAAGACCGAAATAAGCAACGAAATTCTGATAACCCAGCCTCCGAATTGTTCATGTGTCTTGGATTCAAGAAGAGAGCCGGAATTTCTGAGGAACACTAATCCTATCTTTCATCGGAATCCACCAACGCAAACAGAGGAAAAAATCCACCACAAATTCCAAGTGTTTTCCAAAGCACAATACTAAAAGTTACCAAGAAAGAAACAATAAACAGCAGTAGTCACTAACACTAATGGTAGATTTCGAATGGAGCTAGGATGATTCAACCATTTTCTGAGGAACATTGTTGTCATTGCTCATGGTAATACATCAAAACAAACATAAGAAACGTTTCATCACAACTTCTGAGGTTTTTTCAAGAGCCCACCAGCCAACATGACTGAGGAAGAAACAACAAATAACAGTACTATAAATACAGTTGGCTAAACTCATGTCTCTCATTCTGTTGTTTACATTCGCTAGACATTCGAAACGGAAGAAAAATGCCTGGTGAGTTCGAATGCTATCATTTTTGTCTAAAAAGATGCTCAATTCAATAAAGAACGTTCCAGACGCATACAAAACAACCTCCGACGCCGTCACCGTCACAAATTCCGTACTTTCGGCGTCCGCTAAATTTGCCACTAAGACAGTGGCAGAAAACTTAGCAAAATATTGTGCATTGGGAGCAGTTGTAAAAGATTTGATTCCATTACTAGAACCAAATGAACCCAGCGCAGAAATGAAGAAATTGAAGGAGCTGGAGAGCAAATTGAATGCACTTTCCACCAGAATGGAACAAGGTTTCAATGGAATCAAAACATTCGTGGCTGCTTATAACTTCTATAACGTATGTTAAGAATTCAACACAATATCATACGATTTGTTTTTATAGAAGTTCGCCAGCAAGGCAGCCACTCTCATGAGTTACATGCGGCAGACCATCTTGAATCCATCTCATCATACAAAGGGACTTTTCCAGAAAGCTGTTGTTGATAACCCACCATTGTGGTATGCCAAGGTAAAACACCTGGTGCTATCCCAAAACATAGGCCCTGTGGACTGTAGCAAGGCTTTTTCGGTTAACTTCAATTGCCAATATTCCAGCAACTCATCGAACAACTCAATAATTTGGAAACAAATCCATTGAAATTGGCAATGAATGAGCTCTACTTTCCAAAATACGAGACATTCAACAAATGGAAAGAAGCCATCAATGGTGTTTTGGCACAGTTTGTAAGCTTCTTTTGGATTTTTTGTTGTTTTCTAAATCACATTTTTTCGTTTCAGCTAATCCTTGAAACCTATTTGAATGGAATGTTTTGGGACAGCAATATGTATGGTCCAAATGAATTGAAGGATCAGCTAAACGAATTGAGTGAGAAAATGGGCAAATGGTTTAAAGAATACCATGAAGTCAACAATACTAAATGGACTGGTATTGAGAAGTACATTCATCATGTACAGGACTCTTGCCAACATATTGGAAATGCAGGCAAGCGCGATGAGATTGTGAAGGAGTTCGATGATATGATGACGAAGTGAGCCGACACGTTTTGGAAAAATTGATTTCACACATTTCAGTTGTGCGTTCACCGTCTTGGTTTATAATGATTGTGGAGGATACGATAATCACGCCTTCTTCGGGCACAATGCTCTTTTTTCATTCCGGCGGGGCGGTTGTAATATAGCCGTCTTTCGTGTCACCTGGAAACATGGATCGTGTGATATATTGGACACCCTCCTCTACAATGAAACCATCCCACAGTGAGTCTTTTATGAACATTGAAATGTTATTTCGAAAAGACACTGATTTCAGTAAACGAAGCAACAGACCGTACATTGAAGGAATTTACCACCAGTTCAACAGCAGAACATGGCCTGGACATGTTGGAATGATCAGAGAAAATCAAAATGTGTATTCTGGGGTTTCGCGCACAAAAAACGGTTTTGAACCATTGCATAATAGAGGGAAGATGGTGCACGAAAGACATGCATTCGGTTTTGACATATGCAGAGATCGCATCTTCTTTTTTGCCATTCCCCACTAAGAGGCCATCCGTGAATCACTATTTCATTTCAACTCTTTCCTCGTTTATTTTTTTTATCTATTTGAAAATTCTTTTTTTTTGTTTTTTGAGTTTCGCGATATTTTTTCTTAATTGACATTCTCTTGATACCTTCGAAACCCTTCGAGATACCCCCACTTCAAAATCAACCTTGCAATGTATTCATTTTTCGCCTATTTTCTAATATCATTTTCGACTTCCTTCTTTCTATATTCTTTCTTTTATACTTTTGAAATCTTTTCTGTGCACTTTCTCAATATTAAACTTTGTATTTTTGTTGTTTTTCAAAGAAAACTTTGGAATAATCGAAAAAAAAACTGTTCACAGAAAGTAACAATCATTTTCTGAGGAACACTGTCATTGCTCATCGTAACCCATCAATACGAATCAAAAAAGAGATATATCATGAATTACAAGTTTATTCAAGGGCGCAGCGTTAAAAATCACTGAGGAACAAACAAGTCTTAGTTTATAACGAATGTGTAGAATACCATACTCACGCCTTTTATGGGCACAACGGTCTCTTCTCCTTTCGGCGTGGATGTTGTAATATAGCCGTCTTTCGTGTCACCTGGATCGTGTGATATTTTGGACAGACTTCTCTATGATGAGAAAATTCCATTGTCAGTGAACATGATCCACAGAAGGATAGGAAACTGCAAGATCAAACTCGATTTACAAAAAAATTGTACGTTTGGCATGTCGGAAATTTTTTTACCGTATTTCCTCTAATTGAAACCCATGGGCTTCTATTTTTCAACCTCCTTTTCAGGAAATTACCAAAAACTGAAATTACCAAATTACCTAGAAAAATTACCTAGAGCGCTTCTTCTTTTTTGCCATTCCCTACTGAAAAATAATCTACGAATTGATGTTTTTTACTCTTTAATAACGATAAAGTCTAATCAATTCTTTATACAGTTTTTTGTATCTATTTGAAAAACATAATTCTATCTTATTTCTTTGTACTTATTTCTTTGTACTTATACACTTCAAAGTTCAAGTCAATCCTTCCATCCAACTTTTTTTTTCTAATTGTTGGAAATCCCCCAGTGCTTTAATTTCTGTATTATGGATGCTCTATAACTTAAATAACTCATAACCTAAGTATCAGATAAACAACTTAAGGATCAAAATCAATTAATTCCTTTCGGTTCTCTATTTTTTCATTTCTTCTGTTAAAATTTTGTCGTATGTACTTTTTGAAATGCTATCAGTAAACAACTTTATTTGTTGTTGTTGCTTTTCGCTCGGTGTAACCTTAAGGATATCAACCCCGAAAAAACAGTAAGCCTAAGAGACATGAGCCATGAAAAATAATTTTGTTGTAGTTTCGAAAATTTAAGCTCTATAAGTAATTGAACTTATCGGAAGATTGTTAATGTTGCCGCTTAGCTTCACGGTCGCAAAGTCAAAAATAAACAGTTTTCAGACCCACACCATCACACAACTTTTGTGGTGTGAATATGTGTCCGGAACCAAAAAGATACCATATCTAAATATGTAGTTTCAAGAAGATTAAGGTCACAAAACGTGCTCACCACATGGCGTAAATCGTGTCTTGGTCTAGTATAAAAGACCAGTTATCGAAATGTATGTTGACGATCGTTTCGATGCATTTTATCTTCCTGGCACTCGCAACTCTAGCCACTGCATCTTCAGATGTTAAAGGACCACTAACCGATGATTTTCCAGCTTGGCTAGCTCAGTAAGAGTTACAGTAGTTTTAAATCAACCAGTATGCATTTTGCAGACACGGTTATGATTCCTATGACTTTGTTCGTGCTGACTATGAAACTCAAGGAAGCTATGGAGGGAAAACAGCTAATGCCCCGAAAGCTGTCAACCCGCCAGTTGTGTTCATCCATGGAAATTCTGACGCTGCACTTCATAGAAGTTCTTCTGTAACTGGATGGTCGAATTCTATACAGTACTTCCTGGAGCAAGGATATACAACTGCAGAGCTCCATGCCACTTCTTGGCAGGACACAAACGCCATTAACGCTCAGACGAGAACTCGTGACTGCAAATATTTGGTTCGGCTTCGCAAGTTCCTAGAAGCGGTTTTGGCTTACACCGGAGCTCCCAAAATCTCAGTTGTCGGTCACAGCATGGGTGTTACGTTTACAAGAGGTATCATCAAAGGAGGTTCTCATAGTGCGAAAGATGGAAAATGTGATTTGGGTGCTCCCCTGAACAAAAAAGTGGAAGTACTCATAGGAATCTCTGGTGCCAACTATGGATTATGTAGCTGTGAAGGAGGAAGTCCCACTTTTGAGAAGACTTGCAGTAAAGAAAATGGATTTTAGCATGGAAACTCGTGTGGTCTGAACACACTGGATTGCGGATTGAACCCTCTTCCTTGGCCATGCAGTGGAGTCGCATACTCGTCCTATTTTATAAAACTCAATGCGGATAAAACTGCGGAGGGAGACAATGTCTTCAGCATGTGGAGTCTTGGTAAGTCACCAAAAAGTTTTAAATGTTTCGAGTTGAACTCTTTTTTAGCTGACAACCTAATCCTATACGAAACCATGGTATGGGGACGTTCCACATGCCACATCCCGACTTCTACAGGAAAAATCGTATATCCTGCGTACACTCACATGCAGACCAAGGAATTCACTTTCAAGGATCAGTACCAGATGATCAAGTTCCATACTATACCATAATTTGTACTTAAAAAATTTATTTTAAACGTATTCATTCAAATTCAAAGATCATCAGTATAATACAATCTAGTACGGAAATGTTTGACTTCCTCAAATCATCAGAACAATTCCCCGTAATCGAATTAACCATGATGTACAGGAACAAATCGGAGACTATAGACTGGTGGTCTCTTCATGATGCCAAATGGTGACGTCGTCTTGATTTGAGGAATCTCCCCGATTGGTTCAAGATCATAGTCCAAGATCATGTTACCGAGTACTAGGTAGAGTTCTGCTCTAGCCAAAGACTCCCCGAGGCATGATCGTTTTCCGATTCCAAAGGGAATCAGTTTTTTCTCAAGGCAGGAATTCTCCAAAAAGCGTTCTGGATTAAATTTGGTGTGATCTTTGAATAAAGTCTCGTCGGTATGAATAAGAGCTAAATGAGTGGTTAGGGCGGTTCCAGCAGCAATGGGTTGTCCATCGACAATAGTGTCTTCAGATGTTTGACGGAAAATGTTGACGTTCAGAATAGAAGCGATTCGTTGGACTTCCTAAAAAAGTTATAAAGTATCATTTCAATTTTTCTTATGCTTTACATTAATAACAGCATTCAAATACGGGGTCTGCGTCTTATCTGTCAATGAAACAGATCTATGTCCACCTGTCAGATGTACAAGCTCATCTCGAGCTTTTTGTACAACTTCTGGATGATTCAGAAGACATGCACAAGCCCATGATAGAGTGGTCGATGTTGTCTCCTGTCCGGCAATCCATAAATCGTACATGTCAATTGCCAGGTTCTCTAGACTACAAAAGAAACGTTTCATCAACCGGAATTGTCCCTCACTTACGTGAAAGTAGAATTGACACCTTCCCGTTTGTCTTTCTCAGACTTGTTGATATAAGCATCCATGAAATCGGTACCATCTCCATCTATCACGTGCTCACCACTTTCAATCATTTCCATTCTCCGATTCACATTTCTCGCCGATAATCTGTGAATCCAACTGAATGGTCCTAGAATATCATCCATTCTCCACTTCATCCACCACGCATTCATTATCCAATCAGGGAGAAAAATATCCAGCACTCCGAACTTTTCCAGCCCAACCGACAAACTTTTCTTGAGCTTCTCGAATTCCGGGTCACCCTGTAACGATGACATTTATAGGTGTTAAACTACGAAAATTCGAAAAACCTGCTCGAATCGTTCACTGATAAGAAGTTGGTTGATGATGCTGCCGATAAGAAGGTCAAAAAACATTGATGAGTTTGTTTCGATGGAACTTTTGTTATTAATTCCGTTTGAGGTTTGGGAAAATCTGAAATTGTATGATTTCTTTTAACTTGTATCAGAAGGGCCCCTTCAAGATGTTAGGAGGTCACTTCTATGATAAGTAGGCCAAAGTAATCCAGCTCGACCTACCTGTATCTATACTCTTCCATGATCTTCTCCTCCATTAAATTCCTTCCCAATCCAAAATCTCTCAACGTCTTCAACGCAAATCTCCTGTGCTCCTGCCAGAATTCTCCATTCGACGCAACGATTCCTCGCCCCTCTCGGATGTAATTCAATGCTCCAACTGCGAATCTTGCTCCAAAAACGTTGCCTCTCTTGATATGTGTCTCATGAGCAATGTCGTAATCCGAAATGTATACTGTAGGAAGTGGTCCTATCCAGACAGTAAACACTTTTCCGTATTCTTGCTCCAAGTGACGATAAGCTGCAACTGCTCCCCCATACTTCCAGTAGAAATAGAACAACTGGTGGAGGTTTCCAAAAAATGGGATTGGTAGAGGTCCTTAAAAAATAGGAAAATGAAAACCTTTCAAAATTACTGTAATCCTTTACCTTTAGGAAGTCTTCTCCTTTTCATCCATTGATGAACCACAAGAACAGTTATAATAGTAGAGAAGAATAAAATAAGAAACATTGGAAGTAAGTTTTCAAAAGATCCGATTTGGGAATGAATTTCAGACTCTGAAATATAAATATAATTTTTTTTGTTTGAAAAAATGGGCGGGTATCTATTTCCTATTAGGCAGTACTTGTGTAATAGAACCTTTCGACAATAACAAAACTTTGATAAGGAATTAGATGGGTGATTCCTTGCTGTCTCCTGATCTTCTTGTGATTTTTTTAATTCTAGGTGCAAAGTACTAGACAAAAATTGAAAATAAGAAATGTTTTATTGTTTTGCTTGAGTTTCATACAAGGATCACGAAAAATGAAAATTTTTAAGATCTTGGAACAAATCGAACATCATAAATCGGCGGTCTTTTCATCAGTGCAAATGGAGTTGGAGACTTGATTTCAGGAACCAGACCAACTGATTCCAGATTGTACTCCATGACAAGATTTCCAAGAATCTGAAATTAAATACTTGAAATCTTTCAGACGCTCATTTTCAGGACCCACCAAATAGAGCTCAGCTCTAGCCAACGACTCTCCTGGGCAGGATCGTTTACCGATTCCAAATGGGATCAATTTTTTCTCCAAATTATTATTCTCCAAAAATCTTTCTGGCTTAAACTTTGTGTGCTCTTTAAAAAGTTCCTCATCACTATGGAACTGCGCCAAATTAGCGGTGACACATGTTCCAGCGGCTATAGGTTGTCCGTCGATTACAGTATCCTCTTGAAGATGTCGGAAGGGGTTGATGTTGAGTATAGACGCGATTCTTTGGACTTCCTGAAACGAATCACATGAATCTTAAACTTTCCACACGAACGCACATTTATGGTCGCATTAAGGAATGGTGTCTTCGATCTATCTGTCAGCGACACCCCTCGAGTTCCTCCAGTGACCCCATCTAGTTCTTTTCGTAGTTCCTCAACGACTTCTGGATGATTCAGAAGACACACAACGGCCCAGGTTAATGTGGTCGATGTTGTTTCCTGTCCAGCCAGCCAAAGATCGTAGAGGTCGATGGCTAGGGTGTCCAGGCTGAAAATGTGTAGGAGATGATGACAAGGTTCTTGAGAAGACTCACGTAAAACTGGAATCCAGAATTTTGTCTTTTTGATCTTTGTTGATTTTTACAAGGAACGCATCCACAAAGTCGTCGCCTTCTTCGTTAACCACATGAGTGCCATTTTCAATAGCAGCCATTCTGAAAACTCTTGGTATTACCCAGATTCCGAAACACTCCCAACCTTCTCTTGATTCCCTTTGACACCATTTCCAATACAAAATCAAACGGAGCCAATGTAACTTTCGTTCGCCATCTCCACAAAGGAGATTTCAAAATGCTCAATGGTGTGAACATATCTATCGGCGAAAGTTCTTCCAGTGATTTCGCCAAGCTAACTTTCAGCTTTTGAAAATCCTCATCCCCTTGTTCGAATCGTTCGGAAACCAGCATTTGGTTGATGACAGATCCAACAAGAATATCAAAAAATGTCGCGGCGCTCACTTCAAAACTTTCTTTTCCGATTGCATGCGTTTTCGAGAAGTCTTGAATTCTGAAATAAAAAACTTTAATTCGGTTGTTTACATGAAATTATTAGATTCTGTCAGGTTCAATTATTTTGATTAGATGATAGATTTTAAGGATTAGGCATTCCATTTCTTTAATTGTTGAAATTCTCAAAAGTTAACTTTTTTAAAACAAAAATCATGTGAAAAAATGTTTCAACCAGAAGGTTTAAAATTTTTTTTAAGGTTTTCGCTTTCACTGGCAACTCAGAAAACAGAGAACAGAAGATTTTTCAGACTTTTTTTTGGAGTTACATTATGCATTTTGACAGGACAGTAATTAGTGTTCAACCAGCCAAAGGCTATCATGCCGTTTTCATGCCGAAAACCGTGTAATAGAAGGGCCCCCCCCACACTGCCAAGTTTGAGCTCCATTATCTCAATTCCTAGGTAAGATATAACAAATGTGTCTACTGATTTATTGTTTATGATATCTTTTCGGTATATGGAATTGGTCGGCGTAACCACTAACTAGGGAATAGTCAGAACTTATCTCGCGATCGGGACATACAAATGGGTCCACTGGAAGGAAGGTTGCTCCTTGATTCCAGAACTGTTTTCAAATTTTGCTGAATGGCCCGGAGAGCCGAGATATTTGTGCTCCAAAATCAAGCGTTAAGCCATGTAAATCTCGCTTTTGACTATTTGATTTGCTGCTTTCCCTCCCTATTTTCCTCCCTCGAACACTTCGTTCCTATCCGTCACCAATGGCAATTACATAATGTTGTGGCCGAGTGGTGTGTGCGCTTGTCTAGGAATCTCCTTTTGCGGGTTCGAACCCGCCTTCTTTCAAACCTTTTGTTTTTTTGTTTTTTGATCATATAATTCTTTTTTATACTTTTAATCGTGATTTTCGGTAATTTAATTTTTCCTTTGACATGGTTTTGATAAGAAAACAAAAACCCCAAAATTGGAAAACAAAAACTGTGAAAACGTCTTTCATGGGTGGCTTCCTACGGGTACAGGATGCTAAAAAATCATGATAAAAGTATAAAAAATTATTGAATAATCAAAAAACACAAAAAGAAAAAGTTTGAAAGAAGACGAGTTCAAACCCGCAAAAGCAGATTCCTAGACAAGCCCACACACCACTCGGACGTACAACATTTTGTAATTGCCATTGGTGACGGATAGGAATGAAGTTTTCGATGGAGGAAAATAGGGAGGGGAAGCAGCAAATCGAAAAGTCAAAAGCGAGATTTACATGGTTTATCGCTTGATTTTGGAGCACAAATATCTCGGCTCTCTGGGCCATTCAGCAAAATTTGAAAACTGTTCTGGAATCAAGAAGCAACCTTCTTTCCAGTTGACCCATCGCGAGATAAGTTCTGACCATTCCCTAGTAAGACACCATAGCTCTAAACAAATTCCACACTTTTATCAATAAAAACGATTGCTTCTTTGAAAATCAGGAACTCACCTGTATCGATATTCGTCCATAATCTTCTCCTCCATGATATTCCTTCCCAGCCCGAAATTTCTCAACGTTGTCAATGCGAATCTTCTGTGCTCCAACCAAAAATCCCCATTCGACCCAACGATTCCCCTTCCTTCGCGAATATAATCCATTCCACCAATTGTATACCGATGTCCGAATACATTGACCCTTTTCACATGCGTCTCATAAGCAATGTCAAAGTCAGCAATATATACTGACGGTACAGGACCCATCCACAATGTAAAAACGTTTCCATATTGTTTTTTGAACTCGTTAAACGCTGGAACGATTCCTCCGGTTTTCTTGGCGTAGTACGCGATTTGGTGTAAGTTTCCGATGAGTGGAAGAGGGATGGGACCTGAAAAAATTTGACTGAATATTAACAAAAAAATTTAACGAACCATTCGGATTCTTTTGTCTTCTCCTATACAGGTTCAAGCAGAAATAGGTCAAGGTAGAAAAGAATATCAAAAACAGAAACATTTTTTCATTCCAACTGATCCCACTGTGTTTTCTTTTATACCGGAAACCAACTAGACTCTCCAAAGAATAGGTGTTTTTGTTCAAACAACGGAAAATAGAAAGAAAGGAGAAGAGACTTAGACAATCAAAAACGTTGTTTGGGTTGGCGAAACTACAGAGGCACAGAAAAAAGCGTTGTTGTTTTCTAGGTTGGGCAGCTGAGCTATATAATTTTTGGCATGATCTTTGGCGTAGTTATCGCATTCAGTGTGCGTTTTTCGTTACGTTCCAACGACTTTTCGAATAATTGTACGAAGGTTTTTTGAATTTTGGCACCCAAATATTCCGAACGATGGTTCTCTTTTTTTTCGATCGCTGTCGAAAACCACAAACCCCACACAGAGTGGCCTAACATTCTGAATATAATTTTTTCAGACCACTGTAGTTCATTGTCCATAAATGATCTAACAGGTACCTAACGTGGGGCAGGCTAACTTTCACAAGTTGAGTTTTCTAGACCAGCAGTTATTATGACCTAGAAATTGCCTGATATTACCCCTGATATTCTTTTAGCACAGATGGTGGCCTAAATTGGTGGCCTATTAGCTGCGTTTTCTACGCTATCAGTTTTTATGACCTAGAAATCGGCTTATATTCACTTGTTACATTTTCTAGGTCATTTCAACATGATGGCCTAACTCTTGCAAGTTGACCTTTCTAGGCTACCATGATATGCCGAGAAAATTTCGAAATTAGCAGTTTTCGAAAAATATCTTTCGAAATACACACTGATCATATGATTGAATTAAAATTTTTTTTCTAAATGAAATTTTATTAACGGTTAAAAAATACAATCAATTATTTCTTGGCACAAATCGAATGTTATAAAGTGGTGGTCTTCTCATGATTGCAAATGGAGTAGGCGTTTTGATCACTTTAAAGAAAATAATTAAAAAATGTATTCAACTCAAATATTGAAAGAAATTTTGAAAATCAAAGGATTTAGTTTTTGAATATACAATAAGCTTTCCAACTTTTCGAAAGTCCTCCGAAGTCATGCACAACTCTCACAACTCTCAATTGCTTCTTGGCACAAATCGAATGTCATAAAGTGGTGGTCTGTTCATCAACGCAAATGGAGTAGGCGTCTTGATCTCAGGTTTCTCACCAACTAGTTCCAGATCGTATTCCATTACAAGATTTCCAAGAATCTGAATTTTGAAACTTTAGAAAAACAAAATTGTATACCATTTTTTACCAAATACAATTCTGCTCTAGCCAACGACTTCCCTAGACAGGACCGTTTTCCAATACCAAATGGAATTATCTTTTTCTCTAAATTATTGTTTTCCAAGAATCTGGATGGATTGAATTTGGTATGGTCTTTGAAAAGAGTTTCATCGGTAAGAGTGTTGGAAAAGGAGAGAGTTCAGAGAAACTCAAAGTTTGCGGTCCCGATTTCTTCAACATCATTTTTCTGCTTTATGAGAAACATTCTAGTTAAAAATTCGGTGACTTGAATTTTTGATTAAACCTAACATTATCTGAAACTCCTACGACTTCAATTTTACTCATCTTGAAGATCAAACATTAATTAAAAATTACATTTATCATCAATTTTTTACAGAAAAAACAACAAAAAAACTCCGCACTCAATTATTAACTGGAACAAATCTGATATTATAGTTCGGTGGTCTTTTCATCAATCCAAATGGAGACAGCGTCTTGATTTCTGGCTTCGTTCCAACTGGTTCAAAATTGTAGTCCAACACAAGATTTCCAGTGATCTGAAAATTCAAAAATATTCCAAAATCGCGAGCATTGAACCTACCAAATACAACTCTGCTCTGGCCAATGATTCTCCAAGACACGCTCGCTTTCCGATTCCAAACGGAATCAAAGTTTTCTCCAAATTGTTGTTTTCTATGAATCGGCTAGGATCGAATACTGTGTGATTTTTGAAGACGGCTTCATTGGTATGAAGAAGAGACATTTGTGTGGTGACCACGGCGCCAGCGGACACAGGTTGGCCATCGATTACGGTATCCTCTTCCAGTTCACGGAATAGGTTGGTGTTGAGGATAGAAGCAATGCGTTGAATTTCCTGAATACAAATCATTTTAAACAAGATGCCGTTCCGCGATATCAATTCTGCTGACACTTTTTTACTCACATTAACCGTAGCATTCAAATACGGCGTGTTTGGTTTATCAGTCAATGACAATCCTCTGGTCCCTCCAGTAATTCCAACTAATTCACTTCTCAATTCAGCAACGACTTCAGGGTGGTTGAGAAGACAGGCGCACGCCCATGTCAAAGTTGTTGATGTCGTCTCCTGACCGGCTAGCCATAAATCATACAAGTCAATTGCAAGGGTCTCGAGACTAGAATGTCGTTATTAGGGAACAGGAAAGTTCAAAGGGGCACTCTTACGTGAACGTCGAATCCTTCACTCCATCCTTTTTATCTTTCTCCATCTTGATTAAAAACGCATCCACAAAATCTTCACCTTCCTCGCTAATGATATGTTTTCCGCTAGCGATAGCATCCACCCTGTTATCAAAATATCAGGTTTTGAAGATACCAATCAGATATTGTGTTTACCTCTTCTGAATCCCCTTTTGGACCATGCCAAAAATAAAATCAAAAGGTCCAAAAATCTTCTTGGTTCTCCATTTCCACAAATCTGATTTGAACACCGCCAATGGAGTAAAAGCATCAAATATCGACACCTTTTCTAAAGTCTTGGCCAAGTTCAACTTCATCTTTTCAAAATCTTCATCATCCTGTTCGAATCTCTCGGATACCAACAATGTGTTAATGATGGATCCGACTAGAAGATCGAAACATGAAGAAGCGTGCACTTCAATTCCACCATTCTTGAAATTGTTCTTTTTGTAGTCTTGGAATCTGAAAAGGGTTTCAGTTTTTTTTTCAAACCCAAGTTTCTTGAAAATTCAAACGGTCAAGTAACACTGTATTTCCTACATGGTCACTGATAAGAGTGAATGATAAGAGGGTTCTACGTTTTGTTCAAGAAACAGAAGTCAAGTGACCCTCTTTGGCCAAGGTACATAGGAAAGATTTACAAACTAACCGATAATTATACTCCTCCATAATCTTCTCCTCCATGATATTTCTGCCCAATCCGAAATCTCTCAACGTCTTCAACGCGAATCTTCTGTGTTCCTGCCAAAATTCTCCATTCGACGCAATAATTCCTCGTCCTTCTCTGATATAATTCATTCCTCCATTCGCCCACCGTACTCCAAAAGTATTGGCTCTTTTGACATGAGTCTCATGTGCCACGTCAAAGTCAGTAATATGTACTGTAGGTATAGGACCCATCCAGATTGTGAAAACGTTTCCAAATTCTCTTCGAAACTCATTGAAGCCGCCGACAGTTCCTCCAGCTTTCCAGCATGTGTAAACGAGTTGGTGAAGGTTGCCGATCAGAGGGAGAGGTGAGGGACCTGCCAATTGATTGTTTTCATTTCCTCGAAATTTGAATTCTTACCTTTAGGAAGTCGCTGTCTTGCTCTCCATAAATTCACTGCTAATACTGCGAAAACTGCGGACAGAATCAATACAAAAAACATCGCGATGGACAAGAAAAGGCATGTATCATCTTCTTATATAGCGAAAAATGACCCACATTAACTACAAACTTCAAGAGTCTAGTTGTAGAGAAAACAAGTGATTAGATGAAGAGTGTTAAATGATAGGAGGTTATTGACAGCAAAAATTGTGATTTTAGTCAACATTCACAAACAACAGTCGTTTGTAACAGATTTGCACACAGACCACGAAATGGAAACGTAAATAATAGAGATTCTGCAATTTTTAATTATTTTCAATTATCGAAGAAAATCTTTTGTTCATGAACAAATTCACGTTCACCTAAAACAGGCCATAGCCTGGATGGCGCATTAGGACCTTTTTGCAACATTGCTCTAACCATCGACTACCCAAGACACATCTTCCTTTCTACGCATCCTCAAAATCAAATATCAATTGAAAATTTTATTGAAACTATTTACAAAACAAAAACAAATTGAAAAAAAACATAATCAATTATTAACTGGGACAAATCTAATGTGATAGTTCGGTGGCCTCTTCATCGATCCGAATGGAGATGCAGTTTTGATTTCTGGCTTCATCCCAACTGGTTCAAAATTAAATTCTAAGACCAGGTTACCAATGATCTGAAAATTTAACCAATTTTAATTTCAAGAGCTTAGTACCAACCAAATATAACTCTGCTCTAGCCAAGGACTCCCCAGGACATGCTCGCTTTCCGATACCAAACGGTATTAAAGTTTTCTCCAAATAGCTGTTCTCCAAATATTGGTTTGGATTGAAAACTGTGTGATTTTTGAAGACGGCTTCATTGGTATGAAGAAGAGACAATTGGGTGGTGACCACGGTTCCTGCGGACACCGGTTGACCATCGATTACGGTATCCTCTTGAAGTTGACGGAATAGGTTGATGTTGAGGATAGACGTTGACTTTCCTAAAAAACTAGTTTAGCTTCGGGCACAATTTCGGCTTAATAATGACACATTTCTGCTGAACACATTTACTCATGTTAACGGTAGCATTCAAATACGGCGTGTTCGGTTTATCAGTCAACGACACTCCTCTGGTTCCTCCAGTAACACCAACTAATTCTTTTCTCAGCTCCTCAACAACTTCTGGATGATTTAGAAGACACGCGTACGCCCATGTCAAAGTTGTTGATGTTGTCTCCTGACCGACTACATATAGATCAAACAAGTCGATTGCAAGAGTCTTGAGACTAGAAAACTGTAGTTGGGGAACGGGAAATTTCAGAAGAACATTCTTACCTAAAAGTTGAATCCTTGACTCCGTAACTATTCCCAACCCGAAGTCTCTCAACGTTTTCAATGCAAATCTCCTGTGTTCCTGCCAAAACTCTCCATTCGATGCAGCGATTCCTCGTCTTTCTCTAATGAAATTCATTGGTCCATACTTCAAAAGTATGGGCTCTTTTAACATGAGTCTCATGTGCGATCTCGAAGTCAGCAATGGGTACCGTAGGAATTGGGCCCATCCATAATGTAAAAATTTTTCCGTAAATTCGTTCAATCTCTCGGAATCCAGCGACAATTCCTCCAGCCTTCCAAGCGTAATATCCAATGGTGTGAACTGGCACGGGCTACATGAAGGAATCGAAATAATACATATTGTGCAATTTTTATACCTTTTCTTGTATCAAAGAAAATTTTTTATTGATGAAAAAAATCACAGAAATGTTCTTCATAAATGAATTCACTTTTCAATTGGTACAAATCTTATATTATAGCTCGGAGGTCTCTTCATCAATCCGAACGGAGTAGTTGTCTTGATTTCTGGCACAGGTCCAATTGGCTCTAAATCGAAATCCAGGATCAGGTTTCCGGTAATCTGAAAAAATGTGTTCAAACTTCTTTTTTTAATGCGAATTTATTTTTTCGTTTTTCCCATTTTTTATGATCTGGTTCAACTTACCAAATACAATTCTGCCTTAGCCAATGACTCCCCGAGACATGATCTCTTTCCAAGTCCAAAGGCTATCAAGTTCTTCTCCAAATTATTGTTTTCCATGAATCGACCTGGATCGAACTTTGTATTATCTTTAAAAACCGCTTCATCGGTGTGAAGAAGAGAGATTTGAGCAGTGAACACGGCACCAGCGGACACAATCTGCCCATCAATTAAAGCATCTTCTTCAAGGATTCGGAATATGTTCGTGTTGAAAATCGAAGCGATTCTTTGAATCTCCTGAATTTTGTACCATATTCCGGTATTCCATATAACACTTACATTGATAGTGGCGTTCAGGTATGGTGTATTAGGCTTATCTCTTAATGTAAGACATCTAGTGCCTCCAGTAACCTCTAGTAGCTCTCTTCTCAACTCCGCAACGACTTCAGGGTGGTTGAGAAGACAAACACATGCCCATACCATAGTTGTAGATGTTGTCTCCTGACCTGCTAGCCATAGATCAAAAAAGTCGATCGCAAGCGAATCAAGACTAAAGAACCGGGGATAAGGAAGACGATTGAGGTATGTAGGCTCACTTGAATGAAGAATCCACTATTCCATCCCGTTTATCTTTATCCATCTTGATTAAAAATGCATCTAAAAAGTCTTCAGCATCCTCCCCAATGGCATGCTCCCCATTTGATATTGCTTCGACTCTAAAATTAGACATTTCCATGTTAAATGACTGATTGTGCCTCATTTTAGGTACCTTCTCTCAATTTGCCTTTTTGCCATCCCCAGTAAGAACTCCAAACCTCCAAAGACGTATTTCGTCCTCCATTGCCACCAATCCGACTTCAAAATCCACGGTGGTGTGAATGAATCGAAAATCGAGAGTCGTCCCAGAGATCTCTCTACACTTTCTAGCATATAATCGAACTCCTCGTCACCCTGTTCAAACCTCTCGGATACCAGCATTGTGTTAATAATGGATCCAACCAGAAGATCGAAGCAAGAAGAAGCATGTACTTCAATTCCACCATTCTTGAAGTTGGTTCTTTTGTAGTCTTGGAACCTGTATCGATACTCCTCCATAATCTTCTCCTCCATAATATTCCTCCCCAACCCAAAGTTCCTCAGCGTTGTCAACGCGAATCTTCTGTGTTCCTGCCAATACTCGCCATTTGAGGAAATGACTCCTTTGTCTTCCCGAATATAATTTATCCCTCCATTCGAATACCGTACTCCAAAGATATTAGCTCTTTTGACATGTGTCTCATGTGCGACTTCAATGTCAGCAATGTGTACTGTAGGTAGAGGACCTAGCCATATCGTGAAGACTTTTCCAAACTCTTTTCGGAACTCATTGTATCCAGCGACAGTTCCTCCAGCCTTCCAGCATGTATAGGCTAGTTGGTGAAAGTTTCCTATCAGTGGAAGAGGTGTGGGACCTGAAGATCAAGTTCATAATTTTTAATTAGGGATGTTTTACCTTTCGGAAGCTTCCTTCTAGCCCTCCACAGGTTGATAGTCAGAACTCCAATAACGAAGGTGAGAACAAAAAATAATAACATTATGACCATTAAATTTTCTCAGACATGGTGTTATATAAAAAACCCTGTTATATATGAAACCGTCTGCACTTCCTTATTCCTCGAAAGGGCAAAAAACAGATGCCGAACAGATGCAGAAGGAAACGAAATAGTGTAGGTGATGAAGAATGGCCAAACACCTGAACGCATTCTAAACCCCTTTGATGTTAGATCAACCACAAAAAAATGGATTTTGATTGATAACACTCCATTCCTGAAGACACGAGGTTTCCAAACATGTGAACAGTCAGACACCCTTTTCCTTTTCACACTCTCACTTGACAGAGTCAAAAATCACGGTTCAAGAAACACTGTGTTTTGGTGAACCAGCATACCTGATGGCTGTTTGTCTGATTCCAGATAAAACCGCTGCTAAAGCCGACAAACCTTCAACAAACTAACGACAACGGATGACACATAGTAGTATGAACAAAAATATGTCATTTCAAACTTTTCGATTTCAAAAGTTTATTTTTGACCTAGATATTCACAAAAAACTTAAAAATGAAGACGTGAAAATAATTTTTATATTAATGGATTCAAAAAAAATAGTGCATTCCAAACGTGTTTTCAAAAATCCAGAATTTTAATTTTTGACCTAGATATTCACAAAAAACTTAAAAATGAAGACGTGAAAATAATTTTTATATTAATGGATTCAAAAAAAAGTGCATTCCGAACGTGTTTTCAAAAATCCAGAATTTTAACTTTTGACCTAGATATTCACAAAAAACTTAAAAATGAAGACGTGAAAATAATTTTTATATTAATGGATTAAAAAAAAAGTGCATTCCGAACGTGTTTTCAAAAATCCAGAATTTTAATTTTTGACCTAGATATTCACAAAAAACTTAAAAATGAAGACGTGAAAATAATTTTTATATTAATGGATTAAAAAAAAAGTGCATTCCGAACGTGTTTTCAAAAATCCAGAATTTCAATTTTTGACATAGATATTCACAAAAAACTTAAAAATGAAGACGTGAAAATAATTTTTATATTAATGGATTCAGAAAAAATAGTGCATTCCAAACGTGTTTTCAAAAAGCCAGAATTTCAATTTTTGACCTAGATATTCACAAAAAACTTAAAAATGAAGACGTGAAAATAATTTTTATATTAATGATTCAAAAAAAATAGTGCATTCCAAACGTGTTTTCAAAAATCCAGAATTTTAACTTTTGACCTAGATATTCACAAAAAACTTAAAAATGAAGACGTGAAAATAATTTTTATATTAATGGATTCAAAAAAAAAAGTGCATTCCGAACGTGTTTTCAAAAATCCAGAATTTCAATTTTTGACCTAGATATTCACAAAAAACTTAAAAATGAAGACGTGAAAATAATTTTTATATTAATGGATTCAAAAAAAATAGTGCATTCCAAACGTGTTTTCAAAAATCCAGAATTTTAACTTTTGACCTAGATATTCACAAAAAACTTAAAAATGAAGACGTGAAAATAATTTTTATATTAATGGATTCAAAAAAAAAAGTGCATTCCGAACGTGTTTTCAAAAATCCAGAATTTCAATTTTTGACCTAGATATTCACAAAAAACTTAAAAATGAAGACGTGAAAATAATTTTTATATTAATGGATTCAAAAAAAATAGTGCATTCCAAACGTGTTTTCAAAAATCCAGAATTTTAACTTTTGACCTAGATATTCACAAAAAACTTAAAAATGAAGACGTGAAAATAATTTTTATATTAATGGATTCAAAAAAAATAGTGCATTCCGAACGTGTTTTCAAAAATCCAGAATTTTAACTTTTGACCTAGATATTCACAAAAAACTTAAAAATGAAGACGTGAAAATAATTTTTATATTAATGGATTCAGAAAAAATAGTGCATTCCAAACGTGTTTTCAAAAGCCAGAATTTCAATTTTTGACCTAGATATTCACAAAAAACTTAAAAATGAAGACGTGAAAATAATTTTTATATTAATGGATTCAGAAAAAATAGTGCATTCCAAACGTGTTTTCAAAAAGCCAGAATTTCAATTTTTGACCTAGATATTCACAAAAAACTTAAAAATGAAGACGTGAAAATAATTTTTATATTAATGGATTCAGAAAAAATAGTGCATTCCAAACGTGTTTTCAAAAAGCCAGAATTTCAATTTTTGACCTAGATATTCACAAAAAACTTAAAAATGAAGACGTGAAAATAATTTTTATATTAATGGATTCAGAAAAAATTGTGCATTCCGAACGTGTTTTTAAAAATCCAGAATTTCAATTTTTGACCTAGATATTCACAAAAAACTTAAAAATGAAGACGTGAAAATAATTTTTATATTAATGGATTCAGAAAAAATAGTGCATTCCGAACGTGTTTTTAAAAATCCAGAATTTCAATTTTTGACCTAGATATTCACAAAAAACTTAAAAATGAAGACGTGAAAATAATTTGACGACCGAGGGATTTTTTAAATTGACCACTTTTGGTACATAAAATGACTTCCGTTTGATAAATCTTTATGTACAACATTATTATAAATATGATACAATTCAATGCTTTACAGGCTTGAACCGAATGTTATAAGTTGGGGGTCTTCTCAAAAGCCCGAATGGATTCAGCGTCTTGATCGGAGGTACGGTCCCCACTGGTTCGATATCAAAATCAAGGATAAGGTTGGACAGGATCTGAAAAAATTAAAATAATCATAGTTTGAGTACCTTAGTCTAACTCACCAAATACAACTCTGCTCTGGCCAATGACTCTCCTAGACACGATCGTTTACCGATTCCAAATGGAATCAAAGTCTTCTCCAAATTGCTATTCTCTAAAAATCTCTCTGGCTTAAACTCGGTAGCATTTTTGAACACGGCTTCGTCGGTGTGAAGCATGGACATTTGCGTAGTGAGTGCGGTGCCAGCTGCCAACGGCTGGCCAGCAATCACCGTATCCTCTTCGATGTGCCGGAATAAATTGATGTTAAGGATAGAAGCAATTCGTTGGACTTCATTGCATGTTGCATTAAGGTATGGGGTGTCTGGTCGGTCAGTGAGAGAGATGGTGCGGTTTCCACCAGTGAGTTTCATGAGCTCCGCTCGCAACTTTTTGGCCACTTCTGGGTGGTTCAAAAGACAAGCGAATGCCCAAGTGAGAGTTGTTGAAGTGGTTTCCTGACCGGCTTGCCAGAGATCGAAAACATCAATGGCCATTGTTTCATAGCTAGAAACAATACTTTATAGCAGCCGCGCCCAAGTGAACTCACTCAAATGTGGACTTTACTCCATCCCGTTGATCCTTCTGAATCTTCAACAAGTATGCATCCGCGAAATCGTTACCTCCGTCCTCAATCACATGTTCTCCACTCTCCACCGCCGCAACTCTCTTGGCAATATTTCTCACACTAACTTCGTATACAAAATCGAAAGGTTTGAAAATCTTTTTCTGCCTCCAGGCCATGAGTGGTGTCTCCAAAAACCAGCAAGGAAAGAAGATGTCAACGATGCCAAAGTTTTCCAAAGACTCCGCAAGTGCTGATTTGATCTTCTCGAATTCTTGATCGTCCTGCTCGAATCGTTCAGAAATTAGGAGCTGGTTAATGATGGATCCAACAAGGAGATCGAAAAATGTGCCAGCGTGAATTTCAATTGCACCGTTCTTGGTATGTGTTTTGGTGTAGTCAGCGACTCTGGAAGGAACTAGATATTGCATTAAAAGTTGAGGAAAAAACTACCTGTAGTGATACTCTTCCATAATCTTCTCCTCCATGATATTTCTTCCCAATCCGAAATTCCTCAACGTCGTCAACGCGAATCTTCTGTGTTCCTGCCAAAACTCTCCATTCGACGCTATGATCCCTCGTCCATGTCTAATATGTTGAGTAGTCCCTGTTGCGAATCGGTTACTAAAAATGTTGGCTCTTTTGATATGTGTCTCATGAGCAATATCGTAATCGGAAATGTACACTGTTGGTAGAAGCCCCATCCAAAGTGTGAAAACTTTTCCATGGACCTTTTCAAAGTGATGGTAGACTGCAACAGCGCTTCCAAGTTTCAACCCATAGTACACAAATTGATGGAAGTTTCCGATAATTGGTAGAGGGGTTGGTCCTAAAAATTAAAAAAATTCTAGCCATAAAAATTGAATTCCAAAACCTTTAGGAAGCTTTTGACACTTCTTCCATTGGTATGCGGTTGCAACCGCTAGCAAAGTGACAAGAAGTAGAATGATCAGCATTTGAAAAAATATAGATTTAGTCTACAAAACATTTAAAAGACCTCTCCTTTTATACAAGGTGGTTTTCCAATTTGATAAGGCGACCGTTCATCACAGAGACTACTTACCCTACAAAGTTCGGGTCTATTGGAGAGGGAAAAAAATAAAAGAGGACGGGAAAAACAACTAGACTCAGGTTTTAGAATTGGTAAGATGTTTTGCTCCGTGTTTTGTGTTATTTGAAAAAAATAGGTTTGAATTTATAATTTTATGAAAATACAACAGAATTTTCTAATTTCATTAGTCAGATATTGTAGTCAAGCTGGTGTTTCAAATATTGTAGTCATATTGATGTTATCACCTTTGTCACTAGAAGTGTAGTTAGAAAAGAAGAAAATATTGTGAACATTTTTCTCAACTTTGTGCTAAATTCCGGTTCCTGTGAAAGATAACAAAAAGTAGTCAACCGACAAAATAAGTGCGATAATATGATAAACATTTTTCCAGTTAACAATTTTTCAAATCTTCCACAGGAAACGAGTTATATAAGCTCAAAGTTGATAGTTTGGAGGGCATTCTATTGGAATGCTTACAGTAGTTTAAAAAAAATGAGGGAAAAACAATTATCAAATACATTTGGTTTTTAGAACCCCCTTGAAGATTTGAACTTGTGCGGAGAAAATTAGAGGTGCCGCGCAGCTACCAGCTGAACTACGCGGCCGCAGGTATCACGTGCCGCCTAATAGCTTACATAAAAATGGTGCTATTTTTATTTCAAGATTAGCAGAGGTTGTTCGAAGCCTAATTTTCAAAAAATTGCACTTTCGAAACTTCCCGATTTTTTTTCATTTTCAGAAATCACCTGCCACAAATTCTCCATCATTCCACCAATTTTTCAATCGCTAATCTCCTGGATTTTCAAACACAGGAAAATTTCAAAAGATCAAAACGAATCCTACATTTTCAATATTTTCCATTTATTTGTCATTGCCCTTTCAAGTTCATTCATTGGAAAGTTCTAATCTATCTCATTTGAATACAATCTTCGTTATTTTCCTCTTTTCGATATATTTTTCTCGTTGTAAATATCATTTTTTCTCTGGATAAATTATTTCTTATTCATGTAAATTACTGAAAAACGTTCACCTTGTATATATTTTGGTGTATTGTTCAGAAATCTCTAGAAAATCTGAATTCAGAGAGAAAAATGATAATTTTCGATTTATTACGTTTTTTCTGATTTATGGAAAACTAGCACTAACGATCAGACATTCATTTTAAGACATGATTATTTACGGTCTGCAAGATTTATGAATTTCAAAAAATCAAAAAAGTCTGAAAATATCATAGAATATGTCATTTCTCCTTTAGTTTTCTCAGAAAAACCTTCACGAAAAATGCTAGATAATGAGCAGTTTTAAAAAATGTGGCCGGAAGTTTTTTGAATTGTGTATTTTCAATTTTTAAATATTCCTTCTGGGGCCATATTCATGAACATTTTCCTTGGAAAACCATTTTCCCTTCAAAAATCAACTGAATTATTTTCCCAAAGGAAAATGGAAGCGTGAAAATGTACTGAACATTATTCAAATGATTTTCCGACTCTCAGGGTCAGAAAATGACTTTTGCTCTTAATTTTCTGAAAAACTATGGACTGAAAATTTCTCATATTTGGGGACAGTACTTAAAATTTCTAGCTCTATCCAATCAAGTGATTTATGTCAAAAAACATAGTTTTTAAGTTAAAGAGCAGCAATTTTCGGGGCTCTTTTCTAGTTTAGAGGTCCCAAAAAAGAATAGAGGTCCCAAAAAAGAATAGAGGTCCGAAAAAAAATTAGAGGTCCCAAAATAAAATAGAGGTCCCAAAAAAATTAGAGGTCCCAAAAAAGTTTAGTGGTCCCAAGAAAAAATAGTGGTCCAAAACTTAAAAATGCACAGATACCGGAATAATGTACTAAAATTTGAATTGTGTAAGAATTTAAAGTTTTGAGGTCTTATAGCAAAATAATTGTTGATGATATATTTATACTTCTAATAGGCTTAGGAATGCATATTTTCTGACAATTATCTAAGCCTGAGAGACAGCATAATCACGGAGTGATTACTGTATTGCCCAAATTTTCCTCATATGTAAATTGGGTTCATCGGCAAGATGCGAGAGAATTGGAGCTAAAATTGTTAGGAGTAGTCATGTCATCCTATAAGATCCTAAAACTCAAACTACTCGCACAGTTCAAATACTAATACATTATTCCAACATCTGCGCGTTTTTCGTATTTTGGACCTCTATTTTTTCTTGGGACCTCTAAACTTTTTTGGGACCTCTAATTACTTTTGGGACCTCTATTTTATTTTGGGACCTCTAATTTTTTTCCGGACCTCTAAATTTTTTGGGACCTCTAAACTAGAAAAGAGCCATTTTCGGGTTTAAAACTAGATAATAATGTATTTTCTATCAAAATAGAACTTTTTTAAAATCCAAAAATTCATAAAATTGACTGTAAACATAAATCGAGATTATTATACCTATTTCATGAAAATATAAGGATTTTCCAAAAAGAAAACGATTTTCACGTCTATTCAGTTGATTTTTGGAAAGAAAACGATTTTCCAAGGAAAATGTTCATGAATACGGCCTCTGATCTGTGTCATGGCTGTGAAAATATTTAGAAAAAAAATTCAAAAATCAAAAACCGAATTTTTTGGCATTTCCGGTTTCTGAAAATCTTGTCAAAGCCTATCATTTCCTAGCCTTTTTTTCGATTTTTTTATAATTTTCAAAAAATATTCTTCAGAAAAATGCAATCAAGACTCGAACTTCCTCAATACATCGGTCTCACCGGCTCGATGTTATCCTTCTCTTGCAATATTTTCCTGATGTACATCATTGGAAAATTTTCAAGACCCGAATATGGGTCTTATCGAATTCTTATGGGAGTCATGGCTGGGTTATATGTGGTCTACTCATCCATTGATATTTTAGTTCTGCCGGTGAGTATGAAATCTTGAAGAAAAAAGAAGTAAGCTGAACATTTTTCAGAGCTATTTTGTGTTCGGTTATAACTATTTTCTTTTCACAACGCATTTGGTGCAGTACCAGGAGTTATCGCAAATTTTGATAGGTAAGAAACAAGACTCACTAAGCTAGCACATAGACATGATCGGGATACAAAACGATTTAAGGGTTCAAAATCCACAACTCGGGGGTAAAAATTCAAAATTTCTCAGATATTTTGTAACACTAAATCGCTTTGTACCCCAATGACTCCAAAATCTTTGTACCTTCTAAATTCTTTGCCCTTAAATCCTGAGATTGAACTCATTTAGCGTAAGACTATACTTATTAAGCTTAAACCTACGGTAATCATAAAACAAGCCTTGTAAGTTTATTGAAAAGGGGAGAGAGGAGATTTTTCGGAATTTTTTGGGGCTACGGTATGCGTATGGACGTTACGGTGTACAGTAAACAGTTAAGACACAGATCGTGGCTATCGTGCCGATTTAATTTATGACATCAGTCGCTGGTGGCAACCCAACACTTCCAACGGTGAAAACACAAGTTGAACTCCTCGGGGAGCTTACGAAAGTCAAACTTCAAGAACGATGTTTGTTCTCTATAATTTATTTCCTTTGAACCTCTCGAGGCGTTGAACCTAGACATATATTTTTGATGAAATTCAAAGGGTGATTTGACATTAACAACAAACTTTTGATGTGATTTCTCTAGAAAAGCCATTTGGGTGGTTTAACCCGGATCCTAAATATTCAGGGTACAGTAACGCCAAAAGCTAAGCTACGCGATGGAAAACTTGACTTGTCGGCCCACGCAACGTCTTATCTTCCTTGAATATAAAATGCTTGACGCGTCTGTTGGTCCCGATGCCAGACTGTCCACTTTTGAAAACGCTTGGAAAAATAAGTATAGATTTACGCTACCCTTTAAAAAAACGTGAGGAGCTGAGCGACGAAACAGTGAAAAACTAGATAAAATCACGCCGAAGGCGCAGCAGCCAGCTGTTTGAATTGATGAGGCGCGGCGACCTGTTAGCCTACGCCGTTTTGGCGCGGCACCTCCTACTTTTGCTAACAGTTTCATCTCCCCTTCATGCTCAAGCTTATTTAGGCTATGCCTATTCTTATTAAGTCATGTCCAAACTTTCAGTTACCTTCTGTTCCGTCTTCGGCTGCATTCAAGTGGTCCTATCTGTCCAATTCATCTACCGTTATTTATCCGTCGCTAGCTTCAATTATCTACGCGAAAAATATTTCAAGGGGCGATGTCATATTGTTTGGGTATCCGCCACTACCCTATTCTTCCTAAATTGGTTCTTAGTGGCCATCTTGGTTTTCGCAAACCATGGAGATCATCCAAAAGAGTTAGAAGAAGCAGTAATGGATAGATTTGGCAGGAATGTCACTGATATGGCATTTACACTCGTCACTTATGCTGTGAGTCAGAAATTTCGGAACCTGTAATTAGGGAACCTCTAGTTTCAGCAATTAGACACAAATGGAAAAGTTCAAATCAACTATAAAGACATCGTTATGATATTGTACTTGATTTTTTGTGCGGTATGTGTTTGGTTTTTGAGAATCCCAAAGACTTTGGAGAATCCTAATATCATTTCAGAGCATCCCAATGACAATTTCCATGATTTGTGGCATCAAAACATGGCTGAAAATTCAATCTACTATTAGTCTCGCCCAGAAATCTAGACAACTTCAAAGACAAGAACGTCAGCTGTTTTTCGCACTGCTCACTCAGTTTAGTATCCCATTTTTGGGGAATACAGTACCCATGCTTTTTCTATTTTTATGTCCTGCACTTTATATTTCTCCGGAACCCTATACAAACTACATTTGTATTCTAATTCCATTTTATCCAGTTTTTGACGCAATTGCAACGACGATAATTATTAAGGACTACTATCGAGGAGTTCTCAGTAAGTGTTTTTTGATAAGCATTTTTTCGAACCTTACATTTTTCAGAACTCTTCGGATTGTCCCAATACGCTCAAAGCAGTTCAATGTTTTCAACAGGTGGCCATGTGCCTCCGAACACTATAAATGCAAATGTTTCTAGTGAAAAAAGTGTTGAATCGATTCCGTTGGCTCGGATGGACAGTCAAATGTAAAAGAAAATAAAAATGGCTCAATTCAGTTTCATTGAATAAATATATGATACATTATTTTTGTAAATCAAGGATCTATTTTCCCCATCCGTATCCATATGGACGGTATCCCCATGGGCGGTAGTATGGACGGCGCCAGCCTCCTCCGTATCCTCCGTATCCGTATGGACGGTCTAGAATTTTTAATATTTTTTCTAAAAACTCAGTTTTTCTATTAGCTTACATCCATATCCATACCCCCATTGGGCCTCAGCCACAGCCAGAAGGCAGGCAATGAGAAGGACGACAAGGAAGAAAAGTTTGGCGGAAATCATTTTCTGAAATTGGTATTTTAATTAAATTGATTTAGAAGACGTGGTTGGTCATTCATGAACAAATGACCTTGAAGGAAAGCGAGGTGATACAATCTTTGAATTCTCAGCAGAGAAAAACTTTGAGAAAAAAGAAAATTTGTTTGTCTGAAAAAATTGCCATGGTTCTAACTTGACCTTCAAAACCTGATGACGTGATGGCTATCTAGTGGGTCAAAAATGAATTATCGTGTTCAAAAAAAATTAAAAATGAGAAAAATGGAACTGGATTTCCAGATAGTCAGTTTGGTCAATGGAATGAATGTTTCTTTGAAAATTTGAAAAAAAAAAGAATTCTACAAAAAAACTGGAGATTGAAATGTGAGATATTGTTGTTTGAAGGTCGGAAATTGGATTTTCGAAAGATTTATTTCAAAGATGTTCCGAATTTTGAGGGAAAAAATTGGTCTGAAGATTTTATTGAAGGGAGCAGATTTTTTTTTCCGAATGTCGAAAATTCAAATTTTGGAAACTTCGGAATTCCCCGATTAAAAAAAACTTTGATACATTTCGATTTCAAAAATTCCAATTTTCAAAACTTCGAAGTTTCGGATTTTCGGAATATTTCGATTTTGAAAAATTTGGAATTTCGGCGTTTCAGAATATTTCGTTTTTCTAAACTTCGGAATTTCGGAATACTCGGATTTTGAAAATTTCGAAATTTCAAAATTTGGAATTTCAGAATATTCCGGTTTTTGGAACTTCGGCATTTCTGAATTTCGGCATTTTCCAATTTTGAAATTTTCGGAAATTCGTAATATCCAAATTTTCCAAACATTGGAATTTCTGAATATTTCGATTTTGTAAAATTCAGATTTTCGGAATCTCCCCATATCCCTAAATTTTTTAGCTCTAAAATTCTGAGTATTCCATTTTTACGAGCTAAATCTTTCAGAAACTTCAGAATTGCGGAATTTTTAAACATATACATATAAGGGCTCTCAATTAAATCAAGCATGCAAAATATACCTTCTATTTTGATTTTTAGGCTGTTTAGTTCCAAAAATCTGAATAATTCTACTTTACTTTAAGACAAATCGTTCTAGAAAATTCTAGAAAAGAGAAAATCAAAAAGTGATGTGATTTTCCTCAGATTTGCATCTTTCTTTTATACCTCTTCAAGCCCTGACCCTGTTCACCAAATACTACGTCCCACCAAATTATACGACTTTTCCCTCACTTTGATCTTTGACGTCTTCTAGTTTTCTTCCCCGATTGATCTTCAAGTCCATATCACCACCGTTACCAAGAAAAAACTTCTTCTATGTTATTCCCCGAAGATGACGTCTAGATCATAGAAGACAAAATTTCGAAGATGTATCATTCTGTTTGGGGAACACAACACACATACAGTCATTGCCATCCCCCTCTAGATGACCAATTCCAATGTGTTTGACGTATAAGAAAATAGTGTGGCGATTGAAGAGAGTGGATAAAGAGGAAAACGGTATAACCTTTATGATATCATCTCTCGGGTCGAGAAACCGAGATGGTAAGAGATACTCTCAAATTTGGTATATAAGGAACCTAGGTAAACGAAATAAGACAGAAAACTTACAAGTTCTCAATACAAAATAATGATTTCTACTTCTTCTCTCTTGATTCTTCTCGTCCTTTTGGCCTGCTTCATGGCCGCCTCAGCTCAATGGGGATACGGTGGAAGTGAGTTTATCCAAAATTGTCTCAAATTTTTTATATATTATGTCTGTTTCAGTGCCATACGGAGGATACGGTGGATATGGAATGGGAGGATACGGTATGGGAGGATACGGAATGCGTCGCCGCATGTGGGGATCACCATACGGAATGGGAGGATATGGAGGATACGGATGGGGAAAATAAACAACTAATGACCCCTAGTCAAATAATCTAAATTGTGCTACCGATCAATCAATACCATGAGCCTTACTGCTATACCATGCCTTAAACATTCCAATTTTTGCAAATTTTTTTGCTTTGCTTTTTGAATGCTTTGTAAAAATGATAATTAATAATCGAAAATGAACGATTTTTGAACTTCAAAATTGTGTTTTTTTTTGTTCTTGGTGTTTTTCAAGAAAAAAAATTGAAATATCTAAATTTTCTGGACTTTATCTTGGAATTACTGTATGTATTTTGACGGGACGGTGTACAGTAATTAGTGTGGGCATGGTTATCGTGTTTAATAGATGCCGAGTAGGTTGCACCATCGTAGATCTGTTGGTAGCAACGCGGCACCTCCAGTGTTGGGTCCACAAGTTCAACTCCTCGAGGGGTTTATATAAAAAATTTCGAGAAAACATTTTTTCATATCCTCACATCTTTAAACTAAACCGAAATTGCTCAATTCAGGTGTTTAGACCAATTTAGCCCTTAAATCTCGGAAATTTCTGCATAACCATAATTGTAAAATTCCGGCCCTGGCAGGGAGAAAATTTTTGAGGCTCGGGCCCGGACGGGAAGGCTCGGTATCAAAATTGTTGAACCAAATTTTAAACTCTCAATATAATTTTCTTCATTTTTTTTTTGTTTTTTGGATTGTTTGTCTGTGATGTAAAAAGATCGGAAAAACTCGAAAAAAATTTTTGATGGAAAAAAATCACATAAGGGTCCCCCCTTATTTGTTTTTTGAAATTTTCAAAACTTGTGAAATGACGGGCCCGTTACAAGTATGTACACAACAGGCTGTTTGCCTAACCTTTCGCGCTTCAAACATCTGGCTGATGCGTCTTCGGCTCGATTCGCACTATTCCTCATATTGTTCGTCGCTCCGCATCTCACTTTTTTTTTCATAGGGTCACATCAATTCGGAATAAATTTTCAAGCTTCTCAAAAAATGTGCGGACAGACTAGGTTTAAAAAAAATTTCCACACAAACTCCGGGAATTGTCTCTGGAATTTGTGAAACCGTGTAGCTCAACAAACGATTAACTGTGAATGCAAACATCCCGATGTCCGCGGCCTACTGATTATCAATCACATTTTTTTCTTTTTTTTTTCTAGACCTGTATATCTTGTCTGATCACTGTTAATTTAATCCAACAACACACATTTTTCTCAAAGTCACATGAGATAACTTCCCCTATTTATGATCAGAAATCAAATCTTCTCTTATCAGAAAAAAAAATAGTAATTAATGTTTACCAAAAACGGTCAGAACCAGTTTTGTTTATATCTCCGAATCAAATTCTCAACTTTTTTCTTTTTTTTTTCCTTTTTTCATCACTCCAAAATTCAGTTTTCTAGAACCTTCTGTCTTGGACACGGAAGGTTTTTTAGAGAGTCAATAGAACAAAGAGCAAAAAATACAACAAAAAAGAGTAAAGATTCATTAAAAATACGACAAGTACCTAAAGTACCGATTCCTACAGTATTGCTCGTCCATATTTTCAAAAAATAGGTTCAAATGCATATCAGTACGATCCTTGCTGGCTCCTATCAGCAGGAATTTTTTCTCGGATCGAAGTCGTTGAATAGACTCCATGAAACCATTCTCCTCGCGAGCACGGGGAAGCGAGTGAGCGAAATTCACCTGGAAATATGGAAGATTAAAATTTCAGACGCATCTAGGCAGATCTAACCTGACAAACTGTTGGTAGATAATCATAATATTGTCCTAGAAATTGTTGGAAAAGAAGGTAGGAAGATGCTTTGGATGGTCCCACTATGAGAAGATCGATGACTTCGGTGTTGAAAGATTTGAGCACATTTGCTAATCCTTGAACTCTCGACGAGGAAAGATCAATATGATGTATGGTGCAGGTTTTCAGGACTCGCTGGAAATGGGTTTTTTATTTTAAGGTCTACAGCGTAGCTCAGTAAGTAGCGGCAGCAAATCGTCAATTTATGCTCCATATATCTCATTTTCTTTGGGAGATAGCAACAAATGGTTCACTGACAAAATGCTTTTGATATCATAGTAAATATAAGTTAACTATTTTTTGATATCTATCAAAGGGATCGAGATACTCATTGACTCAAAGTTGTTCTTTTATTGAAGTTAGATTCACAATTTATTATTGATTTTTAATCTTATATAATAAGAATGATAACTTCAAAGGAAATGGTAAGTTCAAGAACTAATTTTTTTTCTTATTTTCAGTCTGAACCATCAGAAGCGATCCAAATGATCATGTTTTTCGTAGATCATTCCACTGCACGAATTGTCTGATTTCAGTTCCAGGAGTTTGAACATATTATCTTGAATTTCACAGTAGATTTCTTCAGAGTATCGCGCTTGTTACTAGATCCTCTACACCTGAATTTGATCTGTCTCCCGATCCAGTTCTTCTTCCAATGGTCATGGCTCCAGCTCCATGTTCCAACATCGGTGGTTCAGTAGAATGCTCACGCAACTGACGTGAGCAAGGATATCCAGAAAGCGAGAACCAGCTCCATGCGGACTCCAGAACCTGGGATCCTGACCCGGGCTCCAGAACCCGATCTCCAGAATCCGGGCTTCAAGACCCGGCCTCCAGAATTCCGGCTCCTTGTCCCGAATCCCTCCCCGATTCCCCTCTCTGGGGCTCAGAAAAAGGGAGAACTAATTCTTCTCTCCACTACTCTCCTCCTTTATAGTATTCTTCCTGAGGTCAATGGGCCATCGAGGGTCGTGGGTTTTTACGTCGCTTTTTTTGGTGGAGAATTTAAATTTTTTGAAAATTTTTTGCCACGTGGATTTCTATTATAACAAATAAATATTTTCTTCACGTTTAAAAACACCTCAATTGAAATATGTGAAACACATTTAAAAAAAATTGTCCCTTTGAACCTAATCAGCTCGTTTTATGTTTAAGATGTCAAAAAATTGACAAATAATAAAATGTTTCTGATATCACGTCAAACATTTTTGCCGTTAGAAGTTTTGTGATATCTTTTACAGGAACTGAGAAAAAATTGGTCAATGCTGACGGTTAGAAAATACGTAAACATTGTAATAGACTTTGTGCCAATTTATCTCGGTTCCTGTACAAGATATCAAAAAGTGATAAACTGACAAATTGTTTTCGATATGATAATGAATATTTTGTTAGTTGGCTACTATTTAATACCTATCACAGGAACCGAGACACATTGACTCAAAGTTTAAAGTTGTGTAATTGACAATTTTTTAGTACAAATCCAACAGAAGCGGTTTTTAATGACACAACTCTTACTTAAAGGAGGCTAGACAGCAAAAATTTCGGGGGACAGTTCGGGGGACGAAATCGCGCCGCGCTTATGTAGACCATCGGTCGTCAGGCGCCTTCGCGCCCCCGTAGCTCAGCCGGTAGCGGCGCTGTGCTCCTGAGCTGCCTGTCAGGAATTCAACCCCTCATGGGGGTTCTCTATGCAAAATATCAGGAAAACTTTTTTTGGTGTCTGGCCTCCTTTAAGTGCTTATTCGGGCCGTTTTGATAAACTGGGTACTGTATGAAACATATCTTTTGTATAATCTGAACTGTTCAGTACATCAAAACCTTCGAAACCGACGGCCAGGAAATATACAATGTCGCCGTAAACTGACATATGCCCCCATCAAAAATCCAATTAACTCTCTACTCACTTCCAGATCAATATCCTTCAAAGATCGATCATCTTCAAAGGATATCACAACAGCGGTACAGGTGTTACCGGCTTCATTTTTCTTTTTCCTCTCCATCATATTCTTGACCTTAAACAATACAACTTCCTTCTTGGATGTGAATTTTGTCACGCTCATCTGCGCATTCGTTGAACACCAATTCAGCGAATCCGGCAATTTTCGCCACATCAGTTCAAATTTGTCGTGTTCGGTATCTTTGAAGAATTCGTAAACGCACCGATCAACTGCACACAGATAACCAAACACATTGGGATCTTTGCCCTCAAAGGGGATGGTCTGAAAACAATTAACAAAAATATGAGCACCAAAAGAATAAAAACTCACACAAGAATACATTGAAATATTGGAAAGTGTGCTCAAAATGAAGTTTACGATGTAAAATATTACGAACAAAATCGAGAATAACAGGAGAACGGAGCGCCGTCTCGGGAAGGTTCGACAACGCATTTTGAGAGTTTTCGACATGTTCTGTTTTCACTAGCTAGATGGAATATGCGTTCATGTGGCGAGAAAAATAATTTCAAAACCAAATGATCTCGATTTTAATCTTTCGAGAGGCTATAGACAATCCTTCATAGATTCTAATAGATGATAGTCAACCACTCCCAATAGGGGGTAGACGTGGTAAATCCTGGAAGCTACATATATTCAGAAGATTGAGAGAATGTTTGTATGGGTTTCTTGAAAATCAAATTTTCTCAGGTTCAGATTTTTCAGACAAATCGAATACTGTATTTGTTCTGATAGAAGCCCGCCCTACACGGCACTTTGCCCTCAATTATCTCGGTTCCCTCAAAAGATATAAAAATGTTAACTTATATATTATTGATCATGTTATAACCAATAATTTATCAGTTGACAATTTTTCGATATCTCTCATAGGAACCGAGATAATTGAGCTCAGAGTTCTTGTATACGGTGGGCTTCTGGAAAGTTCTCTTCCAAGAATACACTCAAGTTCAGACACATCGAAATCGGCGAACACCTGATTCAGAAACACGAGGAAGAAATTGTGGTTTCTATTTGGCAAGAACAAGAAGATCAGATCACGTCAAAGATCAACAGAAAAATCGTATTCATTCCTTGTCGACACGAAATGGGACGCAACAATTTGGTAAACAAGGTCATGTCTCAGGTGGTATAAAAGGAGAAGAAGATTCTTTTAAAAGTCACATCACTTTTTTGTTTCCTCTTTTTTCTCAAGGACATCATGTTGTTTCAGAATCTATACTTTTATAAATTTGGGGTTTTCCTCGACTTACCAAATTCCGAACTTTCAGAAAATGATTTCCGCCAAGCTCTTCTTCCTCGTCATTCTCCTTATTGCCTGTCTTGTCGCCGTTACTGAAGCTCAATGGGGATACGGATGTAAGTTTTCGCTCTGAAAGTATCCAAAGCTGATTCAATTGTTCTCAGACCGCCCATACGGAGGATACGGTGGATACGGAGGATTCCGTCGTCCATACCGCCCATGGGGATACCGTCCATATGGATACGGATGGGGAAAATAGACGGGATGTACTCATATATATATATATATATATATATATATATATATATATATATGATCTGATGTTTTGATTTTTTATTTCTGTGTATTGATGAATGAAATGCTTTGTATTATAATCTTTCTTTATTCGTATGTATTAAATAATTTCGGGTCCTCGCAAAAATATTCACTTTTTTAGACAAATTCGTCAGATTTGATATTGTGAATATTACTACTGTCTTTCTCTCCTAGCAGAAAACATAAGGTCAAGAAAAGCCCTATAAATTAAAACGCACATGAAAAAAGAGAAAAACAGGTACAGATTGAAAAATCGTAATTTTCTTGGAATCCAAATATTATATTGTAGTACTTAACTGGAATCAAACCGAACAGTATTCTTGAAAAATTGAAAGAAATTGATAATTGATAATGAAAATTGGAAGTCAAAAATGAAGCGTTTCATGAAAAGTTAAAAATATTACAAAGTCTGTCAGGAAACCGAATAACCGGAAATTGAGAAAAATAAATATTATCAGTTGATATTCGTTCAAAAGGGTCACGTAAAGCTATTTTTATTATTTTAAGTTTTTCAAAAGCCCACAGGCTGACAGAGGGACAAACAGATGCGTGTAGCGTTTTATATACAAGCCGGTGCGCCTTCGGCACGAATTAATCTAGTTTTTAATGGTTCGTCTCTTCGCTTCTCGAGTTTTTTAAAGGGTCACGTAATCTACACTTATTTTTCTAGCGTTTCAAAACCGGACAGCGTGACATGAGGACCAACATACACTTCTAGCGTTTTGTATATAAGGAAGATAAGGGAGATATATTTTGTTATTGATAGTTTACAGTTATTTGTAGGAGTCTTTCCAACGAAAACAAATGATTTAAAGAAGCGAGGGGACATTGAAGAATAAGTTTCTCAAATATGTATTCGTTCATACAAACTAACTTGGACGAAACTATGAGCGTTCTTGTTTTCGAACTTGTGGGTCCTCTGTTGAAGGGTTACCATCTGATCTACAGAGGCTGAAGTTGCACCGTCGACGAATGTCACACATGAAAGCGTCACGGTTGCCACGAACACCGATCACTGTACACTGTCACGTCAGAATTCACACTCTCGAAAAAAAAACCTTGAAAATTTTCCAATCTCCCCTTCTTCAAGGTTAATGCTACTAGATCCGAAATTTGAAGCAAGGTTTTCAGCTTTTTGACCTCCAAGAGGACTATCCTGAAGATGATATATTCAGAGATTCTGAGCCATCCTGATCAAAAAACAAAATAAGAATAGACACCCAACACGTCATCAGAAAACGATAGAAAGTTCAGTCTCATCAAAGTCGCCGAACGCACTTCAAAGAGACAAGAAATTTGTGATTTGGTGTCGAAGATCACATTAAAACGAATAAGATCAAGTCACGTCAAAGATTGTCAAGAAAGTCGTATATTCTAGTCATCACAAAGTGGGATGTACTGTTTGGGGAACGCGGTTAATTGGCATTGGGGTAGTATAAAAGAAGTAGGAGATTCTTTGAAAATCACATCACTTTTTTTTGGTTTCCTCTTTTTTCAAGGACAGAAATATCTAACTTTTTTTGTTTCGACGTTTGTTGCCTTTTGGATTTTCTATGCTTTTTCCATCCAGGATTACATTTCATATTTCAACTTTTCAGAAAAAATGATTTCCGCCAAGCTCTTCTTCATTGTTCTTCTCCTCATCGCCTGTCTTTTTGCAGTTAGTGAAGCTCAATGGGGATACGGATGTGCGTTTCAACTCTAAAAGTCCCTAAACCTAAAGAATTGTTTTCAGACCGCCCATACGGAGGATACGGTGGATACGGAGGATTCCGTCGTCCATACCGCCCATGGGGATACCGTCCATATGGATACGGATGGGGAAAATAGACGGGCTCTACTGAGATATGATCTGATGCTTTTGATGATGTATTTTGTGTCTTGATGAAGAAAATAATTTGTATTATGTATAATCTTTCTTTATGTGATTTTTTTAAATTTTGTGGTTTGTATTGATGAATAAAATTATTAACTATTTTGAAATTTTGTTTTCATGTCTGTCAACAAAAATATTTAAAAAGTTTTATATTTTTGAAAAATTCAATTGTTTAGGAAAAAGGTGAAAATCATGAAAATGGTTTGATTAGGCTTGCAGTCCAGAATGGTTGGTATGAGCAGTTGATGATACTCGATGTTTTTTCTCTCGACAAGTGAGAAATCCTCTCACTTCGGGATTGAAGATGACGACGACCATTCTGGAATATATATGTTTTGAAAAATTTCATAAAAGTTTACTTACCCATCCAATGCATGCACTGCCACCCAAGCAAATGACGTGGCAAAAAACACAATCCATTTGTTTTCAAAATACTGTGGGACGAAAAAGTAGGTCAAAAGTTCCGACATGAAAACGACGCCTTGGGTCACCGTCTGCTTCAAAAACCGCATTTCACGACAGGAAAGTCGGTCTTGTGCGCTATCACTCAGATTTGCGACAACCTGAAAATCCAATTCTATCCGGGTTCGCTAGAGCGCATTTGCTACCTTTCTAGACATTTTTCGAACGTTGAGTACTGTCAAAATATCAATGGAAACCACGACGGCGACGATAACCGAGTTTTTCAAAAAGTCTCCATACCAGCCAATGTATCCGCAGAATTCGGAGTTTGTGAACGTCAAAAAGCGAATTTTCTCGTCGTAGTAGAAATAACAGAATTCTGAAAATTGTGAAAGTCTCTAATTAGCCAATTTTTACGCTAACAACTCACTCTCATAGAACAAAACTGCAACGGAGCCAACGAAAACATAGATTCCAAAAATTATAATTTTAGTGTTAAAATTGCTGAATATAGTGTTATATTTGTATGGAGCCCAGACAGCTGTGAATCTATTCAACGAAATTGCCAAATGAATCATCACGGAGAGCTCATAGAACAGAAGAAGCACAAATCCGAAATGATGGGACCACGCTTTCAGTGTTGGTTCGTTGCTAAAATTTTCAGATAAAACATTTCGGATAACTCCTGAAGACTCACAGCAAGACCATGGGACAAAAGTACAGTAGGAAAGTTGTTGAATGCATTGCATCCGCAATAGCCTGGTTTGCTGATAAGTATCCAAATGAGTGATTGAAGCATTGAAGTTTGTGCACCGCCCAAAAAATGGACCAGTTTAAAACGGAGCCGATAAGCGAGATCTTAAATTCGGAGCATTTTTTGAAACATTACCATTTCCCCTGATTCCCCTACTTACAGGTAACAAAGCGTAAACAGTTTGATTGATGTCATCCATAGCTTTCAGTTAGCAGAAAATGCACAGCGGAAATAATACGGTAGTGATAAGTATCGCGACAGATTTCCGATGCTTTACACTCGACGACACGACGACAAACTTCCTCGGCGACAATAACAAGCCTACAAATTGCAAATGGGTTACGGTAGTTTTGTGTATGATCAGTCTAGGAATCACTGAAATGTAGTTGTCGGGAGGGAGAGGATGGGATACAAAACCATGCAGTTTTTGAGAACTCACTCTAGGATGGTGAGTAATCGAGATCACAAAATGAACCGAAAAGGACGGATGACTGGAAATTGGTGATTTCTGGAATTTAAATATCGCTCAACTTCCCTAGATGTGAAAAAAAATTGAGGACCCTTTTTTTACAAAAATTCTTATAGGTTTAACTTAAAATTAAGACTCAATTTCAATACGAAAAGCAACTATTTAAAAAACGCACTGTCCCAAAATCAAGGTCTTTTCAAAATCGGGCCGGCCGCGGACCACCGACGTAAAAGTATGTTAAAATTAACTAAAAAAACTGAAAATCAAAAAAAAATTTTAATGAACTTAAAATCTGATAACTTCCTAATATGTACTGTCCTAACACTTTTTTAATTGAGTGGTCCAAAAATCAGATTCTCACAAGAGCATCGGGTCTCGAAATTAGTCGGAAAATTAGCAGTTATAAGTATTACGTCGAATATCAGTCAGTACTATTGTACTATCCTCGTAAATGATAGAATTTTTAGATTTTTGATTTTGAAAGTTTGAAAATTATTCAAATTTGTCATACATCAAATAATTTTTTTTGAAATTGTTTGTTGGTAAAAATGGCTCTGTATGACGTGAATGAAATTTTACAAATATCGTGGTACTTTGAAAATTATACAGAGCCGAAAGATCTTAAGATCATATAATTATAGGTTTTAAGATTTCTATCACACAAAAGACAAAAAACCAGGAAATGCTGCGGTTTTATACTACACACTCGTAAATTTGCGAAAAATATTGTTATTTTCAAAGGTTTTTTTGTGAATAGGATGCGAAATTTTGAAAAAAAAGATGTGTGTCACTAACTTTTTTCGGGAGCCTGATAAAAATCATAATATTTACCTCTAAAAATTGCTTGTCATGATATCATTTTGTTCGAAGCCTTCATCTTGGAGCATTTCACGAAGCGTATTTGTACAACGAAAAGAAGTTTTTCAGAAAGTTTGGAAATGTTTTTCGACAATCATGTCTGGAATCTTTTGGAGTTGGTGATGTTGAATCAGAATACATAGAACATGCAACCAAGCTCTAAAGTTAACAATGGTCCCTTCAATAGACGGGCCCCTTGGAGCCACCTCGGAACTATGAAACGCGGCACCTTGGAACAATTAACGGGACCTTCTAATAGAGGTTTTTCGGTTTTTTTTTCGATTGACGGGTCAATTTCAGAGTCACAGAGATGTTCGAATTGCCTTTTCAGTATTTTTCGGAATGTCGAAAATTCTGATTTTCAAAATTTAAGAAGTTGGAATTATGAGCTCAGGCAAAGACTCTTCGGAAAATTTGGTGACTTATGGAACTAGCCTCAATTTATTTTTGATGTCCGGCCGCTTTTAGTAAGTTCACCTTTTAGGTTACGGTAGTCGTAATCTGATCGGAAAAAGTACAAAAACTATGTATAAAAAATATTCTGTCTTTTTCGAAACTCGAAATCTGTCTGTTTATAAAGCCAGCAAACAATGGGGTAGCCTCCTTTTCAAATTTATTATCACTGCGTAGTAACAAGGATTAAAGTTTGAGCGTATCAAAAGATTTATGACACATTGTTGTTCCTCGAAAAGTCTCTGAATCATGATAATTCCTTGTTTTCGAAATTATAGGTACAAGTTTCATCAATCATTTTTAATACGAATTGAAATCCAAAAAAAAACAAATTAATCAGAAAATAATGATCTTTGTTGTGGGGGGTGTGACGACACCGCCACCACTGAAGACAGATGTATAGTAATGCCACGTGTTTGAAAACTTTTAATTTTACTTCCGAATAAAAAATTACGGATCTCGGGATTGCATATTATCACGATGAGTCTGAATGAAATTTAATTATCAGAGAAACTTGAAATATTCTAACCCATCAGCTACATGTACCGTAACCCAAGCAAATGAGGTTCCAAAGAATACTATCCAATCGTTTGTGAAATAAGTTGGGACCACGAAATAGGTCACTAGCTCGAGCATAAACACAAATCCTTGGATCAAAGTCTGTTTCAAGAATCGACGATCCCGACTCGACAACTTTTTGAGTGCAGCATCCGTCATTCCAGATTGAAGCTTCTTAGACAGTCGACGGACCCCGTAAACCGTTAGAACATCCAAACAAATAACAATGGAAACGTAAAAACAGTTCTTCAAAAAGTCCCCGTACCATCCGATGAAAGAGCAAAGATCCGAGTTGCTGAATGTCAGAAAACCAATTTTGTCGTCAAAGTAAAAGTGACAGAAATCTGTAAATCAATGTCTTACAAGTTGTTATGAGGATATTTCAAAAACACTCACTTTCATAAAGCACCGTCGCCGATGTCGCATTGTACATCCAGAGTACAATAATGAACACTTTTGTTTTCCGCACACTAAAGGCTCTTTCGTAGAATAGCGGAAACCAAACGGAAATGAATCGGTTCAAAGAAATCGCCAAATGTGTGAGAACGGACAGTTCGTAGGCAAGAAGTAGTAGGTATCCGCATATGTGAGAATAGTGCTTCATGGTTGGTTGGTCCCTGTAAAATTTGGACTACCCGGATCTGATTGTAAAGAAAAAACCGCTAAGAGAGCAAACCATATTTGCGAACACCATGTATTAGATGGGCGTCTATTGCTCCAAAATACCTCCTGAGGGCCCTATTAAAGGGACAATACAATTGGAGGAACCCTTCTATTCTCCCGGTAATTTTTTTTCGAAAGTTTTGTTCAAAACTCCATTAAGGGGATCTTCTATTAAAAGAGCCCTTCTAATACAGGTTATTGAAAATCTTCGCTAGGGAAAATGAGAGATAAAAAATTTTGTTATAAAGAAATGGTCCTGGGTCCAAGGATCCAAGGTACGCGAGGGTACATCGAGTTTTTAGGGTTCATTGGTTTAGAAGGTACATTTAACCTTGAGGTAAGTCTGGAAAGTAAGGGCAAGGGGTTCTGAAAAAAAATAAAGCTAATATACACACCTGAACCAACCACCCATATACATATGACATAAGATCCGGACTAAACCGATCTAGACATTATTTAACCGCGAATACCGTCGGACCCTCTCAAACCCATCTACAGTGTCCAGCTATTATACCATCATCAACTTACAGTAATACCATTGGGCAGAAATAAAGCAGAAAAACTGTCGAATGCATCGCATCTGCTAGCGCCTGATTTGCTGACAAAACTCCGAAGGAATGATTAAAGCTTGCCAATTTCCGGATACTGTAGAAACTGGACCAATTCAGAACTGCACCAACCAAGGAGACAGGCATCAAAACGTATACGATTTGGTTGAAGTCGGCCATGGTTTGGGAAGGAATATGATCACGAAAATAGAGTTATAATACTTATCAGACGTATCCTATTTCAATAACTAAAAAACGCCCAGTCGGATATTATGTAAATCGGGCGGGCACAAGGAATTTCCGTTGTTGTGAGCTGTGCACAGTGTTGTTTATCTTGTTTTTCATGATTTTTTAAACAAAATGGAGACAACTACGAAAAATATTATGTGATTCATTTTATGGATTTCTGGGTACTACATATACAATTTTTGGGATCCGTTTGGAAGCCTAAAAACCAGTGAAGAACTCATCTGACTCATTGAAAAAAACATTCTGATTTTAGAACGTTTTGTAGTGGAAAATATAATTTGTTTTCCGGTTGAACGTTCTCAATTTTTCAACATATTTTTATTAATCACACAGAAAACACAACTTTTGATTCTTTGAAAAACACAAAAGTTAGCCGGTTTTAATAACAGTTATTTTATCTCGACTTTCCACTGACACTTCTTTTGCGCATCTCAAAAAGCGTCTCATTTCGGGGTTGAACAGCATCACGATGATTCTGGAACAATAAAATTGTTATTTCAAACTTCAATAAAAATATTACCCATCCAGAACATGAACCGCAATGAAAGCATAACCGCTTAAAAGGAATATAACCACTTGGTGAAAAACCGTATTTTTCTTGTTTTTTTTTGGGTTTTTTTTTTGTTTTTTTTCTATTTCATTTATGACATTCTTGATTTTTGCAGATGAATTCGTCACAAAATCAATCAATGGTGTAGCGATACTTCGAAAAACAAAATAATGGCCAAAATGTGATCTGTAAACTGTGCGGCAGAAACATAAAGTACCATTCTTCGACCACGACGATGCATCAGCACTTAAACAGTCACCACGAAAAAGAATTGGAAGAAATGGAAAGATCGGTAAGCAGAAAATTAAATATTTTTCGTTGAATTATTTTAATTTTTGAAGAGCTCACAGAGAAAAATTCCCGCTTCTTCAAAAAATCGCTCTGCATTTCCTCTCGCTCACGCAATCTAGTGCAATTGTGGAAAGATTGTTTAGGTGGGAATCGGTTTATAAAAACTGCGTGACCACTTCATTATAGTGTCTGCGGCTCCATCGTTAACAATAGCCGAAGAAACAGGATGAAACCGAAAACTCTTAACCAGCAACTTCTTTGTGCGGCATTGGCCAATTTGGAATAAGATATTAAAGTTTATTTTTCCTCAAAATCTGAGTTTTCTTCAGATCTACGAAGAAGAATAGTCGACGACAGAAGAGTACGAATATGATGACGTACGAACTTTTCGTTGTCGATTTTTGTCGACTTTCAGTCGACGTAATAGTCGACGACAGAAGAGTACTAATATGATGACGAGAATGATGACTCAGAAGGCGTAGAATATTAAGATTCCAGAGAGCATAACGACGATACTTTTGGAAACGATTGGCCCAAATAATGAAACATTAATTCCTAATGCTGAACTTTGTTCTTCTGTTTCTTCCCTTTTTTTTAATTTTGTCGCTTTGAATTTTCTTCTAATTTCCTTGCCATCTTCTGAGACATACTGATTCTCTATTTTGTACCCCCGTTGAAATTAAGTTTTACACTATTTGTTTTTTTATTCATAAAAATAAAGTTGTTACTCTACACAAAAAATAATTTCTTCAAAAAATTAGAAACAAAAAATTCTCGAGGTGAAGTTTTACTTTGAAGTCCGGAAAAGTCGATTTTTCGTCGACTTTTGTCGGTTTTTTGTCGACTTTTGTCGATTTTTCTGTCGTTTTTAAGTCGACGCGAAATCGACAAAAGTCGATTCTTGTCGATTTCTGTCGATTTCCGTCGACGCAAAATCGACAAGAATCGATTTTCTTCGACTTTCGTCGACTGAAAGTCGACAAAAATCGACAACGAAAAGTTCGACAAATAGACTTTTCGAATTGTTGAACGTCGACTGTGTCGATTTTCGAGTCGACTCGGCACTCTAGTTGCGGCCGAAAATTTACTCAAAATTACTGTGCTGTGTCGATTGTTGACAATCGACAAAAATCGACGAAAATCGTTAAAATCGGTGTCGATTTCGTCGACTCGAGCAAAAATCGACATTCAAAAAGTCGACAGAATATCGACTTTCCAAAAGTCGATGAAAGCGAAAATCGACAAAAGTCGATTTTTGTCGATTTTGAATCGACTCAAAATCGACAAGAATCGACGAAAAGTCGACAAAAAAATCGACTTTTGTCGACTTTTGTCGACTTTATTGTCCGAGAGGACTACATGGCCGGTGACCTAGAAACTGCCTGTGGCCGGGGCATGTTTCATGAAAAACAGGCAATTTTCATCGAATTTTCCACTGAAAAACCGTGTTTTTCTTGTTTTTTTTTCTGTTTCATTTATGACATTCTTGCTTATTGCAGATGAATTCGTCACAAAATCAATCTAAAGCGTACTTCGAAAAACAAAATAACGGACAAACTGTGACCTGTAAACTGTGCGGAAGGAGCATAAAGTTCCATTCTTTGACTTTGTTTTTTGTGCATCTCAAGAAGCTTCTGACTTCCGGATTGAACAGCAGAACAACGATTCTGTAACAGAAAAAAGGATTATTGAAAATTCAATAAGATTTACCCATCCAAAACATGAACTGCCACAAAAAAATATTCGCTTGGAAGGTATACAACAATCTGGTCATTTGAGATTTTATCAATTGAACACCACGCAATCAGCTGTATAAGGAAAATTGTTCCTTAAGAGATCGTTTGTTTCAAAAATCGTTTTCCTCGTTCCGAAATAGATTCGTTATTTTTGTTGTTGTTATTCATAGAGAAAAGCCAGATTTCTCGAACTTTGAGGATGGTTAGAATATCGATAACCATAAAAATACAAACCAGAATGATATTCTTTACAAAATCTTTATACCATACCACGTTAACACATAGATCAGTCTCTGTGAGCGCAATTTTGCGACGTTCGTATTTTATTGGACACAAGTCTGCAATTTTAGGAACTCTGAGAATTGTTAATTAGTGAAAAAATTGCCCATATTTACCAAGTAGTGAGAAAACAACTGTGTTCTGAAAAAAAAAACTAAAAAACTAAACTTTTCAAGGACGGTGTCATAAAAGCCGAATAAAATCCAAGATCCTCCAATCATCAAATTCGTAGTCTTTATACTAAAAACTGAAGAATACTTAAATGGTCTCAATAAAGCACAAAAACGATTACACAGGGTTGCAATCTGACGGACTGGCCGGCGGGCCGGCCCAGCCCGGCCCGCCGGCCGGGCTGGCCCGAGGGAAAAAAACCAGGGCCCGGCCCGGCCCGGCCGGCCGGCAATTAATTAATATTTGAACGCGCGCCATTTTTATTTGCAACGATGCTCCGATATGACGAGGCGCGCATTGTTTAGCAATTGTTTAATTGTTTAGCATTGTTTAGCATTGTTTAGAAAAAGATTCGAATACCCCGGACTGTACTCAGCAGCACTTTTCGTTTTTTCGATTGTTCCCAGTGAAGCCATGTGTGAGACTACGTTCAGCACTGCGTCGTTTTTGTTAGATAAAACAAGAACAAGATTACTGTACAAGCGTGTGGAGATGGTCGTTCTGGGTTTGCAAATAGCCACGAAACTTCCACACTGGCTCGACTGATTCTCTCACTAATTGTAGTGATTTTTCTAGTTAATTTTATGTTACATTTCTGTCTTTTTTGTTGGATTGGTTGATATGAGCTTTATTTTCTCCCCCGGTTTCCATTTCTTTGTTTCCCCTTGTTCATTTATACGGTTTTTACATTGTTATGCTACTTGTTAAGAAATAAATTCAAATAATTCTTCAATAATTTCTGTTTTTTCTTAAATTCGAACGGGCCGAACCGGCCGAACCGGCCGGGCCGGGCCGGAGAAAAAATAATCTCGGCCCGGCCCGGCCGGTTGCAACCCTGCGATTACAGGAAATGATGAAAATGGGAAACAACGGTTAACTGGTAACAGTGACCACTCAGAAAAGCGTGAATGGGAGAAAAATCTTTCATGGTTCGAGAATATCTGAAAATCGGAATTTAATTATCCTCAATTGCTTCTAAGTTTACAGAAGAATCATTGGACAACCATAGAATAACTGATTTGCACAAAAAAAACGCATCAGCTAAAACTTGATTTGCTGATAAATAGCCAAAAGAGTGTTTCATTGACTTTAATTTTAGGAAGCTATATAAAACGGCCGAATTAACTATAAACCCAACAATAACTGTCTGAAATAATTAAATTCATGAAGAAACGTTAGACTGCCTTACCGGCAAAACTAAAAAATGGTTCGGCTGAATTCAAAATCCATAGAAACCACCTTACGGGTTTTCTCAAATATAGTTTTGAAGACGAAATGAGAAGTTGGGTCCAGACAGAAATTGGAAAAGGTATATGGAAATTAATTTCAATTCTGTTCTGTGTTTTCGAGATGTACAATATTGAAAATAGGAATTTCTTGGAAGAAGAAAATTGAACACGTGAAAAATGTTGATTAACAAAAATCGACGTTCTTGATCATCAACAGCGTTAGGATTCGTTTTGTTTTTTCGTCCGCAGGCGGTGCTTATTCCAATAAACTGAAAAAAAACATCACAATGGAAATCTTTATTTTTACATTTTTAAAATATAAAAATTGATGTTATTAACTTTTATCAGATGTACAAAGTAATTCAAAATACACAACATTTGATTGTTCGAAACACACAGATGTTAGACCGTTGTATTCACAGAAATATTAACCTGATTTCGGATGGGTTTATTTTTTGTGCATCCCAAAAAGCTTCTGATTTCCGGGTTGAACATCAACACAATGATTCTGTAACAGAATAACTTATTTTTAAAATTCAAGGTAAAAGTTACCCATCCAAAACATGAACTAGAGTAAAAGCGTAACCGCTTAAAAGGAATATAACAACTTTGTTACTCGTGATTTTATCAATCGAAAACCAAGTAATCAGCTCCACCATAAAAACAATTCCTTGAGAAACGGTTTGTTTCAAAAATCTCCTTTCTCGTTCCGAAATTGATTCGTTGTTTTTGTTTTTATTATTCACAGAGAATAGTCGGACTTTTCGAACTTTTATCACTGTCATGATATCGATTATCATAAAAATACAAACCACAATGCTATTCTTCACAAAGTCTCCATACCATACAATATTATCACATAGATCAGTATCATCGTAAGCAAGTATACGACGTTGAGGGTCGTATTTCATAGGACACACGTCTGAAACAAATTTCGAGAATTCTGAATTACTCGGAGAATCTGGGCAACTTTTGGAGAAGTAGAGAGCGCTTTGATCCGGACAAACTTTTTTTCGCCCTCACCTGGACCAAGCCTTGTTAGAAAAGTAAAGTGAACCGATCGGCCCAAAGTTAGGAAGAGGTTGAGTCAAAATAACACAGGGCGCAGAGGGGATAAAATGAACAAAACTTACACACAAAGAAGTATCTATTAACTGCGCCAAGTATAATCCAATTTACAGAAATCATCCAACAAGTATTCTTTATACTGAACACCGAAGAATACTTTAATGGCATCCATACAGCACAAAACCGATTACAGGAAATGATGAAATGAAAAACAACGGATAACTGATAACAGTGGCCACTCAGAAAAGCGTGAATGGGAGAAAAATCTTTCATGATTCGTGAATCTCTGAAAATTAAAGTTCGATTTCCTCTCAATCACTTTTGAATTTACAGAAGAATCATTGGACCACCATAGAATAACTTATTTGCACAAAGAATCGCATCAGCTAACGCTTGATTTGCTGATAAATAGCCAAAAGAGTGTTTCATTGACTTTAATTTTAGGAAGCTATATAAAACGGCCGAATTAACTATAAACCCAACAATAACTGTCTGAAATTGATAATATTCCTAGAGAAACATTGGTCCAACTCACAGGCAAAAGCAAAAAGACAGTTCGGACAAATTCGAAATCCATGGAAATTACTTTACTGGTTTTCTAGAAATAAAGTTCTGAGGAAGAAGTGAGAGATCGAGTCCAGACTCAAAATGAAAAACACAGGTCTAAGGAAACCAATTTCGATTCGCTTTTTTGGTTTTCTCGACAAGCAGATTTCGAAATTTGGAATTTCTTGGAAGTAATTGTCGAGAAAACAAAAATCACAGAACATGAGAACCGCATCGACTAATAGTTTCGATAGAAATTCTGATTCGTGAGAAAATTATTATTATCAAGGTTCGCTGTTCCTGATAATCAACTGCGGGATTACTGTAATTTGTATGAGCTGATAGCCGGAAATTCTTTTTTTAATGACTTTCTTCAGTCAGTGTGATTTCCTGAGACCAATCTTGGACAATTATAGATTTTGTCTAGTTCACAGGAGGTTCCTCTTTCAATAAGAATGAAGAGAATCTTGGTGGAAATCATTATTTTTGCATTTTCTTTTTTTAAAGACTGCTGTATTTTTATTTTGTCTGTACAGATAAATTCATAGAAATTCATAAAACATAGGGAAGTTGAGTGGGCCAATTTAGAACAAGTTTTGCCAAGTGTGTCCCCCCTCTCTCACTAGTCAGGAGTCTTGTTGGTTTGGGCAAGCTCTCGGCGAAAATTGTTTCTTTCAGTTGATAAGTTTGGATTTTGATAGATTTTTAAGAATTTTATTATCTACACTCAAAACTAGAAAAAAACAATTTTTGATTTTTCGAAAGAAATAAATGTTTTATCAGTACCACACAGCTATGTATGAAACACTACAATTGATTATTCAAACACACAAATGTTAGATCGGTTTAGTCACAGAAACATAAATCTGACTTTCAATGGGTTTATTTTTTGTGCATCCCAAGAAGCTTCTGATTTCCGGGTTGAACAACAACACAACAATCCTTCAAAAAGACAATTGTATATTTATAATTCAATACCAATTTACCCATCCAAACTCTTTACGCTGGAACTCTATAGTAAACACAACTTACACATAAGCATGTATAAATTGATTAATAAACATAGAAGCCAAGTTCCTCCAATCATCCGACAAGTATTTTTTATACTAAAAACTGAAGAATATTTTAATGGTACCCATACTCAGCAAATTTTTGGCACATGTGCCGCTACTTGGGGCACCGGTGCCGCTGCAACGCGGTAATCGTGCCCGGGGGGTCGGGGCACGCATGCATTTGGCGTGCCGTTGCCGTGCCGTATCCGTGCTCATGTGTGCGGTTTTTTGAATTTTTTTTCTCGAAATCGGGTGAATTTTATCGATTTTTCTTAAATCAAACAGTTTATTTGATTAGGAATGCAACAACAACAAAAAAACAACGATGAGAAAATTCAAAAATGTAGAGAATATTGCGCAGATTGTGTTGAAGATGGCGGCGACATTAAGATTCCTCCTCCTCTTCTCCAGCTTCGTGGGCTTTGCTCTTGGCAATGTGTCTCTGAAAGAATGTTAAAGATTATTGTCGAAACAAATTGGATGGAAACTCACTTTTCTTCTTGCGAAGTATCCTTGTGAAGATCCATCGGCAATTATGAATGTTCCTAGACGAAGCTCTTTGCTGAAAATAATTTATTTGTTAAATGAAAAGATTACAGATAACTTACAGAGCATTTTTAAATTGAGCTCGAAACGTATTAGTTTTGAACGATTTTTTAGCAGACGAAACTTGGACGAATTTCTTCTTTTTAGCCTCTTCGGTGGCATAGTTCTTCAACAATCTAACCCCAATGATACGAGCGGTGGTGCTCCATTAATAACCGACATCATTCCATCGAGTCGATCCATAGAGTTTTCTGATAGTCCCTCTGAGAGCACAAAGTTGATGTAGCAGGAAATTCGAATATCAGAGTCTTGAATTTCTCTTCTTTCGTAGTTCATCATTGGTAAGAGACAATCATAATCGACATCTTCCAAGTTTTAACCGAAATCCACCTGACCTGAAAACATAGGAACTACCAATAACCTTTCAAAAATTTTTGAACACTGTCATTTCAAAATAGTTCAGTTTTTCACATCTCGGTCACTTACTCATTTCATTTGTAGCTTTTTTTTCCTAGTTGCTGGTCGTAAACTACTTTCTTCTTCTTCAGTATCCTTCCACAGTTCGAAATCTTCATTTCTCGACTCCATAACTGAAAAGATTTTCGATGTTACTATTACTTGAGAATTTCCCAACTCACCGATTTTCTTCCGGTGTCTTTTCCAACGCGACATCTGCTACGGCTACTGTCTGAAAACTAAAAAGTGATACATTTCATGACTTTCGAACGAAAAAGACAAAAAAAAACAAATTTAAATAACATAAAACAATAAAAAATACATAAATGTATGATTATAAATCGAAAGCTAATCAATTTCGAAACTCCATGTATAGACACGAGATGCGCAGATGGTTCAAGAAGGGGCACGGCAACGGCACGGAAGGGGCACGGTAGCGGCCCGCTAGGGACACGGGTGCGGTGTTCCACGGGCACTTTGAACGCGGCACCGTGCCGTTTGGATGCGGATCCTGTGCCGCTCTGTGCCTAGCGTGCCGAAAATTTGCTGAGTATAGCACAAAAACGGTTACACGAAATGATAAAATGGAAAACAACGGATAACCGATAACAGTGATAATCCAGAAAACCATGAAAATAGGAAAAATCTTTCATGATTCGAGAATCTCTGAAATTCCAAATTCAAAATTTTCTAATAAATTTTATGTTCACAGAAGAATCATTGGACAACCATAAAATAAATTAGTTGTGCAAACAATCGCATCAGCTAAAGTTGATTTGCTGATAAATACCCAAAAGAGAATTTCATTGACTTTAATTTTAGGAAGTTATAAAAAACGGCCCAATTAATTATAAACCCAATGATGACTGTCTGAAATATGTAGTTACTTCCATTGAGAAACGTGTTTCCAACTTGCCGGCAAACCCAAGAAAACCGTTCGGCTGAATTCAAAATCCATAGAAATCGTTTTAAGTTTTTGAGGTTTTGGATTCGGGAGACAGGTGTGAAACAAGTATAGACTCAAGCTGTTGAAAAAATATAAATGGAAAACAAATTATAAGATGGGAAACAAAAATTGTTTTCGTTAATTAAACAAGTGTTCGTTGACTTTCGAGAAAACTAACTTCCTGGTGAAACAGAGATTTTGCGCACGTCCGATTCTCCAGTGACTTGAATATTGTTCTGACTTGGCTGGTGTATTTTACGTGCGCAGCCAATTCGAAGAGGAGAGTTCATGCTCACAAAAAGTCATTATGGATTCCGCAGAGTCAGGCGGTTTCGATATGATTTATTATTTTTTATCAGTAACACTCTGGAAATCATAAAACACAACATTTTATTATTCAAAATGCACAAATTTTATCCCGTTTTGGCCACAGAAGTATTAACTAGGTTTACCATGGATTTATTTTTTGTGCATCTCAAGAAGGTTCTGATTTCCGGGTTTAACAGAAGCACAATGATTCTGTAACAAAAGAATTGTTTATTTATAATTTTATACAAAACTACCCATCCAAAACATGAACTGCGATAAAAGCATAGCCGCTCAGAAGAAAAATAATAACTTGGTTACTTGTGATTTTGGCAATTGAAAACCAAGTTATCAACTCCATCATGAAAATTGTTCCTTGAGAGATGGTTTGTTTCAAGAATCTTTTCTCTCGTTCCGAAATTGATTCGTTATTTTTGTTTCTGTTACCAGCAGCGAAAAGCCGAACTTTTCGAACTTTAATTACAGTAACAATATCGATTATTATAAAAATACAAACCACGATGCTATTCTTCAAAAAAACTCTATACCATGCCACATTACCACATAGCTCAGTCGCAGTGAACGCAATTGCGCGACGTTTGTCGTCGTATTTGATTTGACACACGTCTGAAATTGCACGAATTTTGAGGATTCTGTATTAGTGAGAAAACAGTAAGTTTCTGCCTAACGCCTCATCATACTTTTCAATGGATCGTCATGAAATTTGAGAATTCTGAATAACTCGGTAAATGTGGGCGCTTTTGAAGGGGTGGTGTCATAATTGTGTGGAATATACTAAACACCACTTACACACAAACAAGAATCCATTGCTTGAGCCAAGTAGAATCCAAATGGTACAGATCATCCAGCAAGTATGCTTTACACTAAAAACGGAAGAATACTTCAAGGGCATCCATACAGCACAAAAACGATTACAGGAAATGATGAAATGGGAAACTACGGATAACTCGTAACTGTATAAACTCAAAAAACCATGAATGTGAGAAAAATCTTTCATGATTCGTGAATCTCTGAAAATTCAAAATAACATTTTCTCAATCACTTTTTTGGTTTACATAAGAATCATTGGACAAGAGTAAAATAAATGAGTTGTACAAAGAATCGCATCAGCTAAAGCTTGATTTGCTGATAAGTAGCCAAAAGAATGTATCATTGACTTCAATTTTAGGAAGCTATAAAAAACGGCCCAATTAACTATAAACCCAATGATGACTGTCTGGAATAATTATATGCATAGAGAAACGATAGTCCAACTTACCGGCAAAATCAGAAAAACCGTTCGGCTGAATTCAAAATCCATAGAAATAATTTTGTTTTCGAGCTTTGGGGGTTCCGGAGCCAAGTGTGGAATGAGTCCAGACTCAAGAGTAAAATAACAAGAATATGGAAAACAAGTTCGAGATTTTCACCTTTTCTTAATTAAAAACGGGGGTTGTTGGTTAAGTTTTTCGTTAATTACATTGTGTTAATTAATTTCTTCATTCACCGAATGGTATGCTACTTCTTGAGATTACAATTTAACAAAATATTGGATGATGATATTGTAACAGGGAACGCGGGTAGTTAGTTATTGTTGCAGTTTATCAAAAGAAAAGATTAAGATCACAGTTTGACAGCCTGTATTTAGAAGCCTCTGACGAAGACTTAACTGTTGCTTAGTAGAAAAAATAATTATTTCAATCTCGTTGTCTTTTCTCGCAACTATTTTCAGAAAATCGAAACCGCCTATTTCCTGTGGACAAAAAAGATTTCATTAGTCGGAAAACGAAATGTGTGATGCTCGGCTAGTTTCACAGCTTCATCATGTGTTCTTCAATGATGACGTCTGTATCCTATAATTCTTGCAGAATAACAACAACCTGATATCGGGATAGATAACTATCATGCATAACCTGAAAGTATTCTTCGGGTTTTTTTACAAAATACATTTTGTCCCCACCCATCCAACACATGAACTGTGCAATATGCAAACGTGGTTGAAAAGAAGAAAACAGTGGGATCGTTTGTCAATTGTAGTATGAAAAAATAAGACGACAACTCCAATACAAAAATTATGCTTTGGACAATGATCTGCTTTAAAAATCGCTTTTCCCTGTTCGAAATTTTCTCCTGTACATTACTTCCAATTCCAATGGATACTCTCGTTTTTCGAACTCCAATTAGGGTTACTACATCGAAGATAACTAATAGGAATAGACTAATCAAGTTTTTCAATAGATCACCATATAAGGCTACATATCCACAAGTTTCAGTTTGGCCAAAAGTTAAAGAATATGATGATGGATCGTAAATTATATCGCAGAGATCTGAAATTTATGTTCTATGACCCATATGGTAAGGAGCGGAAAAAAGTAACCCACATTCATAAAACCAGAAATTTAGGCTTACAAAAATCACCCAAATAATTACAATTATAACAATTGTGTTTCTGGTATTAAAAACTTTCGAATAATCCCTTGGAATCCATACAGCGCAAACTCGATTGATAGATATTGCTAAATGAGTGTACAGGGATAATTCATAACATCCTAGGATAATGAAACCCAGGTGGTTTGCGTTTCGTTGAAGAAGAGACTGATTTCTTAAATGAAGTTCAGTGGAGCGCACTTGCTAGATAGACTTACAGTAATATCATTGGACAGAAAAAGAATAAAAATGCGGTAGAGTGAATTGCATCTGCCAGCGATTGACTTGCGGATAGGTAGCCAAAAGAGTGTCGAAAACTTCTTAATCTGAGCAAACTTTGGAAAACAAACCAATTGGTGAAAAATCCCAAAAGAGACATCTGGAAAAATAAATTCTGAAATTTTTTTCCAGTTTTCACTTACCGGAAACAAAGCGAACGCAGTTTGAGAAAAATCGTCCATTTTGAAATGATGGCAAAGAAAAATGAATTTGAAAAGATTTTTGGCACTATTTATCAAAACCAACAATTAATACATTTGGGACTTGTCTGGAACGTAAACCATACAAGGAATTTTCATGAGGTAAACAAAAGTGAAACTTAAACGTCACTAGATGAGCGCAAATTGAGTAGAATCTAGGCTCGAATGAAAAATAACCACATTAGCTTTTTCAAAATTCTCATAGACGCTTATAATTTTGAGCACATGACTCGTAGTTATCACACTGTAATTATAACGTCTAGAGCATACCAAAAGAATCAATTTGGCTCTCTTCTGCTTTTAATCGTTCGAAAACTACCAAAAAAGCTTCCAAGCACAAATTGACCTTTATACTTTTCCCGCCCAACTCTTATTATCAGTTTTTGTTTATTTGAATTATGCCAATATGTATATGTACAAGTGCTTGGCATTTTTAGACGGAAACTTTGATATGATTCATAAACACGGAAATTGAATTTTCTATACATAAATTAAAATTATAAACCTGCATGGGCCAGAAAAGATAGTCGCGGTACCTCCAAAACACAGATTCGAGGTTGGACGGCTCGTTGTCTGCTCGTCGTCCGCTCATCGTCCCCTGCTTATTCGCTTGTTGCCCACTTCTTGTCCGCTAGTTGTCCGCTGATTGTCCGCTGATTGCCCGCTGATTGCCCGCTTGTGCTCCTCTATCTCCCAAGTTATAAATTTCGATAGAAAGATCAGAAAAAACACGAATATCTCGGATGCATGATTACTCTCAGGAATTTGAATTAGTCCATTAAAAAAATCAAATCAAACATCTAAATTTTTGTTGATCAAAACGTGTATAACTCTGAAATTCATACATTCTAATACAAAAAAGTCTCGCTGCACTTTTGAATCTGTGCAACCATTGTTTTTCATTCGAAACCATAGAAAGGAGTTCAAAATAAAATCATTACTCTACCACCATGAAAACTGCTCTTCTTTTCTTGACTCTCATCGCTTGCTGTGATGCTCAATTCAGCCCCGATTCTCAAAAACAAATCGCCGATACTCATAACAAGCTGAGATCTTCAATTGCCAAAGGTTTTATGAAATTTAACAATTGTCGTGCAATTATTTTTTAGAAATGGGACTCTTCACTAGCATCTTCGGCTCAAGACTGCGCTAGATTGTGTCCATTGGGTTATCATCACGTTTCTGCTGATGAAATTGGAAGGAACATCTATTTTTGCTGGGACTATGAAACAGGAAGTTATGACTCTTATGGAGTTAATGCTACCAACTATTGGCAAAACGAGTTACAAGAGTCCTTCTAACGTTTTTCGCTAAGGCACTGAAATAATAAAAAATCGCACTGAAATAAGAACACATCCAAATGGCTTGGGCCGAAACTGGATCCGTGGGTTGCGGAATTAAACTTGCGGACCTGTTCCAACAATGGACCACAAGTTCTTAACTGTTATGGTTTGCGACTACAATGCCCAGTGTGTATTATTGATTATAGTTTGCAAAAATAGTCGAAACTTTCCAGAGATCTAGGACATACCTGCTCGGCGTGCCCACCACATACACAGTGCTAGGAAGACTCGGGACTCTGTGATTGAGTTTCTTGTAATTTTAGTAAAATTTTATTTTTGCAACATCTATTTTTCACAAAAAGTCCGGTCTCCGTTTCAGTAGACTGCGTCCGGCAGCTTCCAAAACATAAAAAAGATCATTAACCATAATTTCGCATAATCACCCATGATGTGTCCCAAGCAGCCTCGGTAGCTTCTGGTCCGCTGTTAATCAGATTGTTGTCCGCTAGTTGTCCGCTTCTCGTCCGCTGCTTGTTGTCCACTTGTAGTCCACCATATCATTAGCTATAAACTTTGATTGAAAGATCAGAAAACAATTATTCATAGGATGCATGATTCATATCTCATACATTTGAAGCCTTCTATCAGACGTACTCTCAATCGGACAGACAATAAAATCAAACAACCAAACTACAATTTTCAGAGGACATTTGCCCTCAGCGTTGATCAGATTATCACCAAACTTCACTGTATTCCTCATTCCTAGAAAATCAGACTACAAAACTGTTCTCGTTTTTCTAATGGATTCTCTTAGTGACTACAAATCCTTTATTTTTTGCTTTTTCATGTCGAATACAAGTCCGTATATAAAAGAGTGTCTTGAAAAAATAAATTATCATTATAAATCAAAGGTTAATGGATCTGGCAGTTAGCCAAACTGCGTTTGCTCTTGTTCCGGTAAAATTAAAAATTTCCCTTCAGAAAAACACAGTAACCCTTCCAGATCACCCTATTGGGATCCATCCTAAACTGGGCAATTTTCTATAGCATCCATAAACTGTCATCGTTCGAAAACTCATTTGGTTACCTATCCGCTAACCAAGCATTCACCGATGCTTTACACTCAACCATTTTCTTGCTCTATTTCTGTCCAATGGTCCTATTGTAAGTTGGTTTGATGTGCAGGTTATCGAAATTCGAGGGTTTTTAGGGACCAACCAATCATGAAGGCGTTTTCTCATCACTGTGGATTCTTGGTTCTTTTTTGCTATGAATTATCAGTGATGACCCATTTGGCTATCTCGTTAAACAGATTCGCTGCTGCTTGGGAACCATACTCTTATGACTCCATGTTCAGTCGAAAGAAAACAAAGCTCCTTATTGTCTTTCTTTGGATTTTTACCGGATCAGTAGCTTATCTTTTTTATCGGCGTGAGTCAGATGATACCAGTGAGCACCTGATTTTAATGTTCAGACTGGTGCCATTTGTATTACGAAGAGAAGACCCACTTTTTCACATTCACCAATACTGAGTTCTGTGGACTCATCGGTTGGTATGGGGACTTTTTGAAGAATGCTGCAATAGTTGTCGTGATCGTTTGCATTGATATTCTTACGGTTTTGAGAGTTCGCAAAATTACTAGACAGGTAATTCACTGGTGGGTATTGTATCCCATAAGATTTCGGTTTCCAGGTTAGCACCGGAATCAGCGAAGAAGCTCAACATAAATTCTCTGCTCGAGATATCCGGTTTCTAAAACAAACTGTCTTTCAAGGCGCTGTTTTCATGTCCGAACTCTTGACCTATTTTTTCTTCCCAATGTACTTCCAGAATGCATGGATCGTCTTTTTTGGAACCTCGTTTGCTTGGGTCGCTGTTCACGCGGCAGATGGGTACGATTGCTTGATTTTTTTTTCTCGAAAATTATTTTTGCCGATTTTTCAGAATGGTTGTTATTGTGTGCAATCCAGAAGTCCGACGATATCTGCTCTGCCGAAAGACCAAACAACAACTGAGCACAAATACTCGATCGCATAACACCGAACATAATACCCGATCACATATTTGAGATTCTCTTTTTGTCAACATTCAATGAATATATAATTCGTATGAACTACACTTTCCTTGTGGTGTGATTTTCAGAAAAATGAAATGCACAAACTTTGTTTCGTGCATCCAGAAATTTTGGATTTGTCTGAAAATCTGAATTTCGAAATAAATTTCTGAGATTTCAGATCCTGAGATTCTCAGATTATCAGATTCTGGTATCCTAAAACTCTGAATCTCTGAGACACTGAGTTTCTAAAATTCCGAAACTCAAAGATTTAGAGGTTCAGGATTCCTGGTTTCCTGGTTTCCTGGTTTCCTGGTTTCCTGGTTTCCTGGTTTCCTGGATTCCTGGATTCCTGGATTCCTGGATTCCTGGATTCCTGGATCCTTGGTTCTGAGATTCTGAGATTCTGAGATTTTGAAATTCTGAGGGTCTGAGATTCTGAGATTCTGAGATTCTGAGATTCTGAGATTCTGAGATTCTGAGATTCTGAGATTCTGAGATTCTGAGATTCTGAGATTCTGAGATTCTGAGATTCTGAGATTCTGAGATTCTGAGATTCTGAGATTCTGAGATTCTGAGATTCTGAGATTCTGAGATTCTGAGATTCTGAGATCCTGAGATTCTGAGATTCTGAGATTCTGAGATTCTGAGATTCTGAGATTCTGAGATTCTGAGATTCTGAGATTCTGAGATTCTGAGATTCTGAGATTCTGAGATTCTGAGATTCTGAGATTCTGAGATTCTGAGATTCTGAGATTCTGAGATTCTGAGATTCTGAGATCCTGAGATTCTGAGATTCTGAGATTCTGAGATTCTGAGATTCTGAGATTCTGAGATTCTGAGATTCTGAGATTCTGAGATTCTGAGATTCTGAGATTCTGAGATTCTGAGATTCTGAGATTCTGAGATTCTGAGATTCTGAGATCCTGAGATCCTGAGATTCTGAGATTCTGAGATTCTGAGATTCTGAGATTCTGAGATTCTGAGATTCTGAGATTCTGAGATTCTGAGATTCTGAGATACTGATATTTGTGAACTTGTGTCGATTCGTGTCGATTCGTGTCGATTCGTGTCAGTTTCGGACTCCTTCGACGGAATTTGTGTCGACTCCAAAATTCATCGACAATCGTTCCGTAATTTGATTCCTTATCACCAATTTTGATCTCTACAAAGTACGACTATCGAAACAGATCTATACTCACTGATTGATAAGATACTATTCCCAGGGAAAAAGATCAAGAAATCAATATTTTAGAACCAAATTCTGAAATTAAAGGTTAAAAAGAATAAAAATTTCTGAATTCAAAAGTCAAGTTTCCCTTATTGGCACTAATTAATCTTCAACCAGGAACCTTAGCCAATCCGTTTGACCAAACCAAATCAAAACAAGTCAATTTGATTAAGCGACCATCATTAAGCTTCCAAACCAGACCATAACGTCATCCGTGTTCGACGAAGTGACCAACGCAAAGACGTATATAATTCGGAAGGTTTGGATTCTGTCTGTCAATCATGATTCGCAATATTCTGATTCTTCTAGTTGCCCTGGTAGCCGCTTCGTACGCTCAATACGGTAAATTTTGATTTTCCTGCAGTGCATTTACAACCTTAACGTTTCAGGCTACGGAGGTTATGGTGGATACCCATATGGTGGTGGGTACCATGGTGGGTACCATAGACACCACTATGGTGGCTATGGAGGAGGATATGGGTACCAGGAGGTTACGGTGGCTACCCAGGTGGTGGATATGGTGGATACCCATATGGCGGATACGGAGGCTATGGAGGTTATGGAATGTATCGGCCAGGACTCATCGGAATGCTTCTTGGAAAATAATTGTTCATTTTTTGATCTCTAGTCTTTTTGCAACATTTTTTGTCTGTACATATAGTTCGACTGTTCCATTTTTTTCGATTAACAATAATAAGCACTTTTTGATCCTCTTTACAATTCATCCCTCTCCAAAAACCAGTCATAATCGGTCTGCTAATGGAGGTACGTCCAAAAATGATGAAGAAAACTATTGTTTACCTCTCCATTTGTCCATTTTTTGATCGTTTCACTCGGCAACGAAACACGTTGGTTTCGCTGTCTGTCGTCTCTTCTTTTTTACCCAATCCCTCGATTATTTTCGAATAATGATGACAAATGGAATCGGTATAAAAGAGGAGAGTAGTAAATGGAAGGACAACCGATTTTGGCCAGAAAATGGGAGTTCCACAACTGTATTACTTTACGATTCGAGGTGAGTTATCCTTGCAGGAGAGGATGGAAAAATGTCTGGAGCTCTTGAATTCCAAAATTAAAAGAAATGTTCTTCTTATTATTATTCTAGAATATTCTTTCAGGATTCGGAGAGTACATTCGTCTTCTGTTCATCGATAACGGGATCAAGTTCGAGGACATCCGCTATGTCTACGGATCTCCAGAATGGGATGAGCACAAGAAATCCATGATTTTCGGACAAATGCCAACACTCAAGCACGATGGAAAAGAATACGCTCAAACTGGAGCCATCATGCGTCACTTGGCTAGAGTTCATGGTAAGTGTGTTCTAGGGTTGGCCACGGGGCTCCCGCTTTTACGCAGGAGCCCCGCCTGTGGAAAAAAGCAGTTCGTTGAATGAAGCAGTAACCAAAATTTTCAATTTTTTTAACGGTTCAGGGTACCCAATTAGGCTACCCTGAAAGTTTCAAGCCAATTGGTCCATTCAGTTACGCGCAATTACGCAAAGTATGCCGCCTCCCGGGGCGGGGGCGAATCCCCGCCCCGCTCTCTGGGGCGGGGGTGCGGGGCGGGGATCGCCCCTTTTTGCCCCCAAGCCAACCCTAGTGTGTTCTATTGAAAAACGTTAATGACAACAAATTCTGAATTTCCAGACCTAAACGGGTCCAGCGAGGACGACGCCACATTCCTCGACATGTTCTTCGAAGGTGTCCGTGACTCTCGTATGAAGTACGTCATGTACATCTACATGGACCAGGGAACTCGCGAGGAGTTGACCCAGAAGACCCTCCCAACCTGTCTTGCTAACTTTGAAAAGCTCTTCAAAATCCACCAAGGAAAATTCATCATTGGTGATAAGCCAAGCTACGCGGACTACATTCTGTTCGAGGAACTCGATGCTTACACTCATTTGGACGCCACGATTCTGGACAAGACCCCTTCGTTAAAGGCATTTTGGGAGATGATGTGGCAGAGACCAAACTTGAAGCCATATCTGGAGAAGCGCAAGGCTGATGGAGTCTGGATTAATGCTATCGAGAAGGGAATGAAATAATTTGGAATTTATTTTTATGATTTGCAGAAATAAAGCATTTTGTATTGTCATAACTGTTCAATGGTTTTTGGAAAAATCAAAAAATCGGTTCGCTCGAAAAATAACAATCACTACAAAGTTCAAACTGAAAGACACATTTATTATCTTATCGGAAAATGCTACAGTCGCTCGAAAAACTACGATCCAACGGTGAACTGAGACCATTAAAGAAAGGGGACATGAAAAAATAACTTTCTATGAATTTCAGAACACTAATCACTGTACACCGTCACGTCAAAATGCATACCGTAACAAAAAAATCAAAACTGTTTGTGTCCCCTCCTTCAAGACAGTTTATATACCTCGGGCATTTAGCAGAGATCACAAAACGGTCACAAAAAACCTTGTCACAATTTCAAAGCAAACCCCAGGCAAATTCAAATTGATCAGAAAATGATCACAAAAGAAAATGAAAAAAAAATTGCCATGGATCTATACCACAAAGTTTTTTAATGATTGAAAAATCTGTATATAAAGAACACACAATAGAAAAAATGCACATGTCTAAAAATGACTGTTCCACAACTTTATTATTTTGCCATTCGAGGTACGGTATAGCCCATAACATTTTTTTTTCAAATTTTTTGTTTCAGGTCTCGGCGAGTACATCCGTCTTCTTTTTACCGACAACGGAATCAACTTTGAGGACATCCGCTTTGTAAGCAGATCTCCAGAATGGAAAGAAGCCAAAATGTCAATGATTTTCGGACAGATGCCATGTCTCAAGCATGATGGAAAGGAGTACGCTCAAACTGGAACCATCATGCGCCACTTGGCCAGGGTTCATGGTATGCGCGCTCTATTGAAAACATTCTTGACAAATCGAGATATCTAACCAGTACACAGCATAACCCAAACAACAAACTGAATTTCCAGACCTCAATGGATCCACCGAGGATGATGCCACATTCCTTGACATGTTCTTTGAAGGCCTTCGTGACTGCCGTCAGAAGTACGTCCGCTACATCTACTTCGATGAAGGAACTCGTGAAGACTTGGTCCACAAAACTCTCCCAGATTGTCTTACAAACTTTGAAAAGCTCTTCAATATCCATCAAGGAAAATTCATCATTGGTGATAAACCAAGCTACGCTGACTACATTTTGTTTGAAGAGTTGGACGTCTACACCCATCTTGACGCCACGATTCTGGACAAGTTCCCATCTCTCAAGGCGTTCTGGGAGATGATGTGGCAGAGACCAAACCTGAAGGCGTATCTGGAAAAGCGCAAAGCTGATGGTGTCTGGATCAGTGTTGTCGAGAAAGGAATGCATTAATTTTTGTATATTTTCATATAAATCTTTGTTGCTCAATTTTCCTTATGATTATGACAAATTATCAATCTTGAAATGGCGCGACCCCGGGTTTTTCACATATGACAAATTTTTTGGAAGCCTGTTTTCAGGATTTCTTTTTGCAAAAGAATAGTTTAATGAAAATCCGCTCTCTGCGAGCTTTTTGCTTGGCAGAATTTTATTAACCGCGAAGTGTTTTGAAATAACGGTTTATGACCTGCTGTAATAAGTTATCTAGTGAAACGTCGCACTATCTTATCGTTCTCATAATCATATTGTTGGAATAAAAGTATAAAAGGAAAAGGACCAATCAACACTACGATAAAATACTACCATGACTGTTCCACAACTCTTCTACTTCGACCTTCGAGGTAACCTATCTTGCTATAAGATCAAAAAATAAATAGATTTTTTCAGGTTTTGGAGAATACATTCGTCTCCTTTTCCGTGATAACCAAATCGAGTTTGAGGATATTCGTTTGGATCATGAGCCTAAAGACAATCGTTTGGACCGTGGACTGGAATGGCAGGAACTCAAAAAATCCATGATATTCGGACAGATGCCATGCCTCAAGCATGACGGAAAAGAGTACGTTCAAACTGGAGCCATCATGCGCCACTTGGCCAGAATTCATGGTAAGTGCGCTCTATTGAGAAAATTTCTGACAACAAGATCTCAGACAACGAACTATATATTAATGAATTCCATAATATATTCCGAGTTTTCAGGCCTGAACGGATCCGATGAGGACGAGGCAACATTCTTGGACATGTTCTTCGAAGGTGTCAGAGACACTCGCAAGGAATACAGTCGTTTCATTTATTACGACTCTCCGAAGCGTGAAGAAATGCTCGAGTCGATTCTCCCAAGAGATCTTGCGGATTTCGAGAAACTCATGAAGGTTCACCCAGGAGAGTTCATCATTGGTGACAAGCCCAACTATGCCGACTACATCTTGTTCGAGGAATTGGACGTTTATACTCATCTGTACGCTACGATTCTCGACAAGTACCCGTCGTTGAAGGCATTCTGGGTGAAGATGTGGCAGAGACCAAACCTGAAGGCGTATTTGGAGAAGCGCAAAGCTGATCGAGTCTGGATTAATGCTATCGAGAAGGGATTAGATTAATTGGAATATAGGTTTTTTTCTAATTTGAAGAAATAGAGAATTATGTAGTGTAATTGATTTCAAAACTGCTCAATGGTTTTTGATAAAATCAAAAATCCGATCACTCAAAAAGTTACAATCCCTACAGGATTCACATTGATAACAACATTTCATTACTAATAACATTCACCAAATTCCGTATGTCCGGATGGATGTAGCGTGTCGGTTCACCCATTCAAAGATAACCGATTGAGCTGAAACCTAGACAGGCGAATCGAAAATTGTTATTAGTTTTTGCCCGACCCTTTCTATTTTCGAAGTTTTGATTTTGAAATCTTCTGGAGACGTTCCTTGGTTTCACCACAGTAAAGCGTGGTGTGCAGAGAGGGGGCGAGAGGAGGGAAAAGGGAGAGATGGTGAGGAAATTCACCACACACGTGTACGCCATCTCTATCAAGTTTCCTGTGGTGACCCGTGGTGTAGTGGCTAACGCACTACGTTTTTGTTCTTGCGACACGGGTTCGAGTCCGACAGGCGGCAACTCCTTTTTTTGATTTTTGAAAAGAGTTTAGATGTGAAAGAGAATATGTATAATGTTTTCTCTCATTGGTTCTATTGCGGGAAAGAGTTTTCACATTTTTCTGATTTGATCAGTAGTAGGAAGGAAAAGTTAGTTCTATTTTGAATTTTTTGAAAATATGATATAAGGCAAAGGTAACATAATTTATCGAATTTCTAAGATCCATATTTGCCTTTCTCAGAAATTTAAGATATTTAAAATTCGCGAATTTTTGATTTTTCAAATTTCCGGAACTCTAAATTTGAATTTTCTTATCTTCTCAATTTCCCAACTACTGAAATTCTTCTCTTGATTTCTGGGTCCCTATTCATGAAACTTCCAAATTTTTTAACTGTTTGAAATTCGAAATATATAAAATTTGGATCTTCTGAAATTAGTGACTTCAACAATTCGGAAACTAAAAATTATATTGGGAATTTAAAAGCTTTTAAAATTCACATTTTACTTACAGTTTACTTTTACAATTTCAGAGTTTTCGAATTGCTGAAATTTCGGCTCTGGATTTCCGAGTTCCGACTCTCTTAATCTTTTAACTCCCGAATTTCCGGAAAGCTGAAAATATGAATTTCTGAACACGAAAACTTCAAACAATTGGAATTTCGGAAGGTTGAAAAGTAGCAAACTCGAACTTCTGAATTTGATACATTGAATTTCCAAAAGTCAGAAAAATAACCCTCGAACTTCAAAATGTCTCATTTTTTGGATATCTGGATTTCCTTATTCCTGACTTTCCAAATTCTTAAAAAATTCGAATATCTTAATTTCAGAAACTTTTAAATGCACAACTACCAAAATTCTGAGTTTCTGAATAAAGAAATTTCAAAAAATTAGAATTTCGGAAATAGGAAATTCGGAAAATAAGGATTTTGAAAGTTCAAAAATCAATGAATTCTAGAAATCCGGGAATCCGAAATATAGAAAATTCAGGAAAAAACAAAAAACTCCTGAATGTCTATTCTGAAAAAATCCCCCCCCCCCCCCCCCCAAGTTTAAACTCAATTTCTCAATTTCCGAATATTTCGAATTCTAGCTTTTCAGAACGCGGAAAATCAGAATCATCAAAAACTAGAATTTCAGACACTCAGAATTACAGAAGAAATTTACAAAACTCTGAGTTTCTAAATTTCCTATTTTCCAAGTTCAGATAAAAAAAAATTCCCTCAATAAAAGTTTCGAGGCCTCTTTTTGAAGCCAAGATTACAGATACTGTAACCGAAGACCAGGAGTTTCAGCCCCGAAGGGGCGTAAACCGACTGGTATTATCTTATCAGAAACTGTCACATTCACTCAAAAAGCTACAATCCAACGCTCAGAAGTATGTTATAGATTACTGTTGAACGCTAAATCAGATTTTTTCTATTTTTTTTTTGAAACATATTACATTACCAAGAATGTTATAACCTCCGATCTTCGCTATCATCTTGTTGACCAACACGTTGCCCTGACTGTCTGTGTCTCTTCTTTCAGACTGATCTATAGTATCACTGATAACGTTAGCATCAATGTGATAAACATTTAGATTGGTCTTACACACTTGACACATAGAAACGGTCAAAAAACTACAGATATTCCAAGTACCCATTTGATAAAGTATAAACTGGGGAAATATCAAAAAACCAATATTTTATTTGCTAACCTGACAGGATATAACATTCTGATACACAGGAATACTAATCCATTTCCTCCTGTCTGTTACAAAAAAACAAGAAACTAGACTATCACAACAAAAACATTACTTGGTACGAAACGATATGATCAAACGGTATTTGCATGACCAGCAGGTAAAACAAAGATTAGGCTTGTGCTTTGGCTTTTCTGGAATATTGCGCAGCACCGTGTGTTTTTCAACTCTCTCCGGATATCGTTGTTTAACGAGAGGTATACAATAGGATTGGATGAGCAATTCAATATAACCATGAGCGTGAGAACAAAATACCACTCCTCATGACCGGGAGGTACAACAATAGCCATTGTCTCATAGAATACGAAAGCCAGGATGTAGAAAATCAGGATGAATACAAATTGGAGCAAGTACCTGGAACATTGTCTTCTACATATTCATAATGTCAGGCTTAGCACTGTCCGTGGTTGGGCCAGTATATTACTTTATATCTCGTTTCTGATTCTGCTTACTAATACTGCTGGACACAATCTTCGTGGTTTTTCGAATTGTATTAAGCACTAGAAAGTAGAAGAATGAAGCCATCGAAGCAGCACTGATGCTGTAGACCTTATTCATTAGATTGGAATATGAATACATATCGTCTACATCCACATACAGAACAACCATCATTTCTTGATCTACGATGAATTGGCAGCAGGGGAATAGAAATTGATTGGAAATAACGGAAAACACGGCGGCTGACACCAGGAAGAAGAATAAGGTAAAAGTGAATTTGTGTGTGAATACATGATGTTTGTTGAGAGTTATTATTGTGAATCTGAAGTTTTCAAAATATCAACGTGCTTTGATTTCCCTCTCCAACCGATTAGCCGACATCACGATCTGCAAAAAGCCTTCCATGTACCAAGCGCCAATGAAACAGCCTCCGACCAATAAGTTGGCCCAACCCATACGCTCATAAATTAAAAGATAGTGCTAAATTGGAAGTTTTGAAATATAGAATGGCATCTGAAAACCTACATCGGCTAACATCGAAATCGATAGATAAAACATCGCAAAAAGCTGAAGAAGATCGGAGAGCAGGTTGAAAAATGCAATCACATAGAAAGTGTTCTTCCGTTCTACAAACGCTAAGTGTATAATAGGAGGAGCAATTAGGAAGTTTAGAAAAATCGCCAATGAGGAGAAGGAAAAGGATACAAGCCCGAGATAAAGTTTTGGTGTCATTATTGTGATTTGTCGAGTGTGAGTTTCTTTGACTATGTGTAACTCTCTTGAGTTACATATAAAGGAAATGTATATAAAGGAAATTGACTGTCTACTGACTCTCTGATCAGAGTTTGTGCATATTGTCATAAAAAACCAATCATATGATCTGATATTGAAACATCTCATAACCGCAAACTTTAGGATATAGTTTTCTGTATATCCTGGCTTGTCCTTGGGTTTTTCCGGACTGTGAAAATTTGCGAAAAGCAAGCTATAAGGTGCAGAAGATTGCATTTCTCCTTGAGCTGGAATCCTGTGGAATTTTTCAGAGTGGAGTTATTGGACTCATTCAGTTCCCGATAATCAAAGTCTCACATTTCTGAAGATCGTTCTAAGTGAGATATGAGAACAAATCAATGCCAATCACCTCTGTGCAGTCGTGGACTTTTCTCCGAAGCCTCAGAATTCAAAAGTTTTGATTTCTTAAAAATTTTGGGCGTTTGAAATTAATTATTCCAAAATTTAAACACATTTTTTTCAAGTTTCAGAAAAGTTGTAGTAATTTTAATCGCTGAGATTATAGTCCAATATTCTCATCTAAAATTTGTTCTTTAGGTTTCATCTTTCATTGTTACCAGAATTTTTTTCTGCTTCAGTCCTTTTGCTCTATCAGTTTTTGATCTACACAGAACACGTTAGGTCGAAAATCACAAAGCATAAGAAGTCTCGTATTTTTTCCCACCAGATGTACTGGGAAAATATTTCAACGCGCCAAATTTTCACTAATTTTCAGAGAACTCTTTTCAAAAAAAAAAATGTATCTTTCCGCTGTTATTATCAACACGATTTCCATCTTTTTTCCATTTATATCAATGATTATTTACTCCAGATTATTGCTCATGATATTTTAGTAGGTTCTATTTTAAAAATTTAAATTTCAGAGAACATAAAAATTTTTAGCTTCAAAACGATACGAAAGATTTCTGATCTCTCATTATTCTATTGTAAATTTGTTTTAGATTTGCTGATTAGTATATTTAGTGAGTTTCAAAAATTCAAAGATTTCGATTTTTAAACAAAGACTTCAGGCCTTCTAAAGCTGATTCTATATGCTCTATCCATGACAAACCTTGTGGATTTTTTCATGAATCAGCATATTTTAACATTTTTCGTAATCTGGCCAGTGAATTCTATCAGTAGTCTTCGAGCTCTTCTTTTATGTTCATCGCACTGGACAGATCATTTGTAGGTTTTTTTTTAATTTGTGAAATCTGTAAAATTTTTTGTTTTAGGCTACCTACCTCCCTATCACATTTTTCAAGTACCGAAAATTCATACCAACTTATTTCATTATCACATTTGTACTTTCTTATCTCCTTGTAGATTTCTCGGTATTATTTTTGATGTGTGGAATTGACTTACTCACTCCAACTACCTGTGTGAATATTCAATGTGTCCTTGGCACTTGTTATCAAACATATTGGCTCAATTTCGAGAGAGTAGTGTATATTTTAATTGTGATTTTAACATTTGTATTAACTTTCAAACTTTTGATATGGAACATATATAAGAAGCAAAACATCAGCAAAGATCTTAAGAAGGTAAGGGAAAAATAAGAGCTTCAAAGTCTTCAAGTAAAACCCTTTTGTAGGCAAACCATCTGACCCTTATCGAATGTTGTATTCTCATAATTTCTGAACTGATACCTCCAACTACTCAATCTCTAGTTCCAGATGCTTTTACATATCTTGGTGCTATAATTTCAGCTTGTCAAACGTTGGGATTTGTGGTGGGGGTTTATTGATCACTGTGAATTTGAAGCAGAAATACAAGACAACGAGTGTGACGAGCACTGGAAAAATGGGGAATAAATCGACAGCTGGAAATACTACTAGTGAAGCGCAATAAATACTTTTTGAAGTTGTTCATAATAAACTTTATTGAAACAATTTTCTTTTAAATACATTTCTACCGAAAGTCTTTAAGCGATTTTTAATCACTTTATGGTAATCTTTAAAAAAAATTTTATTTCTCAAGAATTCTTTCAAATAAACCTCTCGAGGGAATGCGTACCGTAACTAAAAAATCTTGTATCTTCTTTAAAAAATTGCCGTAAACTCTTTAATAGAGTTACCCAATAATAATCAACTGTGAGCCAATTTATCTCGGTTTTTGTAAAAGATATCAAGAAACAGTCAACTGATAAAATATCTTTGAATTATAATCAACATTTTATCAGTTGGGAAATTTTTGTTATCTCTTACAGGAAATGATATTTGAGCTCAAAATCGACGCGTTTGGGATCATTCTGTCAGGGTGTTTGCAGTAGCTTCTTCCTCGAGAGCGAGGAGCGGAGCGACGAACCAGTAAAAATAAGTTCAATCGCGCCGAAGACGCACCAGCCGGCTGTTTGAAGCACCAGAGACGCGGCAAACAGGCTGGTTCAAAATGAACGTTGTTCTGAGTTCATGAAAGATTATACACCCAGCCCAAAAAGATGAACATGTCACATTCTAATTATATTTTATGACTTAATTCATAAGAAAAGAATCATCTGAATCAGAAAACTCATAGCACCGTAAAGAACATAGGCTCATACTCCAGTTCCAATATGAGTCAAGCTTAAAACCAAAATTTTCACACACACGAAAATCGAAAACAAAATTCGTGCATTTTCGTTTTCTGTCTCGTTTCTACCTGGAGCACATTCCCATTTTTTTAATTACCACTCCCAGAAAAAAAAAGAAAAAATCATGTATCTGTCAGCTGCTATAATCAATACCGTTGCAATCAGTTTTCCATTTATCTCAATGATAATTTACGCGAAATTATTGCTAATGATATTTTGGTAAGATTATCTTAAGGCTTTGTCAAATGACTGCCGACCGCGATTTCAGAAGTCGCTTTAGATTATTAAAATGAGATTTTCAAAATTTCTTAAGAATTTCAGGTTCAAAACCATCAAGCAGGCACCCGAACTTTCATTATTTTATTTCAAATTTGTATTCGACCTAGTTATCAGTGTTATCAGTCTCGTAAAAATGATAATTTATGCGTTAGCAATGCTACCAACCTTTTTGAATTTCTTCAATGCTAATCACTGGCTCACGTTTCTGGTTATCTGGCTGATATGTCTTATCAGTTCTCTTAGAGCAATTTTAGTCTTTTTCATAGCAATGGATAGAACTTGTGTAAATTTTTTTGTTTGATTGGAGCGCATTTATAACATTTTTCAGGCAACCTACCTTCCTATAACCTTCTTCAAGTACCGGAAGTTTATACCTACCATCTTGATAATTGGTCTAGCTACGTCCTATTCTCTAGTAGACATATCTGTAGCATTTTGGATATGTAAAGCGGACCTAAACACGCCTACAACATGTGTCAATGGCTTGTGTGTCCTGGGAGCTTGCTATCAAGACTACTGGTTGGAATTTCAAAAATACATATATGCTCTTATAATTGCCTTAACTTGTCTCTTATGTCTCAAACTATTTATTTGGAATAGAGTTAAGAAACATAATGTTAGCCAGGATCTTCGAAGAGTGAGATTTTGAATTTTTCTTTCTCGGAAAACCTATAAATTTTCAGGCTAACCGTCTAGCGCTTATTGATTGCACTATCCTCATTGTTTTTGATTTCTTACCTCCAATTCTTCATACAGTTTTTCCGGATTTTTTCGACTACGTTGGAGCTATCAATTCGGTATCTCAGACATTGGGATTTGTGGTGAAATCTTGTTTGGTAACGCTGAACTTGAAACAAAAGTATCAAGTGAAGAAAGTTGCGACGTCTGCCAAGACTATGTGGAGCACCAGTGAACAAAAACATTTATCTTGATTAGAAATTTTTAATTTTCGAAAAAAATTAATGTTGCAGTTTTGATGTCCTGTTGATTTTTCTCATTCTGACAGTCGGAGGTTTTTAGATTCAAAGATTCTGAGATTCTGCGATTCTTAGATTCTGAGATTCTGCGATTCTTAGATTCTGAGATCCTGAAATTCATTGAAAACACTTTAACATTTTTTAAAATCTCAAAAATCTCGAAATTTCAAAAATCTTCAAAATTTCACAGATGTAGTTAATACATTTTTAATATTGTTATTTGAATCAAGATTCTTCTTTTTTTTTCAATATTCATTTAATTTTTTCATCTGTGTGTTCTATGGATGCTTCAATGCTCCTACGTGTTATTCAATCATGTTCTGATCAACTTTTCAGAAAACGAACAACTAATAATTTTTCTTTCTCCGAACTATATTTCACCTGAAAAATAAAAATTTTAATACCATTTATTCTGACTACACTCTACTTCATTTTTTCTGTTATTTTGCTTTCATTTTTGTCCTCGATTTCAGGCAATAAAAATGTTTGTATCTGCTGTACTAATTAATTTCCACTTTTTTTGTTATTTTGCTTTCTTTTTTTCACACCGAGATTTCTAAAAATCACAAGAAGGAACTTACCCTAGACCCCTTTGTGTGGGAAAATGAGTCAGGATTACATAAGACGGCTTTCCTTATCCCTAAATCCCTTTTAACACAATACATGATCTTTTATTAACCCTTTGACATGTAAATTTATGATTAAGAGATGACAAAACTCTAAAGATATCCTAACATCATCTTCAGATCGCCCACAATTCATTACTTGTCTATTCACCAACTTCCCCGTCATAAGTTTTACTGCAAAAATTTTGACCAAACTTCACTTTACCCAAACTAAAAAATCCCAATCTTCGACCAAAAGTTTTCTATTTCTGGATTTACTTTGTTCTGATTTTTTCATAAGTTCAGCTATACGTGCGTCTTTTATGTATTGTGTATGATCTGACGATTTTTTCCCACGGAATCAATCAGAACAAGGGGGTACGAGAGAATTCAGAATTCATATCCAGCACATTTTCTTCCATTTTTGTTTTTCTACACGTTTTTCTGGATTCCACAAGCTCCCCAAATATGTACACATCCGCTATCGTTATCAATACAGTTGCTATCAGTTTCCCTTTCATTTCTATGATTGTTTACGGTAGATTATTGCTCATGATATTCTGGTGAGTCTTGCAAACTTCTTTAAAACATAAACTTTATTTATTCCCAGGTTCAAGACGATTCAAAAGTCTCCGGAACTCTATTTATTTTACTGCAAATTTGTGTTCGATTTGGTCATTAGTTTTATAAGTGAGCCCAAAATTTTTTAATACTGAATTTTTTATAAATCCAGTTTTCCAGGCTTTATAAAAATGATAATCTACGGGTTATCCATGACTAGTTGGGCTGATTTCTTTTTCGCAAATCATTGGCTCACTTTTATGTTCGTCTGGCCGGTGAGCTCTTTCAGCACTTTGAGAGCAATCCTTGTCTTGCTTATTGCGGTGGATAGGACTTGTGTAAGTTTAAAGGAGGGGCCCAAGGGATTCCCAGAAACGTTTAGGGGCTCTAAAACCCCAAAACTGGACTACTTCCAGCTTTGAATTTTCAGGCCACTTACATTCCTATCAAATTCTTCAAATACCGAAAATTAATCCCAACCTACTTCATCATTGGTCTAGTACTATCATATTCTATAATTGACACATCTGTGGCATTTTTAATTTGCCAAATCGATTTGAGCACACCTACGGATTGTGTAAGTGCCCAGTGTATAAATGGGGCATGCTATCAGAGGTACTGGTTGGTATTCTCTCAAATCTTGTATGCACTGATTATCGCGTTGACTTTGTTGCTGTGTCTGAAAATATTCTTCTGGAACAAGGCAAATCTCAGTGGAGATTTGAAGCGGGTGAGTTGTTTTTTTTGCAACAGATCTACAAATTCCAATTTTCCAGGCAAATCGTCTAGCCATGATCAACGCATTCATCCTGTTCATTTTCAATTTTCTACCTCCCATCGCCAATTCTGTCTTCTCAAATTATTTCGAATACGTGGGAGCGATGAACTCAGTCTGTCAGACGCTGGGATTCGTCGTGGAATCCTGGCTAACCAATGTGAGCATGCGTCAGAAGTATCGAGTCACCGTAGTGACGTCATCAGGAAAGGTTGTACAGAGATCTACAGTGGAGAAGTTTAGTGAATATAAGTGAATCTAGATTACATTATACTTTATTTTTGTTAATATTTGAATCAAACCTATTTTTTCAATATTTAAATGCAATTTGTGTGTTCTATGAATGCCCCCATGTTATTCCATCATGTTCCAATCAACTACCCAAAACAAAACAACTAATAATTTTCCTTTCTCCGAACTATATTTCACCTGAAAAATACAAATTTTAATACCATTTATTCTGACTACACTCTACTTCATTTTTTCTGTTATTTTGCTTTCATTTTTGTCCTCGATTTCAGGCAATAAAAATGTTTGTATCTGCTGTACTAATTAACATAATTGCAATCAGCTTCCCATTTATTTCTATAATTTTTTACACAAGATTGTTGTCGAATATTTTTCTGTGGGTCGTTTAGAAAATTGGGAGATTATGATTTTTAGAAAAGAGTCAATTAATTACAGAACAAGGAAAATAAAAATAGCGCCAGAGTTGAATTTTTTTACTGCAGATTTTTTTAAGATTTGCTGATTAGTGTCATTAGTAAGTTTCTAAATGTGGGACCTAAATATGAATGGTACGGTGTAGTAAACGGAAGGATGTGTTTTGTCCTAAGCCTTGTCAATTTCCTGTTTTAGTCCCCTAAAGGTACATGGTGACATATTGGGGGTCTCAATTGAGATGTTTTGAATTTACACCCGTTTTGATCTACTTGTAAGTTTATTTTTTTGGTGCTGGGCAGTTATACTGAACTGGGAGGTACTATTGATTTCTGAAGCTCCTGCATTTCGCCTTATCTAACGGCGGGTCTTGATCTAATGGTCGGTCATAAAACAAGGCCGTGGTTCTGGCCTGTTGCCGTAGATCAAAACAGTTTTTTTATATGCTCAGCCAAACAGAAACTAGGGATTCTAGGCCGCCAAATCCTGTCCAGCTAAGAAACGAACAACATTCAGGTTTTGGAAAAATGATCATCTATGGGCTGTCCTTGACTCAATTATACAACTTCTTGACGGCAAATCATTGGCTCACTTTTATGGTCGTCTGGCCTGTTAGCGCTTCGAGCAATGTGAGAGCAGTTTTGATCTTCATTATTGCCCTTGACAGGACTTGTGTGAGTTTTACACACCTAAACTTAGCAATCCATTACTTTTTCAGGCCGCCTACTGTCCTACAATCTTTTCCAAGTACCGTAAACTAATACCGACTGTTCATGTGATTTTCTTTGTTTCATCATTTCTTGTGATTGAAACATTGATAGCTTTTCACATTTGCAAAATTGACCTAAACATCCCAACAGACTGTATAGAGGCGCAGTTTATCAATGGAGCCTGTTATCACAATTATTGGATAACGTTTTCGAAAATCCTTTACACTCTTATCATAGCCCTGACATTTATGCTCTGCTTGAAAATCTTCTTTTGGGATAGATACAAGAAGCAACATGTGAATGAAAATTTGAGAAGGATGGGCTGAGCAATAAAAAACAATATTTAACATATGAAGTTTATTTCAGGCTAATCGTTTAGCATTAATTGAAACATTTATCATAAAAATGTTCGATTTAATATCTCCAATTATAAATTGTTTTTATCCGGATTATTTTGAATTTGTCGGTGCTATGAATACAGTATGCCAGACGTTGGGATTCGTTGTGGAATCTTGGCTAACTATTATAAATATGCAACAGAAGTATCGAATCGACAGTGTGAAGCCGTCTGCAAAATCTATGTATCCATCAGAAATTAATTGAATTTTAGCAAAACAGTCTTTTGATCTCATGTTATTCCATGCTCCAGACAAATGCTCAGCAAACAAATGACATTAAACAAATTTTATTTTTCAAAACTAATTCATCCTGGAAAAGTGTTTATGACACATTCATTCTGACCACCCAACACCCACCATTTCCTTTTTTGCTATTCTACAGATTTTCATTTCTCTCAAGTCCCTTTTAACAATGTTTGTATCCGCTATGCTAATTAACATAATTGCAATTAGCTTCCCATTCATTTCTATGATGTTTTATTCAAGATTGTTGCTAAATATATTTCTGTAAGTAATTATACAGAAAACTTGAAAAGATTTTTTAAAACAATAAATTGCAGAACAAGAAAAATCAAAATCGCGCCAGAGTTGTATTTGTTTTACTGCAGATTTGTTCTAGACTTGCTGATTAGTTTTATCAGTAAGTTGGGACCGTTTGAAGCTTGAAAAAAGATCCTGCTCATTTAGGTTTTGTTAAAATGGTTGTCTATGCGCTGTCCATGACCCCATTGTACGATTTTCTTGTGACAAATCATTGGCTAACTTTCATAGTCGTTTGGCCTGTGAGCGTTTTGAGTAGTATGAGAGCAGTTCTTGTTTTAATTATTGCTTTCGACAGGACTTTTGTGAGTTTCACATTCCCAAACTCATAAATCCATCTTTTTTTCAGGCCGCCTACTTCCCCGTTTTCTTCTTCAATTATCGTAAACTAATCCCGACGCTTCTTATAATTGCCTTTGTCTCATCGTACTTTGTGTTCGAAGTCCTCGTAGCTTTCCAAGTATGCAAAATCAACCTGAAAATCCAAACAACTTGTATAAGTGCCCAGTGTATCAATGGGGCTTGTTATCACAACTATTGGATAACATTTTCAAAAATTCTCTATGCTCTTATCATAGCCCTTACTCTTATGCTTTGTTTGAAAATATTCTTTTGGGATAGATACAAAAAGCAGAATGTGAATAAAGACTTGAGACGGGTGAGCACTGCTAGCTGAAAAATTTAAAAATAATGTTCAATTAATTTCAGGCCAATCGTCTGGCATTAATTGAAACATTTATAATAATTGTGTTCAATTTAATACCACCAACTATAAATTCATTCTACCCGAATTATTTCGAATATGTCGGAGCTATGAATACAGTATGCCAGACGTTGGGATTCGTTGTGGAATCTTGGCTGACTACAATAAATATGCAACAGAAATATCGAATCGATGGTGGTCGAAAACCATCTGGAAAATCCATGTATCCATCTGAAATTAGTGGAAATAAATATTGAATAACAAAACATTTGTATTCTTCGAGTTGAATATTTTTAAAAATAGGTGTGAATTCGTACTAAAAGGAGAAGTGTTCTTTAAAGATACGCGCTAGATTTTGAAAAGGCGCTCGCGTGTATAAATCATACTTGTGGAAAGATGGCCGGCCCGCGGGCCGGGCCGGGCTGAGATTTTTCTGAAAGCGGGCCGGCCCGCTTTTTGAAAATTTTGAAATTTTAGAGCAAATCATCTTTTTTCAAAATGGCCTTTCTCCTTAATAAATAAAAATCCACACTAGAGGACGATTCTGTCGAAAAAAACTGTTTTGAGGTAGTTTTTAGAAAAAATTTCATCCTTGCCAAGTTTGATTTTTTTGCTAAAAATTCAATTAAATTGACTTTTTCGGATGGTTGTATGCATTTGGATTAATGTTTGTGCTATTAAAAATATATTGGCACATTTGAAAAGTAACATTTTCGAAAAGTTGTCCTAGGCGGGCCGAGGGTTTTGAGGCAAGCGGGCCGGCCCGGCCCGGACGTCCACATGTATGGTATAAATCTGACATCTTCAGATTCTACGTAACAACATTGTCTAGACCAGGTAATGAAAATAAGACGAAGTAGGAAAAAAATATGATTTGCAAAAATATGTCTTGTTACCGAAATAGGTATTCCTACTTTCAGGTGCTGATTTTAACCTTTTCAGAAATGGGAAAGTTGCTGAAAAACTGAGATTATTCGAATATTTCTGTGAATGCGAAGGTTTTAAAATAGGCCTGTTTTACGCCTTTCAGAAATTTCTAGAGATCGGAAACTTGACAGCCGAGCTTCATACTTCTGAAAATGGTCAAATACCCGGAAATCAACTGAAAAATACGCTTTAGTCCCTTACTGACCGGTACTGTATATATGAGTGATTAACCCACAAACCATTTCTCACTTTTTTTTGCCTTTCGCCTTCTTTAAATCCCAGTAATAACCAAAAACGTATAAAAACAAAACCAATTTCTGACACTTGTTCTAGAAATTCGTATTCTTCGAAATTCAGTATTCGAAATTCGTATACCAAAACGTATAAAAACAAAACCAATTTCTCAAGCTTGTTCTAGAAATTCGTATTCTTTGAACAGAACGCCTTTCCTTTTTTTTCGGAGTTCGAATTACAAAATATTGACAAAGACAAGTCAGAAAGTTAGCCATTCTACAATATTATATTACCACTAACAAATATAATCAAAAATCGGAAGGAGGTCCAAAGACGTCAATTTCTAGTGCGATTCATTAAACTCCTATTCATGAACTTCCGTCATATCGAGAACCTGACGAGAGAAGCTTAAATCAAACTTTATATTCAAGGTTCTGAGAAGAAAATCAAAAACACAAACTTTGTTTTTTTTTTGGGCCCTTCCTACTCTAACATAATTATTTTTACTGATTAAGTTAACGCTATTGCATTAATCGGAACGCAATACTCGGTAGACACCAGTTGCTCAGACTTCTCCGCTATGTACCTGTCAGCAAAAATCATCAATACCATTGCGATAAGTTTCCCATTAATATCTGGAATAATCTATGGAAGATTGCTGATAATGATTTTTTGGTAATCACAGAAATCATTCGGTTTCCAAAAAAAATATCCTGATTTCAGGTACAAAACTATCAAAAAAGCACCGGAACTGTATTTGTTCTACTGTAGATTTGTTTTTGATTTGGTGATCAGTGTTATCAGTAAGACGAAGTTTGAAACTCAGCCATACTCAGCTAGTAACATTTTCAGGTTTCATAAAAATGATAATTTATGGGTTGTCTTCTATGACGAGTCTAGGAGATTTTTTCGCTGTGAATCACTGGCTCACATTCATGTTCGTCTGGCCTGTGAGCTCTTTTAGCTCCTTGAGAGCTATCTTGCTTTTCTTTATTGCATTGGATAGAACATGTGTAAGTGTTTCTTGAACCTTTAAAATTCATACAATACAGACCAAAGCTGAAAATAACAAACTTTAGAAGTTCAATGAATATGGGAGAGTCTATCGGTGAGGCCTGAAAAATCTTAGAGTTGCTAAACAAAAAAAAAGAGTTTCAATTTCGTAGTTGACCTTTTTTGGTACGAATTCATCCGAATGAGATATACCGCTTGAAAATGTTCCATCTCTTATTACAGTTTTAACTCTGGAAGTTTTAGAATTCGGTCAGTTTCAAGCAGTATATCTCATTTCAATGAATTCGCACAAAAAGTTGTCAATTATAAAATTAAAGACCTATTGTTCGATGTTAGTCGGTCAATTAAAGTTTTGGCAAACAGAAGGATCTGAACAATCGAAATTTGCTTCTGCTTTTGTTGGCTGAGTATCAAACGTATAACGTTACGTTAAATAACCATTTGATATATGCTTTCGGCCAACGCTTGCAACCGTGTAACTTGACCCATAGCAGCGCTGCACCTTTAATAAGTTTAACTCCTCGAAATACTTACATATGTGAACAAAATAACGAAACGGATGTTTTCGACATGTCCTCACATCTTTGATGTATGCGAGTCAAAGATGAGTAAGAGCTTATTCTTTATGCACCTAGTTAGTAGTAGATATTTCTGCCATCCTCAAAACACAATCTTACAGGCCACCTACGTCCCAATTACATTTTTCAAATACCGAAAACTCATTCCAACACCTCTCATCATCGCTATCGTATTATCCGACATCATAATCGAAGCATTCGTAGCCTTCATAATTTGTGAAGTTGATTTAAACACCCCAACGAATTGCACAAGTGCATCGTGCATTTCCGGGACTTGTTATCAGAAATATTGGCTTATATTCTCCCAAGTGTTCTATGCTATGATCATTGCCCTAACGCTAATGTTATGCATAAAAATATTTTTCTGGAACCGCATCAAAAAGCAGACTATCAGTGGCGACTTGAGAAGAGTAATTGTTTTTTTTTTGAACCAGGAACTGTGTTTTCATTGTTCAGGCCAATCGTCTAGCGCTGATTGAAGCCATCATTGTGATAATTTTCGATTTCACCCCTCCCATTGCCAATACAGTATACTCCAATTATTTTGAATATGTTGGAGCAATGAACTCAGTGTGCCAGACGTTGGGATTCGTTGTGGAATCCTATCTGACCACTCTCAGCTTGCAGCAAAAGTATCGAGTGGTCAAAGTGACGTCATCCGGAAAATCTATGTACCGAACTACAGTAGCGGATTTAAGTGAATTTAAAACGGCTTTTTGAATAAAGATATTTTTATGCGTCACCTACTAGACATACTTGCACAATTTCCACTGCTAGGTAGGCAACTCGTGTAATCGAATTTTCTAAAACCACGTGTATCCTTCTATTCTTTTTCTTCCGCCCCATAATCCTTAGTCATCGTTGAAACACTCAATCAAGAGGCATTCAACAAAAAAGTCCACCATATATAGCAACAATTTTTCATGAACTATATGTCCTCCTACGTTATGCTCTATTGTTAATCTAAGATTCCAAAAAACTTGCCATAAATTTCTCAGAACTTTGATGAAAGAAAAACACTGGTTCTGACAAAAACACCTTTATATTTGTTGGATTTTCTTACCCTACCTACACAAAACATGTACCTCTCCGCTAAGATAATCAATTTGGTCGCAATTAGCTTTCCATTTATTTCAATGATTGTGTACTCCAGATTGTTGCTATTGATATTTTGGTGAGGGTTAAAATTTTGTGATAAAAATTAACAAAGGTTTCAGGTACAAAACGATCAAAAAGTCGCCCGAGTTGTATTTGTTCTATTGTAGATTTGTGTTCGATTTGGTTATTTGTGTAATCAGTAAGTCGTGAAAAATCATAGCAATCTAAACTTCAAAGTATTCACATTCACCTTTAAACTAGTAAACTTTCCATTTATTTCTCTTAAAACCAAAGTTTCTAAATTTAAAGTTCTATCTAAATGTTATATTCCAGGTTTAGTGAAAATGATTATCTATGGGCTCTCCTTGACAAGCCTGTACGATTTTTTCCTCAACAATCATTGGCTCACATTTATGTTCGTCTGGCCTGTGAGCTCTTTTAGCTCCCTGAGAGCCATTCTTGTTTTATTCATTGCATTGGATAGAGTATGTGTGAGTTTCTGTAACATCTTTGTTGTTATTCATTGGAGCGAACTTTCCTCCTAGAATTTCAAACCCACAAAATTTCAGGCAACCTACCTCCCAATAACTTTTTTCAAATATCGGAAACTCATCCCAACATTCGCCATCGTTGGTGTAGTCCTATCCTATTCTATAATCGACACGTCTGTAGTCTTCATCATATGCAAAGTGGACCTGAACACTCCAACGGATTGTATAAATGCACTGTGTATTTTTGGTCCGTGTTATCAACAATACTGGTTGGTGTTCTCTAAACTCTTCTATGCCATGATTGTTATTCTAACTCTTATGCTATGTGCAAAACTTTTTATATGGAACAAGTTGAAGAAACATAATGTTAATGGAGAGTTGAGGAGGGTGAGTTTTTTGGTCCAATATCTGAGCATAGGAGAGCAAAAATTTAGTTCTGAAGGTATATGGCATCTTGGGGTAAATTTGAAAAAACGTGGTTTTCAGTCGATTTTGACCATTTTCGATTGAAAATTTTGGAGAGAGTAAAACAGACCATTTACAGAATTTTTTGAGAATTCTTAGTTTTCAACTATTGGCCGATTTCTGGAATACACTTTTTTATCGGGGTTTGTATTAAAAGCAGGTGTCCTTCGAAAATCGGCGATTAGCTGATAAACTAGGAACTTTGAATAAATTCTACGAATGCGAAGTTTTTAATCAAGCTCTATTTTACACCCTCCGAAATTTTCAAAGTAATCGGAAACTTGACAGCCGAGCTCCATACTTCTGCGAATTGGCCAAAATGGCCGAAAATTAACTGAAAAAATACGTTTTTGTATATCTTTTTGACCGGTACTGTGCATAGAATTTTGGGGTACATTTGAAAACATTGTTCGGTTTGCCTCCTGTACCACCGTCAGATGTATCCTAGGGTGCTAAGTACCCTTTGAACCAAAGTATCTTTGATTTACCCGTGATTTATCCGTTACCGGTGTATGTTTTAGGCCAACCGTCTAGCCCTAATCGACGCATTCATCACAATTGTCTTCGACTTTGCCCCTCCGATTATTCATTCAACATATCCCAATTTTTTCGACTATGTTGGAGCTATCAACTCGGTGTCACAAACACTAGGATTTGTTGTGGAGTCCTGGTTAACCACATTAAATCTGGAGAAGAGATATCAGGTCAAAAAAGTGACTGCGTCTGGAAAAGTAGTGTTCCGACAATCCACAGCGGATATGAGTGAGCTGAGAGGATGAATGATTCATCAAATTCGCAATTTTAGTCAGATTATTTTTCTGTGAAATATAATAACACGAAAATTCTCCCTAACGAGGCGATCCTTGGAGAATAGATGTATGTTTTCGTGATTTTCGGTTTCCTCGATTCTTCTCAAAGCAATTCATATACATTCTTGTTCTGTTTTTCTATACTAAAAATGATCGATTTTCACTTTATAAAATATTTCTCTCAAGTCATCGCTGTAACATTTTCACTTCTTATAAACTTCATTTTAACTGTTCTGGTTGTTAACAAATCGCCGAAAAAAATTGGAAACTATAAATGGTTGATGTGCTATTTTTGTACGATGTCTATGGTTTACGCATGTTTAGATTTTATTGTGCAACCGGTATGTTTGACGGGGAATATACCATAAAAAAGAGGGAATTTTGAGTATCTTCACGAGTATGGGCCATCGTTTTCTATGATAATGGATTTGAGGAATAGCTGGTTTTCGGAGCATAGGACCATTGCATTTTTCCTGACAGGTAAGGTTATTGTGAGAATGTCTGGAATGTGATTCGAAATGTGAAATTGGTGCAAGTATCACAGTCGTGTACAGTACTTGCCAATAGTTTATTAATTTCTAATTTTCAGCTTCCCTAGCTGCTTGCTTCGGTCTCAGCATCTACGCAATCGCTGTAAATTTTATATATAGATTTTTTCGCTCTTCAAAGGTATGAAATAAGTCCCTAGCCGACTCTTTAAATTTCAAATTTTCAGACAAGGTCGTTTAAAATATTTTGCTGGGTACCGCCTATTCCTATGGATGGCAATTCCAACATTTGCAGGTCTTTTTTGGCTTGCCGCCGGGTGGTTTTGGATAAATTACGATAAAGATATGGCAGAATTTATAGGGTAGGAGATTTTAAAGTCTGATATTGGACCACCAAGAGAATCCCAATTTTTTCTAGTGATAGCATAAATAACACTTATGGACTTGACTGGAAATAAATCACATTTACCGGAGGTATGTATTATACATATGCGGTTCCAGATGAGTTGGTACTTTTTGAGTTTTGTGGTTTTCCGCAAGACACTCCCTTGAATTGTATGAGTATTCGTTGTACTCTAGGACAGTGTTATACAGGATACTGGCTCCGATTTGAACAAGTAGGTGAATGAAGTAAAATTAACGAATCGTAAAATTTTTCAGATTGTTTACCCTTTGATAATGATGTTTTCATCTTTGTTACTCATCAGATTGTACATATGGAAAAACAAAAAGAATCAGAATAAGTCTGCAGATTTTTCCAAGGTCAGAAAATGTTTTTTTTTTGACAAGAATGTTGCGAAAATTGAACTTTCTTTTCAAAATTTCGGATTATTTCTAAATGTATTGAAAATTTGAAATACTTAGAAATCCAGATACATACCGTTCAATTCCGTTCATCCCAACCAACATATATGTACAGAACAAATTTCCAGGCTAACCGACTGGCACTAATTGACACTGGATTCTTGGTATGCTTCTTTTTGGTGCCTCCTATCATCCATGCAAGCTTTCCCGGAGCTTATGACGATCTGGGTCCAGTGAATTTGACTTTTAAAACTACTGGATTTGCAATCGAATCATTTTTTGTTTATTCTAACTTTCGACAACAGATTACAACAACTACTAGAGTTAAGTCATGGTCAGATACTTGAGTTTTGAAATAAAGAATTTTTTGAAGGTTTTTGATTTTTTTTAAAGTCTTAACGGACATTTACCTATTTTATCGATTTCTGCCGACGACATTTCTAGGAAAGCAAAACGTCCAAAGGAAAAATTAATTTCAAGACTGGAATTTTGAAAAAACAAGACTTGTGTTTTCAATCTAAAAATCCTGAGATATTCTGACTCATTCAAACAACCCGAATTCCTTCTTCTTGGTGTTCCAATTCCTCGATTTTCCCAAAAATGATGCCTCCAATGTATCTATCCGGAAAACTATTCACGCTCGCTACAATTTTATTTTCCTTGATTTCAGTTTTAATTTATTCCAGCATTTTGCTATCTATTTTTTGGCTGAAAACCATCGAAAAAGTTCCAGAACTTTCTTTATTTTATTGCTTTTTTATTTATGACATATTGTGCAGTTTTGCAAGTGAACTAATACGAAAAAGAACTAATTGGAAAAAAGTTATTTCAGTGTTTCTAAATGTCCTAATTATGTTTCTCTCCACAACTGATGCTGTTCAATTTTTCATTGATAACCGAAATTTTGCATTTTACATTGTTTATCCGGTTTATTTATTGGGCTCCATGAGAGCTCTTCTGCTGCTGATTATCGAGTTGGATAGGACATTTGCTGTTTATTTTCCACTATCTTTTTTCAAATATCGAAACTTTATACCAACAACTTTTTTAGTGGGGATAACAATAATTTATGCATTTTTCGACATCTCTGCAATGTTCATATATTGTGGAGATTCCATTGATGTGCCACCTGGTTGTATTAGTATCATGTGTGCTTTGAGCATCTGCTATAGAAATTACTGGCTCAGTTATGAGAAAGTCACTTACGCGTTGAACATTGCGTTATCTGGTTTGCTATCAGTCAAACTATTCGTGATGAGACATAAACAAGACAGGAATGAAGAGTTGAAAAAAGTAAGTCTACTCGTTCGTCAACTTGTATCTTCTGGTGAGTTTCTGTACTAAATTTTGGCCAAAAATGCGCATTTTTCGAGAAAAAATTTTAAACTTCTCAAATATTGCTCGAAATTAACTGAAACCTATAGAAATCGGTTCAAATCTTGCATGTGATCGATTTAACAGTACCCCATCTCAAAAAGAGCAACATCGAGCAATTTTCAGAGGTTGAAGTTTTCGTTTCTTAACTATAGGATGCTGTAAGGACCGATCGAAAAGATCATTATTTAATTTTTCATCAAGTTCTCATAAAATACTTTTTTTTACTTTGAAAACCATTGAAATTCATCAAAAAGAATCATGAAGTGTCTATACGGCCGAACTGGAAATCAAAAAATGGTTTCAAAAAACCCAAAAAAAAGTTTTACCACAGTGGGGGTCGAACCAGTATAGTCACTCCTGATGAGCCACCCTTCTGCCACAACACCACACAGCCCTCTACCACAACACCACAGCCGACATTTTCCTCTCACGCGGAGGGCGTATAGGAGAGAGTGGAAAGCCACGCCGAAATGGGGCTCAAATTTTCAGACGAAGATTTTCAGCTTTCTAGTGGGAATGGGAACTAGATTTTTTTGTCATCGTGTAGAGAAGGTGTCAAACTATAAGTACTGAAATTTTTAGAAAATTCCCAAAGCCCTTTTTAAAAACGTTCCCTTGTTAGATTTTCAAACTGACCTCCTTTCAGGCCAATCGTCTCGTATTAATCGACTTTTGCATACTGATTATTTTCGATATCACCCCGCCACTGATAGTGTCTTATTTTCCCGGATTCTATCCTTACATGGGTCCCGTAAATGCGTTTTTCAAAACTGTTGGATTCGTAATCGAAGGATGTCTTGTCTACATTAACTTGAATAAACGATCGGAGAAACCCAAAACTGTGAACGTAGTTCCTTTATCGACGACAAGTGTTTATAAATAAATCCGTATTACTTTTTCCATGTTTCAAGATTTTGTGTTACTTCAATCATCTCGCTCTCATTGACATTTTTTCACATTTTCATATGGAAGAGTGAATGTTTGAAAAAATATAGTAAATTTCGTGATTAAGGTACAATGCAAACGGATATACATAGTTACCTATTTTACCGATTTCTTACTTCTGGATTTTTCTTATTTCCTGGAAAACTAAACTTCCGAAAAAAAACTAATTAAAAACTGAAAACTGCAAACAAACAAGTTTTGTGTTCTGAATTTGAAAACCAAAAGATTTTCTGACTCATTCAGACAACAACAATTTCTGTTTTCTGGCGTTTCATTTGCTATCAATAATGGCGAATTCCCTAAAAATAATGCCTCCAATGTATCTATCGAGAATACTATTCACACTCGCTACAATTTTACTTTCCTTGATTTCAGTCTTAATATATTCCGGCCTTATTCTATCTATTTTTTGGCTGAAATCTATCAAAAGAGTTTCCGAACTTTCTCTATTTTATTGTTTTTTTGTTTACAACATATTGTGCAGTTTCCCAAGTGAGATATTGAAAACGAATAATAATAACCAATTTTTCAGTGTTTCTTATGGCAGTATTTGGTATTTCTCTCTACAACTGCTGCTGTTCAATTTTTCATTGATAACCAAAACTTTGTATTTTACATTATTTATTCCGTATACGTATTGAGCGCCATGAAGCTCTTGTAATGCTCATCATTGAATTAGGTAGGACATTCGCCGTCTATTTCCCACTATTTTTTTTTCAAATATCGAAACTTATTAACAACTTATTTTTTAGTAGGTATCCCTTTTATTTATGCGCTTTTCGACCTCTCTGTAATGTTCATATTCTGTGGAGATTTCATTGATGTACCACCCGGATGTGTGAGCGTTATGTGTGCGTTTAGCCTCTGTTATAAAAGCTACTGGCTCACTTTTGAGAAAACGCTTTATGCTATGAACATTGCGTTATCAGGTTTGCTATCTGTCAAATTGTTCGTGATGAGGCATAAAAAAGACGAGAATGAAGAATCGAAAAAAGTAAGCCGAAGCTTTCGCCCCCATCCATTTTAAGTGATCCCTCCCAGGCCAATCGTCTCGTATTAATCGACTTTTGCATATTGATTATTTTCGATATCACCCCGACCCTGGTAGTGTCTTATTTTTCTGGATTCTGACCTTATATTGGTCCTATAAATGCGCTTTTCAAATCTACGGGATTCGTAATCGAAGGATGTCTCGTCTACATTAACTTAAAGAAACGATCGGAAAAACCAAAAAAAAGTCAAGTTACAAAAATTGTTTCTAAATAAAGACTTGGCATTTTTTGATTGTTACAAGATTTTTCAGAATTAACATTTTATCTCTAAAGACGAACTGTTGTCCAATTGTTCTTCAGACTTGCAACCCAAATTATTGTGGATCAAATTCTCGGAGACTTTTCCGCCGAGAAAACGGAATAAAATACAGAACAGAGACACCTATCAGTTTATTGATTATAAGAATGATAAGAATGATGATACAATTATAAATAGCTGAATTTGGATGTTTTAAAAATATGATTGATTTTGATGCACAAGTAAAACGCGAACGGGTCCTCTAGATTTTCCGTAATGTGTTTTTCGTGAATTTTCATTCGCGAACGGATATAATACTGAGTTCGCGTGCGGACCGAATCCGGAATAATGTGTTATGTTTCTCTGAAAAGGATTTGCGTACGAATTTCATGCGGTTCCTATGTACTTCAAGTTCCGAGTCGTGGTTCCAAGTCCAGCGGTTCATCTCATAAATTTATACAAAAAATTGTCAATCATACAACATTGTTTTCTTGATTTTTCATTATCTTTCCTGGTCAGCTAAACTTCCCAAAATGAAGACTGATTAAAAACCAGACATTGAAAAAACAATTTTTGTGTTTTTTATCAGAAAATCCTAAAAATAATGCCTCCAATGTATCTATCAGGAATACTATTCACACTCGCTACAATTTTACTTTCCCTGATTTCAGTCGTAACATATTCCGGCCTCATTCTAACTATTTTTTTGGCTGAAATCTATCAAAAGAGTTCCCGAACTCTCTCTATTTTATTGCTCGTTTGTTTATACCATATTTGGCAGTTTTACAAGTGAGCTTGCTAATACAGAGTTTAATAACAAATTGCAAAACAATTGTTTCAGTGTTTCTAAATTTCCTAGTTATTTTTCTCTCCACAACTGATGCTGTTTAATTTTTCATTGATAACCGGAACTTTGCATTCTACATTATTTATCCGGTATACATATTAAGCAACATGAGAGCTCTTCTAATGCTCATTATCGAGTTGGATAGAACATTTGCCACCTATTTTCCCATCTATTTTTCCATTTTCGAAACTTGATACCAACATATTTTTTAGTGGGGATCACTCTAACTTATGCTCTTTTTGACCTGTCAACAATGTTCATAATCTGTGGAGATTCCATTGATGTACCACCTGGTTGTATAAGTATCCTGTGTGCTATGAGTACAAGTTACATAACTTACTTTATGACTTATGAGAAAGTGACTTACGCTTTGAACATTGCGCTGACAGGTTTTCTATCAATCAAACTATTTGTGATGAGACATAAACAAGACAAAAATGCAGAGTTGAAAAGAGTAAGTCTTAGTTTTTTCGTATTCCATTGGTTAAACTCATCCCTGTCAGGTCAATCGTCTCGTATTAATCGATTTTTGCATAATTATCATGTTTGATATCAGCCTGCCACTGATATTTTTATGGTATCCCGGATACTGGCCCTATACGGGTTCTGTTAAGGCGTTTTTTAAAACTACTGGATTCGTAATCAAAGGATGTCTTGTTTATCTTAACTTAAAACAAATGTCGGAAAAGTCCAAGAAGTCAATTTCGGTCAGCGTCGTTCCTTTATCAAAGATAAGCGTTAGTAAATCATCATCATTCTTATAATAAACCAATGAAGTTATGAAAAATAGACTGAATTGGGCCGAAGGCCCACCAGCCAATTGCTGTTTGAAGCGTCAAAAACGCTGAAACAGGCTGGTAAAGCCTTATGGTTTCAACTTGTTTCCCGATTTTTCCAAAGAATGGAAGGCAATACATTTTTCTGGGTACTTCGAAGCGGCAGTGTGCATTCTGATGTAACGGTGTACAGTGATCGGTGATCACACAGTGCGGGGGTTATTATTTGATAATTTTTCCCTTTATTCCCATTTCCATTAAATTAAACCAGTTTGTTCTAATTGACATTTGTTCGCATTTCCATACGCTTAAATGTCTTCAAAGTGGCTAACTTTGAACGCAAAGTTATATATTGAAAAAGCGCCAAAACTCCATCGATTAAATTTGAGTGGGTGAAAAGATGCGCGATATATGTACATCCGGACATACAGGATTCTGTGTTTGTTATTCGGAATGATGTTATGCGTAATGATTTGCCGCCTTCAATGTAAACTTCCAGGAAAAATTGCATGTCCAAAGCTGCAATTTTTCAGGGTTCCCAGACATGAAACATTGCATTCAGTCGTTGATAGGTTTGTTATTTCTTCGAGATCCCTTCAAGGCCAAAAAAGAAAGTTTTATGTTGATTTATCGGATCTTAAAAAAATAACACAGCTGACAACGAAAGAAACTAAAGTTTTGTGTCTGGATAAATTGAAAGACATGGCAGCTGACAGGTAAAGTGTCCTGGAAGTTTAGTTACCTATCTCATCGATTTCGGACATTTGGATGTTTCTATTTCCAGGGAGCTAGATCTGCAAATAGAGGCCAATAAAAATCTAAATTGAACGTACAGGTTTATTTTTCCTCTCAGATATTCATGGAATCTTTTCACTCATTCGAAAATCTTGAATTTTTTCCTGCTGTTCTAAAAATGGCAAATCCCTTAAAAGTCATGCCTCCAATGTATACATCCGGAAAAATTTTCACGCTCGTTACAATTGTGTTTTCCCTGATTTCAGTCTCCATTTATTCCGGCTTTATTTTATCTATTTTTTGGCTGAAATCCATCAAAAAAGTTCCCGAGCTTTCCCTATTTTACTGCTACTTTGTTTATAACATATTTTGCAGTTTCACAAGTGAGCAAGAACGAACATGAACCATAAATTCAAAAAAAGTTAAATTTCAGTGTTTTTAAACGTCATACTGATGTTTCTCGCAACAACTGATGCTATTCAGTTTTTCGTTGATAACCGAAACTTTGCATTTTACATTATTTATCCGGTATACATATTAAGCAACATGAGAGCTCTTCTAATGCTCATTATCGAGTTGGATAGAACATTTGCCACCTATTTTCCCATCTATTTTTTCAAATATCGAAACTTATTACCAACATATTCTTTAGTAGGGATCACTCTAACTTATGCACTTTTCGACATGTCTGCGATGTTCATAATCTGTGGAGATTCTATTGACATTCCACCTGGTTGCATTAGTATCCTGTGCGGTATGAGCACATGTTACATAAATTACTGGCTCAGTTATGAAAAGGTGACCTACGCGTTGAACGTTGCGTTATCAGGTTTGCTATCTGTCAAACTATTTGTAATGAGACATAAACAGGACACGAATGAAGAGTTGAAACGAGTAAGTCATAGTTTTTTACCCCGTTTCATTAGTTAAACTGACTTCTGTTCAGGCTAATCGCTTGTACTGATCGACGTTTGCATAATAATAATTTTCGATATCACCCCGGGACAAATAGTCTCGTATTTTCCTGGGTTCTATCCTTACATAGGTCCTGTAAATCCGTTTTTCAAAACTACTGGATTCATAATCGAAGGATGTCTTGTGTATATCAACTTAAAAAAGCAATCGGAAAAGAAAAATAAGTCAATTTCAGTCAGCGTCGTTCCTTTATCAAAGATAAGCGTTTGTAAATAAAGCTTCAACATTTGTCATTGTCTCAAGCTTTTTTTTTCAAATTGAAGGAGGGGAGAGAAGAGGTTTTCAGACATCTACTATTTTCGTGTTTTGTTAGGTGAACCGAATTCAACAAAAAGTTTTCACACGATCGAAGGATTTCGTGTTTTTCCAATTACAAGGAACCAAAACACCTCGTCACCTCAAATTTTGATGAAAATTTCAAAATATTTCAAGGAAAGCCTATCTAGACACCCCTGAAAATTTTAAAAAACACGCTCGCCAGTTTCAGCCGAGATATTTCAATCCAAAGTTAGTGGATTTGCATGCTTTACCACACGTTCCCTCTCCAAATTCCCTGCGAAAGAAGCTTAGAGAGGACCTAACATCTTACCGCCTTTCGAATCAACTGGAAATGTCGGCAGCGTGGTGTCGGGGATGTGGTGTGCGCCAGTGATTACAAAGTTGTGGGTTCGCACCTCATGTGATTTTTTCTTTTTTTTTCAATTTTTTTGACTTTGTAGGATTCTTCTAGTATATGCTCCAAGTTTTTATTGACTCCGAGATTAGATTTATTCAAACTTAAACAAAAAATTCCAAAAATTTCAAAAAAAATTTTTGAATTCCAAAAAAAATTTTGATTACCACTGGAAAGTAGCAATTTTGAAGCGTTGTTTTGCTGTCTATAGGGACCATAACTTAATGATGAAAAGAATTTTCTCAAGAAATAGGTTATCTATCAGTTTTATCATGATGTTTTTGAATAATAATCCCCACTTTTTCAAAGAAATTTTCACAAAAGAAAAAATCTTGGACAAAATTCTCAAAGTTTTTGAAATTTTCTGTTTGAGAAAACGTCAAAATTATGAAATTTCATGGAACTCTAAGCATAACTCAAAAAATTTCATGCTCTGAAACGTCCTAGAAATCGAGAAGATCGTCTTTGAAAAACGCCATTTTTGCACTGATTTTTTGTACTGAAACTGTCATAACTCGTGTTCTAAAATTTTTAGAGATGTCTAGATAGGCTATCCTTTACCTATCGTGAGCTTTTCATCAAATTCTGAGGTGACGAAGTGTTGTGGTTCTCTTGTTAGTCATATTTTGTGTTCTCCGTAGCCGAGACTTCTGTCTAGTTTTCTATCCGTACATAATGAAAGAAATGTCACATTTTCAGAGGAAGTTTATATACTCATCAATGTGTTTTTTGTGAACAGACTGACCCTATCAGTGGTAACTTACTTTGCTGCAAAAAAAGGAAGCGCTCTTTTTTTTTCAGATAATCTTTCTGTAAGCATCTCCGAAAAATGGCAATCGAAACATCCTATCTACACATGAGGATGCCACCGTTATTTGTGACTGGAATCTTGATAAACATAAGTGCATTACTCTTCTCGGCAATCTCAACTATCATTTTTTCATATTTTCTTTTATCCATATTTTGTTTCAAAACTGTCAAGAAAGTTGAGTCACTTGATCTTTTCTACTGTCATTTTTTCTACGATGCGTTATTTAGTTTTACAAGTAAGTTTTCAAGCAGAGATTGAAGGCTCATTCTGTTTAGGCCTGACCGTCCGGGCTGTCGTATGGCCGGCCGCGGTCCCTTTGACCGCATTTTTTTTTGAAAAGCTTGGAAGTTAAGTATAAATTGACGTGACCTATTGAGAAAGAGTGATTAACAAAGCGACGAGTAAGTAAATATTAGGTTAAGAAGCGCAGAAGACGCACCATCCAACTGTTTAAAGCGCCAGAAAAATAGGCTGGTATGAACAAAATTTCGATAAATATCCTTTTTCATCTCCAAAATTGTTTTGCAGCTCTTCTAAACATGATCATCATGCTGTTGTCCCAAACTGAAGCTGTTCAATTTTTCATTGATAATCGGAATTTTGCTTTCGTCATTGTCTATCCGGTATACCTTACCGGATCCATGCGAGCTATAATAGTGCTTCTAGTGGAAGTCGACAGAGCTGTTGTGAGTTCTTTAATAGGATGCAATCTTGTACTTTCAATCAACTATCTCGATTTCTATAAGAGATATCAAAAGTATGTCAATTGATAAAATATTAGTGATATTATGATTAGGCACCACAACAAAATTTTCAAAATAGACTTTTTCTCATTTTTATGGTTGGATTGTCTTCTCCTCCCTTATAGAAGTCTATTCCCAAATTTTCAGCGAAAAATGTTCTCCCATTCTCGAGATACAGACCCTTTTGTACCAGACCTCGATGTACTGAATTTCTCCTCATCTTTTTGCGGTGCGCAGAAATTTGGGCGGGGCTTATCTTTTGCAACCTTGCGGCACGGAAAGTTTGTGAAGGAAATTTAAGAAAAAGCTAATAGACCCACAAAGGACTCGAACCTCCTTCACCCTCAGATCGTTGCACGCGCCCACCATCCAGTCGGTCACGGCTGCACTCTGAGTGTGGGCATTAGATGGGAGACATGAAAGGGCGGCTTTTCGTTGCCTGCCGCTTCCTTCCGGTGGTGCCTCATCCCTATTTTTTTAAATGAATTGCTCTGTGATAGACGAGAAAACAGATGTTTTACATATGACCACCACAGTAGGATTTTCTATTTAGGACTGTATTTGGTGGCAAATTTTGCGCTTTATCTTATGGTGGAAAGAAAATCGGAGGCACTCACCTGTGCCACCCTCAAAATTTCCAAAAACCGAAAATTTTGAAAGTTTGGACTTTTCGGATGAATATTAAAACTACTTTAAGATAACCAACCTTTCTGAAACTTGTCACAGGTGTACACAAGGCTTAGTTTTACCATAATATAAGAAAAAATTTGGGGTCATTGCTGAAATTTGTTATGTATTTTGTCTGGAACTTTGGTTGGAAATTGCGCCACAACCGTCACAGTAGAAATTTGATTTTACTTTGAAATCCAATCCCCCATTTCATGAACTATTAGAATCCATCAAAAAATTTGGAGGCACTAACTTCCATCCAATACTTTTAGTCCACTTTGTCAGTGTGATTCCTGTTTTTCGAAGTTTTCGAATCAAAATAAGAAAATTATCGAAAAACTGATAATTCCATTCGATTTATCGCAGTCGATTACATAGGGACAATGTCTAACTTTAAAAATAATGAGTTTCTAACGCCCGGTACAAGCCTTCAAAAATGGGATTGTGCCGAGGGGAGAAAAATTTGGTCGCCCCGCCCCCTTTCATTGCGGCGCCTAATTATGATGTATAATTCATTAATTGAAAACTTATTCGTATCTTTTTAAGTAACCGAGATACTTGAACTCAAAGTGCACGTGTTGGGTGGGCTATTAAAGCAAAAACGGTAATCTACTGGTCCGCAGAAAAATCAAATTTGTTCTAGTTTAGAGAAACCTTTTTAAATAGTATTTTTATTGATTTCACGGCCCACGTTTGCAGGCTACATGCTTCCCAATTTTATTCTACAACTACCGAACGTTGATCCCTTCTATCTTATTAATTGCTCTCACATTAGCATACGCTCTTGTAGATTTATACGCCATGTTCATATACTGTGGGGATTCTATTGATGTACCACCTGGCTGTATTAGTATCATGTGTGCTTTGAGCATTTGTTATAGAACTTATTGGTTGACTTATGAGAAATTTACCTATGCATTAACAATGTTTTTTTCCTTGGTGCTGTGTTCGAGACTATTTTTCATGAATCAAAGGAATGATAACCCAAGTGACGATCTTAAACGAGTTATTATAATCTTTAAAGTCTCGAAAAAAATAATTAGTTTTCAGGCCAATCGTCTCGCTCTAATTGACATTTTTGTCATTGTTGTTTTCGATATAAACCCTTCATTCGTCATGTCATTTTATCCAAACTTTTGGGAACCTATGGGTCCAATTAACTCATTTTTCAAAACTATGGGATTGACGGTTGAGGCATTTTTGATCCGGAGAAATTTGAAGCGGCAGAACAGTAAACAGATCTCGAACTCGGTTGTTCAGGTTGCATGAATTTTGTCCGGAATTACAAAATATTAATCAATCTCGGCGGTGACTCTTTTTTCCCAAGGTTCCTTGTTTCTCTAATTTTTTTTCAATTCTCCGAACTTCCTTCTGCTCCTAACCCAATACATAAATCATGGCAGAAATGTTAATATCGGCTAAAATAATCACGATTACAACTATTCTGTTCTCTTCCATTTCTATATCTATTTACACCTATTTTCTTCTATCAATTTTTTGTTTTAGAAAATTCAAAAAAGTTCCAGAACTTTCATTGTTTTATTGTCATTTTGTGTATGATATTTGCTACAATTTGGCGAGTAAGACCTAAATAAAAGTATATTTTTTTCATCATGAAAATTTTTCCAGTTTTCTCGAATGTTCTTATTGTTATTTTATCCACAACAGACTATCAGTTTTTTATCGACAATCGAAACTTTGCGTTTTTCATCATCTACCCAGTATTTTTAGTTGGTTCGATGAGAGAACTTTTGATATTCTTCATAGAACTGGATAGAACATTTGTGAGATCTGAAATCTTATAAATGTACTCTTTTAATTATTTCAGGCCACATATTTTCCTATAATCCACTTCAAGCATCGTAAATCCATACCAACTTCACTTATTGTCTCTTTTACTGTATTTTACGCATTTTTCGATATTTCAGTTATGTTCATCTACTGTGGGGATCGTATAGATGTACCACCTGGCTGCACGAATATTGTATGTGGGTTGAGTACATGCTACAGAAGTTATTGGGTGAATTATGAGAAAGTTATTAATATGGCTATCATTATTACATCTCTGCTTTTATTTTTCAAGTTGTTCGTGATGAATTATAAAAAAGTTCATATAAATAATGATCTGAAAAAGGTAGGGTTCCAAAACTTCCTCCGCGTAGCCTAGCTGGTAACATTGGAAGACCCCTAGGCTTCTTTTCAAATATGAAGTTTTAAAAAAATTCTCTAAATTTTGTTCATTTGCGCCCCTCGAGGATTTGAACTACTTGTCCACCGTTGGAGGTTCCACGTTACTACCAGCTTAACTACAATGGCAAAAGTTGCAAAGCGATAGCCATGCGCTTAGACGAGATACAGCCATTTGAAAAATAAAAAGAAACGCAGAGAAGTTAGAGCGCTCTCGTTTCTCTGCGCCTCTTCTGCAAACTTTAAAGACGCATAACTCGATTCAACGGTAACCAAACTCAATGAAAATTATATCGTTTTGAAGGAACTTTTGAAGGCTTTTGGATGATACAAAAACTTTTTCAGATCAATCAGCTGGCTCTAATTTTCACTGGCATCATTGTAGTTTTCTCTATGACACCTTCAAACGTAATGACTTTTATTCTCGACTTTTACACATATCTTGGTCCTGTAACGGCTTTTTTCAAATCGATGGGAATGATAGTGGAAGGATATTTTATATCAAAAAATTTGAGCAAACGAAGGACCAAAAAACCAAGTCAAGTGGTGACAGCAATGAAAGCATTCAAAATCAGCTCGAGTGGTTTTTAATTGTAATAAAGGCTATTACACTTTGACACAGTTTAGAAAACCCCAATCTGATAGAATGTTCCCAACCTGTCAACTTTAATTCGGTTCTTGTGAAAGCTATCAAAAAGTGGTTAACTATAAAAATGATAATCATGATATAAAAAACAACTTGTCAGTTGACCACTTTTTGATATCTTTTACAAGTGTCGAGATAAATTGGGTCGAAGTTTGAAGTTCCGTGTATTGATGTGTTATGTTCCCATCATTTCTTGATAATGCACTTCTAATGTTTTCAGTACATTATGTTCCGTGTTTCGAAACATCATTAAACCAAATTTTCCTCTTTTTTGAACAACAAAAAATCAAAAGTTGAAAAAACGTACATGCCCACTCAACCAGACTTTCTCAAGACCTTGTTACCCACGTTTTTCACTTTTTCCCCTTTTTTTCGAAAAACTAATGACTCACACTTTTTCATGAGAAAAGAATTTGACGACTACATTTTCAAAATCAGACGCTCTTAATAATCAAAATTCACATGCTACAAATGTTACTATCCGCTAAAATTATTACTTGTATTACTATTATATTCTCGCTAATTTCAACATCAATTTACACATATTTTTTATTATCAATATTTTGGTTTAAGAAGTTTAAAAAAATCCCAGAATTCTCATTGTTCTATTTCCATTTCGTTTATGATGTATTCTATAGTTTTACAAGTATGTTATAGAAGTTTTTATTGTACCAAATAATAATAATTTTCAGTGTTTTTAAATTCGAGCATAGTGATCTTATCAACAACGGATGTTGTCCAATTTTTCATTGACTACCATAACTTTTCATTTTACATTATCTACCCGGTATTCTTGGTTGGAGCGATGAGAGCACTATTGGTACTTTTCATTGAGATTGAGAGAACTTTTGTAAGTGAAATGCGTTTAATAGAAGAGTCTTAGCTTTGGATGGGTCCCGTCAACTTTGAGCCTATATATCAAGGTTCCTGTGAAAGACATTGAAACATTGTCAACTAACAAAATGTGTATAATAACATCAAAAATATTTGACCAGTTGGCATTTTTTTGATACCTCTTACATGAGCCGAGAAAAATTGGGTGAAAGTTGAAAGTGTGTTTTACAGTACACCAAAAAGTTTCAGTTTAATTATCTTGGTTCCTATAAAGTATATCAATAGTTTATCAACTGATAAAATATTAATAATGTTATGAAAAGTATTTTATCAACTGGCAGAATTTTAAAATCATTTATAAGAACCGAGAAAATTGTGATCAAAATGCATTTCCAAATTTATCTATTCCAGGCCACATACTTTCCCATAATCTACTTCAACTATCGTAAATCCATTCCAACTTTGTTAATTGTGTCTTTCACTATATTCTACGCATGTTTCGACATATCCATGATGTTATATATCTGCGAAGACCCTATAGATGTGCCACCTGGTTGTGTCAGTATGATGTGTGTATTGCCATCGTGCTATAGAAGATATTGGGTCAATTTCGAAAAAGTTATCCACATTTCGATTATCATTTTATCACTGCTTTTATGTTTAAAACTAGCTATACTGAAATACAGAAAGAAGTGTATTCATAGTGATTTGAAAAGGGTAAAAAACTGCTTTGAATTTTAATTTTATTCTAATTTTAAGTCAATTTCAGGCTAATCGACTAGCTATCACTGACACCTGCATCATTATTTTGTTTTTCATGACACCGTCAAGTGTGGTTTCGTTTTTCCCCAATTTTTACATTTATGTTGGTCCGGTGGTACCATTTTTCAAAACAATGGGAATGATAGTGGAGGGATTTGTTATTTCGAAAAACTTGAGCAGACGAAGGACCAAGAAGCCAAGGATAGTAACCGAGGCAAAAACTGCGTTCAAATCTAGCTCCACTGGTTTTTAATTTTTTGTTGTTGTCTTCTTTTTGTGCTTCAAACTTAGATAATAATAGACTATAGTCATTTTTAAAGAAATATGTCAACTAGAATATTCATTGAATCGAGAAACAAATTAATTAACGGATGACTCTATTTTACATGAATTTTTGGTTCTTTTTTTTCGAAAACAATGAATCATTGTCTCCTAAAAAAACTTTCATATTGTTTAAAAATGGGGGCGACATGGAAAAAATATATTTCTCGAAATTTCGTTCATATGAGCCCCACCTACTGTGCCGGAAGTTGACAGACGTCATTACGGCACAATAGCCATCCGTTGTGTGAACACCGACAGCTAATCGCTTTGAAAGTTAAAAAACGTTTAGAAACGTTCATTTTCAAAATAGGTATCAAAATCAAATTGCTTTCAATGGGTCTCACGATTCGTCCTGGAATTTTCTGCCGTAGTAGTAAGACGACAAAATGAAAAGATTTGGTTACGAAAAGTCGGAAGGCACAAAGTGATAGCAACTGGATCGACAAAAGCAAAGACGCCCAGAACAATGACTTCTACGTAGTCGAAACCTCTATAATCAAATTTCAAACTTCAAGTTCACAAGATTTTCAAAAGTCACCTAGCCAACTGAATTCCAAACATCGGACTATACCAGCAAATAAGACACGGAGAGAAGCTGATAAAAATTGGAATGACAGTTTGGACAACAAGAGCTCGGAGCAGGTCGACTTGCAATTTGGAGATCTTTTTGCTCGCGTTCCTCGTCATTTTTTTCAATTTCGTCACTGTCTACAGAAATTTCTTGTAAAGGAGACTTCATTTTATAATGCAACTTACAGTAATCGCCAATACCATAAACATTATGATGGATATGGTAGAGATACTTGTCGTTAGCAAGACAGCCAACCAAGATCGGAATCTAGTTTCATCGGAACCCTCACTATAAAGAGCACCGAGCATGTTAAAGTTCATGGAGTCGTTTCCATAAGTCTTTTGAAACTCCTCACGAATGTAATCTCGTGTTTCCATATTTGCTTTTCCCAAAAAGTAACAGATCTGAATTTGCAACTTTGGAGTTGCTCCAAAGAACTTCAAACACTTACAGAATGCCAAACACCAAAATATACAACACAAATAGAAATAGAGAATAGCATGTACCAATGAAACTTGCTGCGTGTGAGACTGGAATTATGAATGACAAGATAGCGATAAATGAAGTGAACAAGGAGAACGGCGTAGCTTGCGCCAACTAAAGAACAACGGGCAGTCATCATGTGGAAATTAAAATTGGAGTGTTCCACGAACCATCCATTTCGAGTGATTGAAAAGAAACAGTAGCGGTAACTATGAATGTCCTGAAAATGGCTGGAAGTATAGGGAAAAAAGACAGGCTGATAGAAATTTAGAGGAGACTCACCAATGGCACCAACACATTAGCCACAGAGTAGATTAAATCAAAAATTGCAAAGAATAACAAAAGGAATCGATAATTTCCAATCATCGAAGATTTTTCAGAAAATACAAGAAAAATGAATATGGGATTTACAACGAATGCAAAAACGCAAAAAGCGATTGGCAGTTGTTGATAGATCCTGTAGATTTCCATGAAGAAAGAAGTTCAATGAAGATGCTCTCGTTCCAAGACTGAGAGATATATAATTTTGTGTGTGTGTGGTGTTATTATTGATAACGAAAAAATCCCATGACGGCTGCACACAGACACAATTCGATTATAAAAACAAATGTTTGTTTTTATGTTTTCCCTTAACCCAATATCAAAGGGTAAATCGACTTCTTAGAATACATTGATGTTAAAGTGTGTTTTAGCCTCACATGGGAAGCTTTCCATATGTTACCCGGGGATCTGATGAAACCTATGCTAGATAGTAGTAAACACAAAATTATAGCAGCCAATTTCCCAATATCGAAGGGTATATCGAGTTCGTAGAATACGTTGATACAGAGAGTGTGTTTTAGCCTAAGGGTAGAGTGTGTAAGCCTATCATTTTGAACCGAAAAACCAATTGTCCCATAACCAAATGATGAAATACTAAGATTCGGAATAGGTAATCATTTTACAAATTGTGTGGAAACCATAGCGAAAAAACTTTTGATCTCAAAAAGTTCGAAATCAAGGTATACTACTGTTTTTTTTTGTGATTTATGATACTTTTCAATTATTCCCACTTCAAATAAATAAAACTTCCTGCCCCACGCCACAAATTAATTAATTCGGATGACAAAAACTATGAGAAAAGGAGCAAATGGAAAATACGGAATCGCTAGAATCCCTAGAACCATTCATTGAAAAATGGCTGAAACCATGTATTTCACTAGAAAAATCATCACCGCATGCTCCATGTTCTTCTCTTCTCTATCTGTCATAATTTATCTGAAATTGATATTAGCGATATTCTGGTCTGATTTTTATTAATAGGAAATTTAAAATGTTGTGTATTTTCAGGTTCAAAACGATTCGAAAAGCTCCTGAATTATCATTATTCTACTGGCATTTAAGGTTCGATATAGTTTGCAGTCAGTGAGTTCTTAGTTTGGTTGTGTTCCTGTTCAGGGTTAACGTTTGAGGGGTTTAGGAGACCCATAAAAAGTAAAGGGTCCCTTAAATTTGAAATCAAAGGCACCTTAAAAAATAATGAGGAACCCAAAAGGGAGCCTGGACAGTTGAGATGACCTATGGGAAATTAAGGGTCCCCTTTTTTTCGACTTTGAAATTTTTGGCACACTAAAACTAATGGGAGACTCAACGTTAAAATGACTAGACACATTTTAGGGTTTATGGGAAGTTGAACTTGTGGGTGATATGACAGTAGTCACAAAATGTTCATTTCCCCTATTACTTTGAAAAATGATTTTCAGCACTCACCCAAAACATGATGATTTTTATATTTGTGATTACTATCCAATTTGAATGGTTTTATTTCGATCATCCCAATTTCGCCTTTTATGTGTTTCGGCCGGTCTACTTGCTCGGAAATATGAGAGCTTTACTTCTTTTTATAATTGCACTGGATAGAACCGTGGTATTGGCCTATCCTATAATCTAAGCATCGATTTAAAACAATTTAGGCCACTTACTTCCCGATAAAGTTTTTCAAGTACCGAAAACTGATCCCAACTATGGCAATTGTGGCTGTTGTAGTTATATATGGGGTATTTGACGTCTTTGTTCTTTTTGGAATTTGTGGAGAAGTTATTAATGTCCCTGTGGGATGTGTAATGATTTTATGTGGGATTAGACCCTGTTATGTGAACTATTGGCTCATTTATGAAAAGGTAATAATTTTGTTCTGGAACAATGTAAACTAATTTTCAGACAGTCTATGCACTAGTCATAGCTCTTTGCTCTTTTCTATCTTTCAAACTATTCGTCTGGAATAAATGCCAACATTTGGAAATCAGCAAGGAACTGAAACGAGCCAACCGTTTGGCGTTAATCGATACTTTCATAATTATATTTTTCGATTTACTTCCTCCGGTTGTTGTTTCATATGTACCAAATGTGTTTTACTATTTGGGAGTTATCAATACGTTTTTCAAAACTCTAGGATATGTCGTGGAGAGATGCTTGATTGCTGGAAATTTGAATAGAAAATATAAAAATAACAAAAAATCTAGTGCTGGGCCTCTCACTAAAACTATTGTGATGAATTAATGTATTGATATTTGAATGAAACTTGGTTACTTGGCTTTTGTCTCGTATCTTGAAAGAGGGGAGCCGGAGTTTTTTGCGGGTTTTTTCTTTTGGAGTTACCGTATGCATTCTGACGTGACGGTGTACAATGATAAGTGTACACACAGCGCGTGGCTATCGTTCGTTTTTTTTTATATCACACCGTTCGATCGTCTCAGCTTGTGCCACCCTACCTTACAAGGGAAGTGTTTTCAGAGGGGCGTTGAGAATTTTCTAAAAATTTCAGTACTGATAGTTTGAGATATCAGCAACACGATGACGAAAAAATCTAGGTCATAGTATCATCAACAAGCTGAAAATCTTCGTCTGAAAATTTTTGGTATTTCGCCCTCTCCCTCACTCCACTACGCCCCTCTCTCCATATTGTCTATTCAATAAAACGCGTGAGAAGAGGGAAAAGGGAACGCGTTCCAAAAAGGGGCGTGTCACTTTGCAACCTGCGGCGCGCCCACGTTTCATTGAATAGACAATACGCCCTCCGCGCCAGGGAAAACATCGGCTGTGTGGTGTTGTGGTAAGAGGAAGACTCATTAGGAGTGACTATGGTGGTTCGAACCCCGCTGTGGAAAATCTTTTTTTTTTTTTGTTATTTTCGAGACGAATTTTCGATATCCATTTTGGTCCCCTGAATAACAAATTATACTTATTTTATGAATTCCCAACGTTTTCAAAGTGAAAAAGAAGGCTTTTGAAATTTTGAAGAAATTTTGAAATATTGTTTTTTTCGACTTGTCCTATCGCCCAAAAGCAAAACTTTCGACTCTCGGAATTGCTCCGTCTTGCTCTTTTTTGAGTGGAACACCACCAAATCTATCACCCAAATGATCTTCACATATTTCTGTGTATTCCGTGCGATTTTGAGCAATATTTGAGAAGTTACAGTTTTTCAAATTTCTTGCTATTGTCAGAAATTGTACAAAAATACTTCAGATGATAGAGAAATGATCAAAAAAGAGTTTCCCGCTTGAAAAAATCCTGGAAAAAGAGTTTCAAAGCTCGAAAAATGCACGTTTTTGGTAAAAATTTAGTACTGAAAACAATTTGAGAGCCCATATTTTTGTTCCTATTAGGGTTATGACCGAGATATTACTGAAATCGTATTCAGCATGTTCGAAAGTACATTTGTACAAATTTTGAGCTAATTATCAACGCCCCTCTGAAAACACTTCCCTTGTTAGCTGGTAGCGGCGCGGCACCTTCAGCGTTAAGTTCATAAGTTCAACTCCTCGAGTAAATGATTTCTTCGTTATATATAAAACGCTACACGCGTCTCTCCGTCCCGGTGTCCGGCTGTCAACTTTTGAATAAATTGAAAAATAACTACAGATTTACGTGACCCTTCAAGAAAAAGTGAAGCGCAAAGCTACGAACCAGTAAAAAACTAGAGTGAATCGCGCCGAAAGCGCACCAGCTTGCAGGTATAATAAATATATAAACGGAATTTTGAGAAAGTTAATATCTTTGTGTTCCCTCACCTTTCATGTCCCCTCACCTTCATGTGCTCTTTGAGAATTCTAGTTTGCTTTTATAACGAACGTAAATCCAATTATGTTACACGCCTTAACGGTTCCCAGATTATTGTCCTCATTAGCGCCCTATGCCGATATTTCCATAAATTCCCTGCATGTGGTGTTCGTTTTGACGAAATGCGAGAGAAACAACTTTTTTCATAGAAAAATATTCTTTTGATTTTTTGATTCGTTCTTCAAATCAGGCTGTTCAAAACTTTCGTCACTGAAAAACAAATCAGCTGTCCGAAATATGAACAGTTTTGCTTTTTTCAGGTGTCACAACAGTTTTTAAATTGTTTAATTGCGTCACACTGACTAGGACTTCGTAAATTTAGAAATTCAAAAATTCTGAAATTCGGGTTGTTTGTGTTTTTTGAGTTTCTGAAAGTTTCGTGATCATTGTGAAATCTGAAGGTTTCTATTTTTTTTATAACTTTTTTTTTGTTTGAGAAACAAAAAGCCCCAATCTCTGATATTGAAAAAGGTGTCGCCCCCTAATCACATTTTTCCTGCTCTCTACCAAACAAAATTTTCTAAATCTCTCCATTTTTTGAAATCTCTCGCTTTTTCATTTCCTCTTTTTCTTCTCTCAAATGTCATGATGGTCACTATGGCAATGCTTGCGAAACTAGCAATTTGACAAGAGGCATATGATTTAAAAAAAAAACTTTTTCTCGAATCCCCTAACAAGCTTCACTTTTTTGTTTGTTTGCTTCCCTCCTATTCATTCATTTCTTACCTGTTCAGCGATTTTTCAGCCTACACTATCCATGTGGAGTCTTACTGACCAACTGATAATTCTTTATGGAATATTCGGCACCCCATTCTTCATCACCTCCTCCTTTTTCATTCTCATCGGCTACACGGTTTTATGGTTTCGTAAACGACAAAGCCTCACAAATGCAATCTCAATTTTCGAGGTTCCTCTAATCGTGTCCTGTGTAGCAGTTTTATTTTCGATCTCTCATTGGGGACTGCATATGCTCAGTCGATCGATTGATGTGAATCCCGGAGAGGGACCAATGTTCTATGTGTTGACTGGAATATTCTTTATTAGCACTGCAATGCTGACCGTGGCAAACAATTTGCTCCTGCCTCTACTGTTCATCTATGCTATCTCGTTTTACATCAAGAATACCAGATTGTGAGTTTTGGGGACTTCTAGAAGGATGTAAATCTGTAGTTTGATCTAAGGGTGATATGAAACCATTAGGAATGACGCCTAGAAAACATTTTTACGATAGCGTAGCTCAGCCAATTGCTCATCTATATTTCCGCACACGACGTCAACTAGTTTGTTGAAGCTGTTGAAGATTTGTTTTGCGTAGTAAATCTTCTTGAATAGTTAAAGATGTGTCACTGCCGGTGGAGCTACGCAGACGCAAATTTGGTTTAACAAGCCATTTGAAAAATGTAAAGCATACCAAGATTGGAAACTTTGGATTTATAGAGTTTTTGAATTTTCCTAGTTTCAGCTATNAAGCTTAAGGAACTATTTGGGCTGTAAACTTTAAACCGATATCTAGGTATTTAAGCATGTCATGATGACACCTTCTCCAACCCATCAACATCTTCTGAACCACCATGCAATCTT